>NW_027210762.1:75000-472500 GCF_029030835.1 Brachyistius frenatus
TTATGTTCTCCTGAAACAATCCTGTAGACGTGAACATCATCCTCAAATGTGAATATTTGTTGGTCGTTGTTTGTAAATATTTCCACTTTGTCATTTATTGATTTGCTGTATAACGTAGAACTTAATGAATACGATTGTATTTTGCATCTGTTTCTGATTGAAGTGATTTCGTTTTCCCCTCCAGCTCCACTTCACGTCCTGGATCCTGGAAATGGCGGTTTGTACACCAGAGTGAGGAAGACGAGCGGCGAGGAAGGAGCGTCGTTCCTTTTACCCGCCGGCAGTCCGAGCTGCAGCGACCGAGCTCCGTCTGCCAGCAGCGATTCGGGTCTTTCCGTCGCCTCGCTGAGGCTGAGCGGAGCCAGGCCGAACCGAGGGGCCGCGCAGGACAAGCTCGCCCAGGGAGGGAGGCTGGTCTCCGGGGGGGACATCGAGCTCATTCAGCCTCTCCTGGAGGTCATGACTGAGCTCGCCTCGTGCGGCGGAGGGGAAGGGGAGATCGCCGGGGACGAGTCCGGACTGGGACGCACTCTCAACGGAGAGGCTTCGTCGAGCGAGAGGGAGACCGACATACTGGACGACGAGGACGATGCGGCGGTTCCGGCTTCGGACGTCTGCTCCCTCGCTTCGGAAAACCTGCCCGAAACTCAGAGAGCGGCTCGGGCCGAGTACTCCACGCAGTCCTGGGTGCGGCAGCAGCAGATGGTGGACGTGGTGCCCGCCAACTTCCTGGACGGAGAGAGAAGGTCCGGCAGGGCGAGGAAAGAAAGGCCGCCGCCTCTGGTCGCTCCCGACACGCCACCCCGAGGACTCAGCAGCCGGGACGCCGTGCGGAGAGGGCCGGCGGACGGGGACGACGTCACGGATAACACGCCCGACGCACAGACCGCCGAGCGCACTTCGCCCTGTCAGGACGATGAACTGGCGTCGTTAAGCACCGACATCGACGAGTCCATAGAGCAGCTGAACCAGCTGATTCTGGATCTGGATCCCACCTTTGTTCCCGTTCCCAACAGTTGCGCCCCCCTGTCCCGCTCTGCCTCCCTGCACACCAACGGCCTCAGCCACAAGGGAAGCGCCCACCTGTCAGGTAAGGTCAATCAAAATGAAAAATAGAAATGACGTCTAATACCGTTTTTCGGTCTGTGGATGTCGGTCGGACAGCTGGTCCACCAGACACGTGTTTTTGTACAGACATTCCTCAGAGGATGGGAGGTCCACAGACTTCAGTAATCCCCCGACTTTCCCTCTAATGCCAACATGAGGATGACATTTGTGTTTTTGTAATGAAATATCTCCAACTATTTGATGGATTGCTGTGAGATTTCGTGCAGACGTTGATTCGTTTCTGTGACCACTTGGTACGTGAACATAAGTGATTTCAACGATGGACCTGAAACTGGAGCAGAGAAACATCAGATTTTGGTGTCAAACTCAACAGAGACCCCTCGAAATGCTTCAGAAAGTCTAACGGCGATGAAGCGACGAGCCGGGCGACGTGTTCTGAGTGACGTTCACGTTTTCAAGAGGAGGCGGAGCTTCACCGTCCAAAGACCTGCAGGAGGCGCGTCAGGTCAGGAGACACCAGGTGGGAATTCATGGGTGAATTCGTCCCCACAGAGTCAGACTGTCAACACCAAGTTCTACTGGGACCTTTCTGAGGCGTCTGAGGGGAAATAATTCGCTGCAAACCACCTGAACTGTGGCGCCATGGCAACAGGGCTCTCCAACATGAGGATTTTGTTGACCAAAAATCAGATGGAACAATGCTGAGAAACGATATTGGACAGCTGTGGGCCCTTTAGGCACCACTGCTTTAAAACCAGCCACAATCCTGTCCTGGAAATCAATGCATGGGCTCAGGAACACTTGGTTTTAAACAGGCGTGTTGAAGCTTTTCTGTTACCCAAACACCCCAAAATCTGATGTTTCTCTGCTCCAGTTTCAGGTCCACGGTGAAATCACTAACGTTCACGTACCAAGTGGTCACAAAAACGCGTCACTGAGTTGCCGATGTTGATCCTGAGACGACACTTTGGAAAACGTGCTCACGAAGGTTGTTGTCTCCTCCGATGAACCTTTCGATTACCCCGAGTACTACAAGTATATGTATGGAAACATATGCACAACAACACACAAGCGCGGCTTCACTCCAGCAAACAGGACGCCGTTCACCTCTGTTGTATTTTTGTCGTGAGCTGAAGCTGAATGATCTCCATTACTAAACACTGCTGTCGATGTCAAACTGACCGAAATCATAGCAACCTGTCACAGAAAGAAAAACACACCTGCACCAACTCGCTCGACGCAGACGAAGCTTCATGAAGGTGCATTTGTTACGTTTCAGCCTGCACACACACACACACACACACACACACACACACACACACACACACACACACACACACACACACACACACACACACACACACACACACACACCATTTATAACCCTGATGGCCTGATTGTGGAAATCTCCACCTCAGAGTTTATTACAGAAGGTGTGTGTGTGTGTGTGTGTGTGTGTGTGTGTGTGTGTGTGTGTGTGTGTGTGTGTGTGTGTGTGTGTGTGTGTGTGTGTGTGTGTGTGCTGTTTGCTGACAGGGTGGAAGCGTTTGATTAAACATGTAGTGGAGATCTTTGCTATGTAAGCAGAGTAAAATCAAGACCTGCGCACGATGACGTGTTTACCCTCCAATCGCTCTTATTTTTGAATGGAAATATACAGAACTGGAAGATAAAAGGTTACGCAAGTCCTCGCCATCAAAACAACGAAAGAGTCAGTCAAAGTTACTCTTTTAGCCAATAAGAGGACGGAGCTCAAAGCTGCAGCAGATTTAAGAACCAGGCTGTACTGTATAACTTCGGATTAAACAATAACAGAATATTTGAAATCCTGATTTGGAGAAGGACGTTTTAAAAGTTAAAGTTGAACCCGATGCTTCACGGATTTAGAAAACCAAATCCTTTAATAAAGATCGAACACATTGTTTTAGTTTGATTCTAGAAATCATCCACAAAACTATGAGACGGAGGTCAGTCATATCTAAAATTATTTCACACATTTTCCAGGCTGCACATTTTTTTTTCTTTGACTACATGTTGAAGTTTGCAGCACACATGCCTTTAAAAGGCCTTTACAGTCGGCATGGTTGGATGGTTGGAAGATATTTTAATAACTACAGAACAACAGCAGCACTGAATTTCATATATTTGTGGTTTATAAATTGCAAATAATGTATTAGTTAATTGTTAATAGTTTAGTTTTCACATCATAGATGCTGGCGTCTACAGACTGCTGACTCTGCAGGAAGGAGTGACACCTCTTCGTTCATGCTGTTCATGTTATTACTACCAAATCTGTGAATATCAAGGTATCCATGCCTCGTTAAATAATGATATGAACGACATAATATCTCTCTAGTGTTTAAAGTAAATGCAGGAAGTCTGACTCAGCTGAACTCCAGTCACAAAATCCAAAACTCAACTTTGACTTCGACACCGCTGACTCGCTTGGACTCTTTGACTTGTAAAAGAATCACTTCCTTCGTAACGAGTTCCTCATGAAATCGTGATTATCCGAACATTTGTTTTTGGCGTCATCGTCTAAAAACGAAAAAGTAGATAGTCGTTACGCACTCGCCGATTTTTAAGCATCGACGTGGACTTGAAAAACCATCGAGGACGTCCCGCCGCTGAGATCTTCAACCTGAACATTTCGTTGATGCCTGTTTTCTCGTCGCCCTGCTGCCACACAGGACGGATTTATTGCCCCCTCGTTTCCACGGCGCCCCGGAGCAAAGAGGCCCATCGCTTGCCGTGACCCGCGGTCAGAGCGGTGACATAATCACTTCCCGGCTCCTCCATCAGAGCGTACCTCCGAGCGATCCGACGGTTCCAACCGAAGCTCCCCGACACCTCCTGGTTCACGTCCACGTGCCGCCTGACGTCACAGCCGACATTTAACCCTCCGACCCGTCACTTCTGTCCAGGTCAATGAAGCGTTTGAGTGGCAGGAAGCGGCGCTGGTGTGTTTGCATGCGTGTAGGTCAGCGGGTTGTGGAGGGCACGTTTGAAGCAACACGTCGCTCGCTGCCAGCGCGAGCGCTTGTTTTCCGAGGGGGATGTTTGGAGGCAGGAACTTGTAAGCGATCAGGAATGCTTTTGAAGTTCTGACACAACAGTTTTTTGCTCTCCTTCTCCCCTCTCATCATCTTCTTCAAAAGGAGAATCTCGCAAAAACACGAAGGTGAGAACGAAGTACTCGACACCGTACGGACCCTCGGCGGAGGCTCCCTCAGCGCGTCCGATTCTGGAGATGATGGATGCTCGCGGCGAAAGCCGAGCTCGCAGTGTTCCTCCGTCGCTGTTCTGTACTCGACGTGCGCGGCCGAGTGGGATCCCACGTACCGTAAATCTCTTCCTGGTTGGCGCGTGATGATGTTTTCGGTTCTCTCGGTGGTCTCTGAACGCCGTTTTAGACCTAATTAAGACCAGTTTTATCGTTATTGTTCGAGCTGAGTAAAATAACCCCAAAACATTTATATTTTCCAAATAACATCCAAAAGTCAGGCTACAAAACATTGGCGAATTTTAAGCATCGACTTGGACTTGAAAAACCATCGAGGACGTCCCGCACCAAGCGTGTGGAAAAGAAATCAACAAACTTGAGGTCAATGAGGTGAACTGTACAAATTGACTCCAATCAGAAAAGTGATTCATGATTTCCATCTCTACTCCAACTGAACGGCTTGTTTTTGAAATTTTGATCCGAAGAAAAGAAAATCAGAGGGCGGATGAGGACGAACCCGAATGGGGGAGTTTGATGATTTACTCATAACTGAATAGAGGTCGAGCGATTGTTCCAGTGGATGTTTTTTCGCCGTGATGTTCCACCATCTGGTCACGGCGAAGTCTTCGCTTCGTCACACCGTCTCTGATGAGTGATGATAAAACACGCTGACAGACGCTTTTGTCTGAGACGAACAGACCAAACACGAATCGCTGTCATCGCCTTTCATTTGGCGAGTTGGAGTCTGGTCATAACAAAGCGTCAATACTGGTGGATGTTGTGGTTTGTTTTGGGTTTTTTACGGGAATAGACCCGAAAAACTGTCGGTGGATTTGTTTTATTTTTTTTTTATGTCATAGAAGAACACATGACTGATGTTTCTGGCTGATTAGCAGTTTCAGATAATAATCTGAGTGACTGTCTTGGCTTGACTTACTTTTTTTTCTGCCTCCTCACCGGCTCTTTAATCGCTCCTCATCAGACTGGAAGCAGCAGAAGCAGGTCAGCGATGTGACGGACTACGCGAGTCTCCACAGTCCAGGATGGAGAGCCAGCGGACCTCAGAGCTTCAGAGACACACCCCTCTACAGTCCCTCCTTCTCCTCCTCTCAGGTTAAAACTCAGTTTCTACGTTTCACCTCACTTTGTCTTGCGGGAAGTCGGTACACGATGCTACGTTACGTCCAAAAAATATAATCCAAAATGCTAGAAGGCTTTCAATAACCCCCAAATATAAGTTATTTTTACCTTTTTTAGAAGTTAACTTCCCGTTGTCGTCTCCAGCTGCCGTCATCACTCGTGCTAGCTTTTAGCCGATTCTTCGTTTAAATGCAACTCGTGTGCTTCGTGGTTATAGCGTAGGACGTTCAAGTGGTTTACCCAAAAGCTCCGCTGCTAGGCAACGGCAACACGGACGGTGAAGGGGGAGGAGCCTGTTGAAACATCTACATCTTCCACGGACGGGTTTTTAAATTCCGAAGAATTTTTTTTTTAAATTCAAATTAAATTATATTAGCATCAGAAAATTTAAGTTCTAAAGCTGTTATGTAGAACACTGCGTTGTATGGAAAGAAGTGCTTTAGATCAACTTTTGGTGACTAAAATGTTTCAGTTATGATTAAAATACCTTGTAGAGTCAGTATTTATAGACATTTATAGAAGTTTTTTTTATTCTTAATGTACCTGTTGCTCATTTATATCAGAGAATAAAAACAGATTTGATCACTTTAGGTTAGTTTGCAGTGAGGGATCTCTGAGATTATGATTGTAAGAGTGTTTCTGTAAAAGATGTTGTCTCTTTTCTTATCTTTCAAAATCACGAGTTTTTCTGCTCTTGCGTTCAGTCTTACGGTTGGAGGAGGGGGGCATGAATGGCTCAGCTGTTTACACCAAAACACAGGCTGAAGCCACACAGATCACAAGACTGATGTCTACTGCTGTGTGTGTGTGTGTGTGTGTGTGTGTGTGTGTGTGTGTGTGTGTGTGTGTGTGTGTGTGTGTGTGTGTGTGTGTGTGTGTGTGTCACACAACACACACACTTTTTTCTCCTGTTTCTTTCTCACCTCGTTTTTTTGTGGTTGTTTTTTTTAAAGCATGGGCATCTCTTCAAAACCAACAGCGTGGACTATCGGGGACAAACGGACACCTCTGACATCGTCCCTCCGACTCCGACCTTCCCCGTGTCTCCTCCGACGCCCTACGGTAAAAAAAAAAAAAAAAAGAGAAAGAAAGAAAGAAAAGAGAGGAAATGTCAAAATGAAGTTTTGCGGCTGTGGGTGTTGTCCACTTTTGGAAATCTTATCAAGCGTCTTCCTCTTTTCTCCTCCCCAGCGAAACATTTCTCAGAGTTTTCCCAGCTCAGGACCGGCGGGGAGTGGGACCAACACAGCTGGACACGAGGTAGCTTTCCCAAGATTGTGTGTGTGTGTCTGTGTGTGTGACCACATGTGTGTGTGTGTGTGTGTGTGTGTGTGTGTGTGTGTGTGTGTGTGTGTGTGTGTGTGTGACTGACTGGCAAAACACACTAAACCAAAACACTTGAGCTCCTGATTGCTGCTGGACAGGGTTCAGGAGTCGGCAGGAATGTTCCTGGCATAATATAATCAAACACACACACACACACACACACACACACACACACACACACACACACACACACACACACACACACACACACACACACACACACACACACACACCTGGCCTGTGCTTTGTTGCTATTGGCTGGATATGTGTTGCATGGCTTGTTTTTTGGTCATTTGTGTGGTCACACAGCCGACAGACGGCTTCTTTCTGGGTTTTTTTGTGCTTTTTTGTTTCTGGGTCTGACATTATATCATTTTTTTTTTTAAAGAGTTTGGGTTTCCTGTCGGGGGGGGGGGGGGGGGGGTCTACACCAGGACAGCTGATACTGTAGGTCTCGCTAATAATAGTTGATGGTAACAGAGGAAGAGAGCGCTGCTGGCAGGATGTCCACTCACGTCCTGTTCTGGGAGGGAACGGGAGGAGAGGGGAGGGTCCTTTTGTTTGTCGGGACATCCTGCCTGGGGAGATACGTAGCACACAGCTGCGGGAGGAATTTAATATAGTGTCCGAAAAAAACACAAGCCTCTCTGTAGCTGTAGAGGTCCTGAGGTCACTTTTTGTTTGGTGAAATGTTGGGCTGAGGACCAAACTTTAATGCTTTTATGGCTTCGATACCAAATTTGGATTTTTAAGCTGCATCCACAATAATACGTCTTTGTTCTGCGTAACTTTTGTTATATTTACGCCGGAGTAAATCTCACCAGCGTCAATCAGCCCTCAACATACAGGCACTACTTTAACCACATTAATAAAACCATTCGATCTGACATAGGGAGCGTCATCTCTCTTTTACAACTGCCCAGCTAAGCATCTTCTGTTAGCATGTGGGGTGTTTAGGGGACACCTGTATATTGTAGCTACAATAATATTAGTTATAAATATATACTTAATATGAAATATAAATATAAAATAGCCTATGTTACACTCTCTCCCTCTAAATTGCATTAAAACTAAAGATTTGCACTGTAATCTGTTTATGTTAATTTATTTCGTTAGAATGGATTTTCATCAAATTGGTATCAATAAAAGCATCGCTCAGAAACTAGGAATAATATTAAAGCGATACCAAGTCCCGGTGAAATGTTACATTAATACAGAGTTGATTGAAGGGTCAGCAAAACTAAGAAAGAAACAATGAAAGCTATATTGAGTTCAAACTGCAGTTCGTGCCAGCAGATCATCAGTCTGACACAGCTGCACACAACGGAGGGCAGTCGATACAGTGAAACAAGCAACGATCCACTGATCAATAATCAATTAATAGTCCGTTAATAATTAATAGAGCACTTGAATTGCCCATCCCTATATCATAAATATGATTAATAGAGAGTCACATTTCAATTCAGCTCAGTCTTTACTGTCCCAAACAGATTCAGAAAACTCTAAAGAGAAGAAAAGCTTTCAATTAACACACAACAGCAATAAAACAAAAGCTAAATCAAGAATTTAAGATGATAAAATCAGTTCAAATTACAGTTTTCTACTGCGACGGTCATGAAAATGGCAGAAAATGAACTGATATAATGTAAATTAAGTAAATGTTAAAGCACATTCATTTATTGAATAAAAGTTCTTCCTTTTAAGGGGTGTATCTTTAAATATTTAAAATGTTTAGTGTTCACATTTCATGGTTTTTATTGTGCAGACAATCTGAAATATTATGACAAAACTGAAATGATATTTATGGTGGCATTTCGCAGATGTTTCCGTTAAAGGACACCTCCACCTGTTTATTGTAAACATGTCTGTCAGAGCAGAGAGGCGGCAGGACGGAGAAGGAGACGATGAAAGAGGGATTATTAAAAACAGCCGATTCTCTCTTCTACCTGCTGGACAGAAGAATTAACAAAGGACACCAAATATATTTTTTGCTCGCTGCCATTTTGGGGTCCAGACAACAGTTTCCTGTTTCCCACATTGAAGGCAGACGGCGATCTGGGAAATAATCACACCACATCTGGACAGAAGCACGAGATTCCCCATTTCAGTCATTTTTAATTTTCTGTGTGCAATCACCGCTGTGATCAAAATTTGGACGCGAGGCTGCTGGTAAATTAAAGTAGTCCAGTGATTTGGTAATTTGAGGGACAAAAAAAACATTTCTACATTAAAATTACACCGAGCTGAGAAATATTTTGAGATCTTTGGTTTCTTAAAGTAATAAAAAAAAAAACACAATTTAATTATATTTCCTTATTTGATATTTTAGGAAATAAGAGTTTCACTGTTGTATGTTTGGAAATCGGAGGAAGTTTCAGCTCTACAGTAACTTCACATGTAGTCAAAAAGTGAGTTAAAATAAGATTATGACCATTAATTTATCATAAAAATCATCAAACCATTGAAATATGTAGTTTCAGAAACAAAAAAAACACAGAAGAATGATAAAAGGGGCGTTTTTTTTCACGTGTGATTAATTCACACGTCATCGTACTCGGGCACACGGCAACTTCTCTGTGGAGATGACCAGACTGCAAACATTCGATTTTAGTTCAAACTCTTCCACAAAAACATGTTTAACTCAGAAACAGATGACGATCAAGTCAATAAATGTGTAAGACTTACTCATCAGGGCTAAACCTTCCTGAGGTGCTGAGACTCGTTTACGTGCAAACAGGAGCTAAACTTTTTTGATCCGACCTCACGTGCAAAATCACAAAGTCAGCAGAAACAGGAATGAACCGCACGCATACTAAATGTTTTGAACCTGTAAAATGACAAACATGAGATGTAAATCCGATTTAATATGTTTGTTTAAAAAAAAAAAAAAGATTTAAAAAGTTCAGCTGGCGACCCAAAGACGACCTCTGCTGCCGTCTTTCATTTCCTCGTGACAGCAGCTCTCCGATGTTACGCAACCACATTTCCTTTGTGTACTGGAGGCCAAATCCAAATAAACAGCAATATATATATATATATATATATATATATATATATATATACACACACAGAAGCAGGTTTCAGCCAGAGGAATGCAGACGAGGTTCAGATGGTTCGCTCGGACAAAACACTTGACTGTCTGAAGCTCGGGGGGGGCAGGGGTCAAAGGTCAGGGGAGAGTCTAAGGGAGTGGCAGCGAAGTCCATAATGAATGAGAGGGAGCTGGAGTTTTCAAGTGCCATTGTGTCGACGTGTTTTATGTTCCTCTTCTGAGAGTCAGCGTTTTTTTTAAAAAGCACTCTCTTGTGATTCGAATGTAAACAAAAGGAGTGAAAGCTGCTTTTTTTTTTTTTTTTTTTTTTACTCCGACATTGATTGACAGGAGTTATTCCACTCTGGAATAAACTTCACATGCAAAGTTTATCAGAAAATGCAGATCATTTTTCACCATCAAGACGAACGTTTTCCACCCGCGTTTCGTAAGTTTAGCTCAAAGCATTGTGGGAGAACAGTGGAGCTGAAAAAAAAAAAAAAAAACCTACTTTAAAAGGTGCTGGATTTTTATCAGGCTAGCTGTTTCCACCCGTTTCCAGTCTTTGTGCTAAGCTAAGCTAACATCTAACGCTCGGCATGAAGGAGAAGTTTATTTCCCTGCACACGACGACTTCATCTGAAGTTGTGAAACTCGTAGGAGCCATATTTAAGGTGGTTTTTGTGAATATATTTATGGAGTGTTTTTTTTGTTTTGTTTTTGTTTTTTGTATTAGAAAAGGGTTCACAACTTTTTCTGACACCCGAAAAGTTTTGTTTTGTTTCACGAAACCGGCCTGAAATATTCAGACGAGCCGATGTCCCGATGCCGGCTCGTTTCCGGTGACACGGGGAGGTTAAAAACCAGGCGCGCAGCAATATTGCTTCCCCAATGAAACGAAAGCAAACAGAACACGGTTCCATTCATCGGGAGCTTTACGGTGTGATTTACGACGGGCTGAGATTCGACAGCTCTCCCCGCATGCCTTTTGTCCCGGAGTTTGTGGCAGAAGCAGATGGTGGGAGTGGACACGCATGCCCTGACAGAGACCCCCCCCCCACACTTTCCTCTCTGATCCATAAAAGGCCACATGTGACCTCTGACCCACGCTGGAATCCACTCTGATTGGGGGGGAAAGTGTTCGCCGTGACCCCCCATCCCCCGGGGCAGGAACAATGCTCAGTGGTCAGTAAGAGGGGAGGAGGAGGGAGAGAGGGAGGGAGGAAGGGAGGGAGAGAGGGAGTGGGGGGAGACATTCCCTACATCTCCTTTCGCTCCTTTCTGTCCCCTCCCTCCGTACAAACCCAGAAGTCGAGCGGTTTCTCGACAAACCGGGGGGGGAGCTTATTTTATTTATTTTTCCATCTGGGGAGGGACGAATGGCGGCGAAACGATCCGGCGCCTGAAAGAAAGAAAGAAGGAGAATCGAGTCGAGCTCAGATCGCCGTCCGGCAGCAGAGACAGAGAAGAAGGAGGAGGAGGAGGAAGAGAAGGAGGAGGAGGAGGAGAGTGTCGGCCGAACAGGGAAGCTTTCATTCGCTCGGAGGAGAAGAAGAAGAAGCAGGAAGGTGGAAGTCCCTGGAAGTTTTTTTTTTTTTTTTTATTGGTGGGGGGTGTAAACAGGAAGAGCGTCTCCGTCATGACGGCATCTCTCGGTATGTACGCGCAACACGTGCCACAAAAGATTGTCTATAAAACGACCAAAAAAATAACTCGATTAATCTCTGAACTTCTTTCAACTCCTGATTTCTTTCTGCTTCGTTCTGGAATTTTTTTCTTTTCTCCAAACATCCTTCCTACTAAAACAAAAATGCATTTTTTTTTGTCGTGCATGAAAATCTTTCGCTGATCTAACGTCCTAGACGGGACGGTGAGGTGGTTTGTTCCACTGCTGCGTTCATGATCTCATCCCGTTAAAGGATATTTTGGCCTCCATCACGCCGTCGTGGAAGGGTGGGTGGGTGGGTGGTGGGGGGGGCCTCTCTCGGTGGTTAACCGAGAGAGGCCCCCCCCCCCCATCTTTTCTTCTGCACTACTGACCTGGATTGAACTGAAAAACTCTTTGAAGATCTTTTTTTTTTTGTGGTGGGGGGTGGGGGGCTCGTTGGCTGTTGGAGGCTTCACACAGAGAAGGAGCCACAAGTGACCTCATTTTCTAACATTTGCAGAGAAATGAGCTCTGTGTTGCTGTAATTGGTCATTTTTTTCTAATAATGTCTGAATGTCATTTGTGCTGAGTCTGCAGGTTCCCTCAGCTTTAAAGGGGCCTTACAGGGGAGTTACCGCGAGTCCTCCGTCTCCTGCAGGACTTCATTCGTTTTTCGTCTCCCAGATTTGTTGTTGACTTCCTGATTTGGTCTTTATTTCTTTATTTTCACGCTTTGAGCACGTAAACGCTGTTTCAGACTTTCTTTTTTTGTCCGTTTTGCGTTTATTGTCCGACTCCGTTGTCCTCATAGTTATTTTGTCTCTACATACAGCGTGTTAGCTGATGTTGATGTCGTGGCGGAACGATCGGGAGTCTGCACTGCGGTGTTTTATTGTGAAAATCTGACCAGCACTCTGCGTCTGACTTCCTGCCTGGTGGATCTGCTCGGTCCTCAAAAATAGACGTACTCTTAGTTTTTTAATTTTTTTTTTAATTTTATACACTTTATTAATCCCCGAGGGGAAATGTCTTCACTACAGCAGGGGGGCTCTCAGTGGGGAGATGCTGCAGCAGGCTGACACTAGCGCGGCGCCAGGTAACCTGACCTGAGGTGCATGTTTTTGGATGATGGGAGGAAGCCGGAGAACCCGGAGAGAACCCACGCAAGCACAGGGAGAACATGCAAACTCCGCACAGAAAGGCCCAGGACCGGATTCCAACCCGGAACCTTTTTGCTGTGAGGTGACAGTGCTAACCACTGCACCACCGTGCCGCCCCTAAACAGAACAGAAGCATCATCCAGAACGGCATCGATCAATCGTTCTGTTTACAGAGAAAAGGCTGACAGTGCAGAATTTAGCAGCCAAAGAGCCAGATGTTTCCTGCAGGAGGTGGTGGAGACCAAAAATAGAGCTACAAATAGAGCGAATATCGGACACGTCTCCAAATAAAAGACGAATGTTGCTCCATATTTGCGAGTAAGCATTTGTTTCAGAAGTCAAATCAAACAGGAATGATCAAATAAAGCAGAAGGAAATGACTAAAGGAAATGAAAACACAACTTTTGAATCTGTCAGTGGGAACGGAGACGATCTGAAGCTGCGACCGATTCTGCAATTTAGGACCGACGTGGAAAATGCTGGCGACTTTGTGCACGGTGCCGTGAGCAGGTTGGAAACATTATCCGGCCCACATGCAAGTTTGAAGTCAACTCAATAATTCCCCTACGGCGAAAAAGTTATTGATGCGCAGACGTCTGCTGCGTGAGACTTTTTTTTTTTGCAGGAAATGAAAAGCGAAGACGCAGAAAAATTAAACTATAAGATGAAAAAAATTTTTTTTAAAAAGACAGACGGCCACTTCAGGATGCACAAAAGGATTTTGTTCTTCTGAGCTTGAATCAAACTGCCGGTCTGTGTGAGATTTAGCAGAACAAGCATTTGTCCCGCGTGTGCGCTTTCGATGGCGTGACAATGTCTGGGTACATCTGGAGTTTACAACAGCATGAAAAACGACAGGAAGTAGAGAATATGAGGCCGTTTAGACCAATAACATGCAGTTTCCTCCTGCAGGTGCAAACAACAATTAATCACCACAAACAAATAATCACTTGCAACACAGAAAGCTTTTCCAGTTTTTTGGTGCGCAAATATCTGAATATAACAAGTGAGGAGAACTTCTAAAATAAAAAAAAAATCCGTGATCACTTCTCCAGATGGGTTTAAGTCGGAGGAATTTCATCATCAAATATCTCAGACGTTTTTCCACCGCAGATGAAATTAAACAGAATCCCGACTCATTTTTCTTTATTATTTCTGCTGGTGCAAACTGTCACAAAGTCGTTGACTCGTTATCGGACGACTTCGGACGCCGATAAAAACCCTCAGCGATGATGCCGTTGCTTTTCGTTTGCGGCGATGTCGTTCTTCGCTCCTTCCGAGTCGATTAAAGCCGCCGGCCCGAACGCCAACAGAGGACTTTGATTTACAGACGACCGCCCACTTAGCTTGTCTAGAAAAAATGCTTGGCTCGGACACTTCTGAGGAGGAGGAGGAGGAGGAGGAGGAGGAGGAGAAGGGAGATTGATTGATTTTTAGTGAGGCAGCACCAGACAGCTGATGGCATTCTGATGCAGCGCCAAGAGACACCGAGGAGAGAGCAGTCAGAGGGAGAAACCCAGGCATGTTATAAATGTGTGAAGTTGATTTTGTTTTTTTTAAACTCGTCGTTTAACGTCGCCGAAGTCTTCGTCCAAAGTCCCGCTCGTAAAAAAAAAAGAAGAAATGACAGGATTTGTGCGAAATGTGGTCTTATTATGAGAATGAAGAATACAGCAGGTTAGATCAGTTTTAAAAACACTTCTCGTCAAAAGAGACCGAACTTTGTGATTTAAATATGAACCTTTAGCAGGAAGTAGTTACCAAAAAAAAAAAAAAAGAAGTGGCATCATAAAACTCCACCAAACTTTTGTTTTCTTGAAGACGTTTCACCTCCAAACTGAAGAAGTCCAGCTCCTTTTCAGATAAAACCTACAAAATTCCTACAAATTACATCACAATTTTTGGAGAAAAAAACAACATCCTAAAACTCATGAAGAGACTAGAAATGATACATTAAATAAAAAAATCACCTCCGAACATTCATTTTTTCAGCTTTTCCACCGATCGGCTTCACTTCTACATACAGAAAACCGTTTTCAGCCGTCCTGCTGCGACACTCTGTTTGTAAACAGGAAACTGGCGATCAAATCATCCACGCAGGCCAGTTGGCAGCATTTTATATGGAAATTAAAAACTCTCGGGGGGGTCCAAACATGGAGGTCATCGTATTTTGTCCTGCGAGAGATCAGCCTTTAAAATCTGCTGCGATAAATTTAGAGCTTTTAAACGTATTATTAAATAATTATTACTCTCGATAATCTATTTGAGTCGCAGCAGGTGTACTCACCCCCCCACCCTCGCCCCCTCCTCGTCTTCCCTTCATCCCCGAGAAGCTGCAGATCGCTGCGAACAGCTGTAACAGACCTTCAGACCTGCGAGTGTGTGTGTGTGTGTGTGTGTGTGTGTGTGTGTGTGTGTGTGTGTGTGTGTGTGTGTGTGTGTGTGTGTGTGTGTGTCACATTCCTGCGGTCAGCGTGGCGTTTGTCCTGCATGGGCATCATTGTGTTTACGCATGTGTGTAGGCTCAGCTACAAAAAAAACAGACAAAGTGCGTCTTTGTCGGATTAAACATGCGACGCCTGTTTGTTTGAATCTTGTCTTTTGATTTCTTCTTCTTGTGTTTTTGTTCATACTGAAAGATAACTAAAGTTTTATTGATTATTCGCAGTCTCAGCCATCACAAAAGTAAGTGTAAGTGTGTGTGTGTGTGTGTGTGTGTGTGTGTGTGTGTGTGTGTGTGTGTGTGTGTGTGTGTGTGTGTGTGTGTGTGTGTGTGTGTGTGTGTGTGTGTTGTGGGACGCCGGCGGTAGTTGGCAGTCGTGCCCACATGGGTCGGTGCCATCTGGAAAAGGTTTTGCATGGACTGAAGAGGCTTTTGTGTGCAGGAGCGAGGAGAGGAGGAAAAAAACAAAAAAACAAGGCGGAGGAAAACACTTTTCAGAGGACGAAGACACAAAGTTTGAAAACTTTGTTTGGAGACGATTGAGTGATTCGTTGAAGCCGGCGGAAAGATGGTGGAGATGTTTGAGTCTGGATCAAAGCGGTTTCATCTTTATCTACCGGTGCTTCACTTAAGAAATTTACACGCGTTTAAATCTCCTTTTATTGTTAACCAGAAGTCACACGAGTCTTAAACTGTTCAACTCGTGATTTAAATCAGGCGTCGGCTTTAACAATAAAAGGTCATTTATCACGCGAACAACAACGACAAACTCCCGTGAAATACGACCCCATCAACCGTTTCAGCGAACAGACTTCACGCCGCCGTGAAGATTTACGACTCGAGGAAAACAACAGGAAGCGAGGCGACGCGGTGAGGCGGCGGGAGGAGGTCGGGGTGGATCGACGGGTCGACGAGCGACAAAAGAGGTCGAGGTTTGCGTCCCGTTTCCGACCGAGAGGTCGCCGCCGTCCCCGAACTTTAACCGAGAACGTTCTTTAACCCGGAAATATCAACCGCAAGTTGATTTTGTGCCTTTAAAATCTAATCAAATCTTAACCGCCATCAATTTAATTAATATTATATTCATATCGCGCCAAAATCCCAACGCAGGTTATTTCAGGGCTCTTAACTCGGTAACATCCAGGATTTTACAGCATCATACAGAGGAAACCAATAATTCAACGATTCCAATGTAAGCTCGATGGAAAAATTTTAACAGGAAAAAACAAAACTCAATAAAGTTCCTCAAACTTAAAAAACTAAAGTCTTTCAGTTCGTATTTACAGTCTGCAGCTTTCTGCAGACTCCAAAACATAAACAGTTGACTCTCAACTTGAACTCCATGGGGTCAAAGGTCAAAAGTCAAGAGCGGGTCAGTGTCTCCAACTAGATCTCAACCTCACACTCACACACACACACACACACACACACACACACACACACACACACACACACACACACACACAAACACACACACAGGAAGCAGAGATAAGCTGTGGCTGCAGTTGTTGTTGTTTACAAGCTGAGGGAGGATTCGTCAAACGTTCCCACAGTCGGCGTCAGCGTTTCTCTCTCTTGGGTGGACGGGGGGGGAGACAGGGACGGGGGTCTCGTCTCGTCTCTCTGCGTTCCCACGGCTACGACTCTCGTCCCGGCTCGTCCGCATAATTACAGAGCGGCCGAAAAAAAGGCTGCGGCACCGCCCGGCTGACCGCTGCCTGACCTCTGACCTCAGATAAGACTCTGCTCACCGTCACACACCTTTCACTCTGCTCAATACCGTTTCCATAGCGACGCACTCCAAGCTGAGCGAGACACGAAGAGCCCTCTGACGGTCAGTTTATAATAAAATCAGACGGATGTACGAGTATGAATCCTGGAGAATGGTAAATGAATACAGCCTCTGTACAAATTTTAACTCGCAGTTTTTTTTGTGATATATATCTATTTTTTTGTATTAAAAACTAATCTTCGCTGTAACTTCAGCCAATAAAACGAAGTAAAATCTTTTACAAAGTACAAACTTTCCTCCAGAAATGCCGTAAGAAAACTGGAAATAATTCAAATTAAATACCATCAATGTAAAAGTGCATTTCTTTAGTTTCAGACAGACACTGAACATACAAAACTTAACTTCCAGTGTGTTTAAGTGATTCCTGCTCAGAGCAGCTGCCAGTAAATTCGTAGACTTGTGGACATCCGATACGCCGTACATAATGTTCGGCACGGTAGAAATGTGAGAGAGAAACTTTAAACTGTGGGAAAAGTCACGTCAGGCTCACCAGCGGTGGAGGAAGTATTCAGATCATCTGCTTAAATAAACCATATTTGGACGGTGATTCGGCCCCGCCCACCCTATAGAGGAAACCTGACTGCACCACAGGCCTGTCAATCAAACAAACACGCCCCCCACACTTTTTGAGGCCTGATATCTAATTAACGACGGGATTATTTTCAGAAGAACCACCAGAAAAAAAATCTGAAGAAGTGACTTTAGCTAACGAAACCATAATAACTCGCGGAAAACATTTATGGACTTTGTATTTTATAAGAGAAGTCGAATGGGAGTCTATGGAGCTGGCGGACCTCTAGTGGCGCTCGGTGGTATTGCAGTTTAAGGCCTCACTTGACCACATCCACTTTTACATACAGTCCATGGTTCAAAAGAGTCGTTGCTATGGCGATGATCCTGTCGCTTTGGTTTCAGGATGAAGTGAAAGTAAGTTGCAAACTTTCAAATCACCTCGTCACGAATCTTTGGTCTGAACTCGTGAAAAATTACCTTCAACTTTCATTCCTGAAATGTTGTCGAGAACAAACAACTCCAAACTGTCCAGGATAAATTTAACTCCCACCACTTCCTTTCGCACATACGTTAAATATTTATAAGTGCATGTGTGCTCTGGAACTCTGCGTCGCATTCTTTGAATTTCATGAGCAGCACGTGGGATTATATAATAATCCAAGATGATGTCGCTCGTCCGATATGATCGCAAACAAGGTCCAAAATTCCTTCATCTGTCCGAGCGCCTGAATGGAGGGAAAACAGCGGAAGAGGTGTGTGTGTGTGTGTGTTTGTATTTGTGTGTGTGTGTGTGTGTGTGTATTTGTGTGTGTGTGTGTGTGTGTTTTTGTATTTGTGTGTGTGTGTTTTTGTATTTGTGTGTGTGTGTGTGTGTGTGTGTGTGTGTGTGTGTGTGTGTGTGTGTGTGTGTGTGTGTGTGTGTGTGTGTGTGTGTGTGTGTGTGGCCGGCCGAACAAGGAGCTCTTTATAACGATCGCCTGCTTTCACGGTGACTCATCGTACTTCATAGTCCCGTCCTGCCCCTCGTGTTTGCTGAATGACACACTGCGTTTTTCAGTGGTGTCACGTTGGGATGCTCCCGAGTGGAATGTGTGTGTGTGTGGGGAGGGGGCTTCACACACACACACACACACACACACACACACACACACACACACACACACACACACACACACACACACACACACACACACACACACACACCCTGCTGCTGATTTATACTACGTGCGGCCTGTACGCAACATTCGGATGATGTTTCGGCCTCTTTTATATTTCAAAGTGATTTTAAGAGGAAATTTCCGCTCCAGGAATTCCTCCCACGATCAATTACATCTCAGCGCTTTAATTCTTTAATCCAAACAAAGGTGGAGTCCCAATGCAAGTAAACACAAGCAGCAGCTAGCAGAGGTTACAGTATGAGGGAACTTATCACATCCTGGGAGTCCTCGCTGTACACCTGGTTCGTTTTTTTAAAATTATTTTGAGACTAAAAGAGGACTAACTTCATTATAAATTCCTTGTTCTGTTTTTTTTTCCCGTCAGATTCCCGGAGTTTCCTGGACGGTATGAACCACGCCGGCGGCTCCGCGGACGGAGAGCTCTTCAGATCAGACGTGTCCGTCACTCCCGCTTCCTGTCAGAGGATCTTCGGCTCCATGTGCTCGGTGTCGTCAGGCAGCAGCCCCCTCCCCCACACAGACAGGTACACACACACACACACACACACACACACACACACACACACACACACACACACACACACACACACACACACACACACACACACACACACACACACTCTGATCGCTTTATTAGGAACACCGTTTGAAATTCTGTTTAAAATCAAAACATCAGCATCTCCATTGCTTCTCCTCCTCCTCCCCCTCATCCTCCTCTTCCTCCCCCTCATCCTCTTCCTCCTCTTCAAGTTATTAAACGTCACGCCGATGAATGTCGATCCATTTCCAACCCTCATCCTCCGTCTCTCTCTCTCCTTCCTCCGTCAGCTCCACTCCTCCAGCGTGGCACGACCGGACTCCGACCTCCCTGAACTCCCCGTTTCCCCTCCAGCCCTCGTCCCCCTGCTCCCTCAGCACCCCCAACGCCCACAGCTCCCCCCGGGGGCCTCCGAGGGGCCCGGGCGGGGACCCGGGAGTCCGCGGGGGGACGGACAGCGCGGACTTGTCCTCGCTGTTGCTGCTGGGGAACGGCGGCCTGGAGCACAGCCTGCTGGAGGCCGTGGGGGGCCTCGGCGGTCTGAACCTGGGGGGCGACGGGGGTCTGACGCCGCTGCTGCCCGACAAGAGGCGGGGAGGGGGGGAGGGGGGCGAGCCGGGCTCCCGCTCCCCGTGTCTGAGCGGCTTCTCCAGCCCTTACAGCGGCAGCAGCCTCAGCATCCCTTTCTCGTCCTCCATGACGCCCGACCCCCTCCGGGGCCTCAGCGGGGCCCCGTCCCCCGGAGCAGGTACACCGACCCGGATGGAGCGCCGGTTATTTCATCTTTCTTTTGTAAAAAGAGTCGGTTCAGTGGATTTACAAGAAACACTGAAAAAAAGTTGGTCTTGACCTTGAAAATAAGTAGTTTAACTCAACTTTTCAGTACTTTTTACTTCCACAAACAAAAGTTAATTCACCTTCGTTCACTTCAGATCTGGAAAATCTTGATAACGAAAGATAAAGAGCAGTTTGTGTGAAGTGACCCTTTACACAGTCTCTCTCTCTTTCGCTTTTCCTTTTTTTCTGCTGCCTCGTCATATTTGGCCCTGACGACGGTCTGAAATCTTTAATCTGTGTCTCGCAGACTTTGGCAGCAAGCAGGACACCGTGAAGTTTGTTCAGGACACTTCCAAGTTCTGGTACAAGCCCGACATCTCCAGAGACCAAGGTAAATATTGGTCTTGGACGGCCGCGTAAAAACAGCGTGAACGCGAGTCTAACTTTAGCTTTATCTCTGCTTCCTCCTTCTTCCCGCTGACCTACTGAAACAGCCATCGCCGTGCTGAAGGACAAAGAGCCCGGCTCGTTCATCGTCAGAGACAGTCATTCCTTCCGCGGGGCGTACGGATTGGCCATGAAGGTGGCCACGCCCCCTCCATCGGTGTTACAGCAGAGTAAAAAAGGTGGGTTAGAAAAATGCAACGGGCAAAATGCTCTGTTATGCAGTTTGCACACTTTAAGGTGTGAATCCAACAAGATTTAAGGGCATTTTCCACGTGAACTTTGTCTTTACACCCGCACGTGTTTTCCCATCATGCACAGCTGTGAATAAACTAAAACTTTACTGAACTTTTGTCTCTGCAGTGGATCTGTCCAATGAGCTTGTGAGACACTTCCTGATCGAGTGCACGCAGAAGGGAGTCCGTCTGAAAGGTTGCCCCAACGAGCCCTACTTCGGTGAGAAACCTGCAGCTGCAACTTCCCGTTTCATGTGTTGTTTAAAGTCTTGATATTTGCAGCTGGGATTGAATCAAAGCAGGAGAATACAAATAAAAAAGCACAGAAATGTATCTGTTAATAGTCCAGCAGTGAGGTGATAATAACAGCAAAGTAGCCCTGCATTTGACTATCTCCTCTGCTGCCCTCTGCTGGTCGGCCCGCTGCGGTGCGACTGGCTCTTTTTCTGAGCTGTTCGGTCGTTTTTGTTTTTAAAATGTTAACATGATAATATAATATAATATGATGTTTTTTGTTCCTGACAGGAAGTCTCACAGCTCTGGTGTGTCAGCACTCTATCACTCCTCTGGCTCTGCCGTGTAAACTCATCCTGCCCAGCAGAGGTAAGCAGCGTCCGGGCGATATCATGTCACTGAACAGTGAGCTGGGAATCAAACCGACTTTTCAAAAAAGTGTCGCAGATTATGAACTATTTTTGCAAAGCTGTTGTGTTAAAAAAAAACATTTATACTGATGTTTTTGAGAAGTTTAAGTAAAACAGTGGTCATTAAATGTGGTATTTATCGTAGTTTAGAGATAAATATGGAAAGAACTGTGCAAAAGTTTTGGTTACTAAAGTAAAAACAACATAAATTTGAACTGGGACTGAAATGAGTTTTTGTGTGATTTTGAGCCTTTCGTGCATGTATGTGTATGTAATTTATTTATTTAATTTTTTTTTATCCTGCAGACCCGGTGGAGGAGCTGAACGACTTGTCTGCACCGACGGCGACGAACTCAGCAGCTGAACTCCTCAAACAGGGAGCAGGTACGCCACTCGGATCAAATCAGATGGAGACTTTTAAGTTGTTTTTTTTGCGTGTTGAACTGCTCCTTTTTTAACGTGTGCTTAACGTGCAGCGTGTAACGTGTGGTACCTGGGCTCCGTGGAGCTGGAGTCTCTGACGGGACACCAGGCGGTTCAGAAGGCGACCACGCTGACGCTCGCCATGGACCCGCCGCCCGCCTCCACCGTCGTCCACTTCAAGGTGTCGGCGCAGGGAATCACGCTCACCGACAACCAGAGGAAGTGAGTGTCCTGCAGCGCGCACGCACGCACACGCACGCACACACACACACACACACACACAGATTGAGGTGACACGTTACAAACAGACGGTCTCTGTTTGGTTCTGCAGGTTGTTCTTCAGGAGACACTACGCTGTCAACACGGTCATATTCTGCTCTCTGGACCCGCAGGGCAGGAAGTGAGTCGCATCACACTTTTACAAAACATTTAAATGACTTTGATAGCAGAAAAGACCTCTGAAGGATATTCATTTTATTTGATTTTATTCTATTTTATTTGTATATTCTGTGCATCTTTAAAAAATTATATTTATTCTTTTACTACCTCTATTTATATTGCAATTTTTATTGTAATTTGTATTGCTATTGCCGTATCTATCTATCTATCTATCTATCTATCTATCTATCTATCTATCTATCTATCTATCTATCTATCTATCCATCCATCCATCCATCCATCCATCCATCCATCCATCCATCCATCCATCTATCTATCTATCAACAAGTACAGACAAAGTTACAGCCATTTAAATGACCCTGCTGATGATGAAATACTAGAGTTCAGACTTTGAGACCGATATGACACACTGTTGTTTAGATGGTGGTTTTTACATGCAGAGTTGTCACGGTAACAGAAGTAACCGCTGGACTAACTCGCTCTTCTGTTGTCTAACAGGTGGACCAGAGGCAGCGGCTCCACTGCAAAGTAAGTCCGGTTTCAGAAAGTTCCTTCACCTCATCCAAGCGTGTTTATGGTTGTGAATTATTCAAGGTTAATTAATCAAGAAAAATATTGCAGGATCAATTTCTGCATTAAGTAGAGTCATTATATCACACAGAAATCATATTATAATTACACTGAAATTGGATTAAGTACGAAAATGTGACAAGTCTGATGCAATAAATTAGCGATCTGACGCCATCGAGGTCATCGGGTGTCACTGAATAGTAAAAGGAAGTTTCCCTCCAGCTGCCACATATTAATGTAGGACATCCAAGAATGAGAGAAAGCTGCTCTAACAGTCCACTTCCTTAAATTTCTCATCAAGCCACGTGCCAAGATATTAATCATAAAACCAGTTACAGTGGAGATACAAAGGTGAATATGATCGCTTTTTGGATCTGGAAAACAGCATGATTTTTTTTTAAAGTTTGTTAAAAACACATTTTTAATTTGTAAGGAGGTTGGTCGCAAAGTGAACAGCACCAAACCGACAATAGAAAACAGCATCACCGGCATAAAAGTAGATTTTACAATTCGACAGAGACAATCGTCATGAATATAAAAGGTAAAACAGAAGAGGACCCGTGATGGATCCCTGTGGTACACCTAGCTGATGTAAATAAACAGCTACCGAAACTGCTGCATATTTTTTTGTTTATTTTCATTTTTCTCTACTGTAAAAAAAAAAAGAAGATTGTGCTTGACAGGAAACCTGCAAAGCTTTTATAGTTTTCGAGCTCACAGAGGAAGTATCAGTTGAAGCAACACTGCTGTTCGCTCCATACTGAAAGCATCGCTTGAAGGTTTCCCTGCTCTTGGTGTAAATGTCTCCGTGTCTTTCTTCCAGGGTCTTTGGATTCGTAGCCCGGAAATCTCAGAGCGACACCGAAAATATGTGCCATCTGTTTGCCGAGCACGACCCCGAGCAGCCGGCGACCGCCATCGTCAACTTCGTCTCGAAGGTCATGATCGGGTCGCACAAAAAGTGAGGCGAGCGTAAAAAAAGGACCTCGACAAGGGATCAATAACTGACCGCGACATTCAACGTTGATCTGAAAGATATCAGGAGCCCAAAAAAAAAGGTTGAACCGTCGACACTCCAGCAGGATGAACTTGTATTGACTTGCACTGCAGGATGTCGCCACCAGAGGGAGCCAAGAATACAAAGGAAGCTGAAACAACTTTTCAACAGAAGGATTTATAATGAAAATCTATTTTTGTCAACTTTATCGGACTTTTATTTTGAAACTACATCTTCCTCGTCACACCGACCGCGCTTGTTGCCGGCTGTCGAATATAACAACACTTACTTCTAATCGAACCTGGAGGATATCACATATTCTGCACATAAACATTAAAAAATTTTTTTAAATACTTATAACTCTGAAACCTTTTCTTATCTGTATGAAGATGTGAATCAGGTTTCAGCATCAGTTTGGTGCAAAACCAACAATAGTGTCGCGTGACAAAGCCGATAACGTGGTCGCCTGTACTTCAGATGGATTTTTTTCGTGTTGTGTTTATATATTGCTTAAAGATATTTATCCCTTTTTACAGATGTGTAAAAGTGTTTCTGTTTCCTAGATATATATACGTGTCGTATATTTTTGTATATTAACACATACTGTAAATTAGGATTAAACGATGTGTACCTCAGAATTTTATGCAATTATGTCACATTGTGGAAGAAATATGATGTCGGATATTATATAACAGGAAGTTACAACATAATCGGTCCACATATACCTGTGTTATTACTAATATAGTTGTGAATATGTTCCTTTTACTGGTGTACAGTTATGGAGGCCCTTTCTCTTAAATACAGGGACTGTGATAGATGTAAAAAGTTTAACACCTTTTTCTAGCCTCTTTGCTCTTTACATGTCTTTTTTTTGTAAATTAATAACTCTGAAGTGGTAAATTACAAAACAATTTTTTTTTTTTATGTATAAAGATATCCGTCCCAGTGCATTAAAGATCAACAGCATTTTGTTTGTGGCGCTCACAACGCTGTAAAAAATGTAATTATTTCTTTACTAGATAATATTTAAGAGATTAAAAAAAATAAGCGTTTAAATTGAGGTTTGTGATTTATCCGAAACAAAAAACTGAGGTTACGCTTTTTAAAAGGTGCATTAATAAATGTTTTGGTTATGTCATCAATTATTAGCAAACAGAGAAACAGTTACATTAACTTTCATTTGGATTTGTGACCCTTTTTTGAGCTCCACTTTCTAATGAGGGCTGAAAATGTCCTAAAAATAACCAAAACAATAATCTAAAATACAAATTAAAGCCTCCTTTTAGCTGAAACTTCAGGTAATAATTTTCTACTTTCTGAAGTAAAAGGTGAGAAAATATCTTGGTTTTATGATTTTCAGGTGAATCAATCCTTAAAAAAAAAAAAAAAAAAAAAAAATCTGCAGCGCAGTTTACAGTCCGGCCAATAGATGGCAGCGATGAGCCACCACATTTCACACCCCATCCAAAACTTTTGAAGTATTTTGAGTCATAATTAGTTTCTCGTTTGATTTCCAGCCTCCCCGGTTCCTCTTCTCACTTCTGGACACACAGATGAACCCGAGCAGGTCCGACACACGCCCGGAGAACCGCCCTCCTGAATAAACTTGGCGGCGTCAGAGTGTGTCCGAGCTTGTGTGTGTGTGTGTGTGTGTGTGTGTGTGTGTGTGTGTGTGTGTGTGTGTGTTTGAGAACGACGAAGAGCATGACAGAGAAGAAGATAAAAAAAAAAAGGTGGTTGAAAACGCCCAACGAGTCTCCAGGTGGCTCGCAGATCGACCGATGGCCGTCTGTCTTGCTTTTTCGGAGGCCGGATCGGCAGATACGGGCTCTGAATGAGGCTCTATTCAGGTTCCCGGTCTCTGTGGGGAGCCTTGAGGAAACTGGAAGTGGGACAGAGACGTTGGGGACACATTGCAGAGTCCTGCCTGGCCTGGGGGGACGGCATGGAGAGTGGGGGGTGCAGCGAGGGTGTGTGTGTGTGTGTGTGTGTGTGTGAGCGGGGGTGGTTGTTGGTGGTGGAGGATGACCTCACCATTACGGGAAACTTTCCCACAGCCTGCACACAAAGAAGGCCGTCAAAAGGTAAAAAGGATAAGAAAGAATAGAAATTTAACACAGTGTGTAAAAAAAACAACAAAAAAAAAAAAAAAAAAAAAAAAAAAAAAGGAGGCAAAGTGCCGAGGGGGGGGGGGGGTCGTGTTTCCCTTTTCAGCAATTCACAGATTTTCCGGGTTGACGAGACTCACAGGAGCAACCCGCTTTCTCCTGTCACCTGCCCGCCATTTTGCTCGCACTTCCTGTTGCACTTCCTGTCAGGCGACCCACCAGCACACCTCGGTGGCCCCTGTGGTTTTCACAGCCGCCGCCACCGCCGCCGGACGACATCACATTCCCGGCATTGCTCGCTCCGAATGGTGTTTTGAAATCCAAAAGGCCTCCGGCTTCCGTTCGGGAATGCCTCCTTCACAGAGTCGCTCTTAGCCTCTGATCCCCGACCTCCTCACACTTTATTTGAGTTAGCTATTTAAAGCCCATGCTAAGTGCGCTGCAGGCTGCAAGGAGGGCCGGGCACACACACACACACACACACACACACACACACACACACACACACACACACACACACACTAAAAAAAACAACCTATTTTTAAGTTTGGTGCACTGAAGGGTCCTGCAGGGCGGTCCGAGGAAAATTATGGATTTTCTTTTGATGCTTTGTTGTCGTGATATGAAAATATATATAGAGGTGGAGAGTTTTATTCAAGTACTGCGCATAAAACATAATCAGGTCATAAAATGTTACATTCTTATAGAAAATACTGTTTTACACGTTAATGCGTCGCTAATACTGATCAAATATTTGTACTGAAAGGTGCTCAACTACATCATTTCCTTTTTCTTCTTCACACTTATTTGCTGCAAATTTAAAAAAAAAAAAAAACTCGTTCTGAGACAGAAATTCACTATAAACTCTATAAAAATGATACTGAATGAAATACTGTACATGTTGAACAGCGTGGGATAAAAATTTGTGAAACCGAATCCGAGCAACGTGTTTTTTCTTCTTACGTTGTTTAATGGCGGACAGCTTTTAGGTGAATTACCGCCACCTTCTGACGGGAGTAACGCATAACAACCAGGCGTCGGTAAAAAAAAAAAAAAACAGGGGAAAAGAAGAACGATAGTCGCACATTTTTCTATATTTTAACGATCAATTTGAATATTTGGAAATCCCATCCCCCGCTGAATTTACAAGATTCTTTGCACCTGTGTAATGAACGTCTCTGATTCGTCACTTATTTAGCCCCCCAAAAAAGGTCAATTGATTGACAAACGGTTTCGCATCATCTATCAGTAACTGGGTGTTACTGGTATTTTTTCCTGAACACTCCCAATGCACTTCGTAAGTACTCGAAAGCCCCCCTGACAAGTGTACTCGCTCGGATTTACGTGCTAAAAACGTAACCATGAACGCATCACGGGGCTTTGACTTCCAACGCACAGAAAACTCAAGCGTTGGCGAGTGTGGCGCGAGGATATCACCCAGAGATATGAGCCTTATGAGACACACACACACACACACACACACACACACACACACACACACACACACACACACACACACACACACACACACACACACACACACACACACACACACACATGCCAATCAAGATTTCTGGCCTACGTGCGCTCTGACACATGCTGAGAAAACAGTGCCTTTATGGCCGTCTTCCTCATTGTATTGTCTCTAGTATTACTGACTGAAACACACTGTTTCACGCACACTCACACACATACACACACACACAAAAGGTCTGGGTACTTGGGTATCAGCGTCAGTCTTAATGAACCTGTCTCCAGGGGGCGGGGCCGGGGTAATGTCCCACACAAAGAGCTCCCGCTGGGCCACCGAGCCAACCAGAGGCCAACAGATTAACTTGCATTACATCAGCATCCCCACAATACACCTAATGAGGGAGGGATTATGTGTGTGTGTGTGTGTGTGTGTGTGTGTGTGGCTCTCATGCCATTGCATCACTAATTAAATGCAATGACTCACTTTTGCTGATTCAGTGTGCGTGAAAATGGGACGAGCACACACACCGGTGCATATCTTAACATATATTCTGCCTCGCTGAAGCGGCTCCGATTAACATTTTATATTAACTACGGATCAAATTATTGCTACGTGTGACGTGAAAGATGTCCACACCCCGATGAACCTGCTGCAGTTTCCATTTTTAAGCTCGTTGTTTTTGCCCTCAAACGGAGTCTTTTTTTGTTTTGTTTCGTATCACCTCCATCATCATTCGCGTTTCCAGCAGCTGCCAGATGTTTTTCAGTAAATAAAAGCTCTAATAAACCCGCTTTACGCCACCCGAGCTGCAAAAAACAACTATTTGAGAACCTAGTTGCCATGGCAACTCAGCAGGTCCCGGTAGAACTCGGTGTTGACAGTCTGACCCTGTGGGGACGAATTCTACGGTGACACAAATCCCGGCAACGTCAAAGCTTTAAAAAACAACAAAAACAGCCCCGATTCTGTTGTGGAAATCACTGCATGGGCTCAGGAACACTTGGCTGCGTTGAAGACTTTCTGTTCCTCAAAAATTTGATGTTTCTCTGCTTCATTTTCAGGTTCCGTGATGAAGTCACAAATGTTCTCGTACCAAGTGGTAGCAAAAAACGTGTTGAACTCAGCTGCTGATGTTGATCGAGAGACGTAACTTGGAATAATTACTCACGAAGGTTATCGCTTCCCTCCTGCTCAATATGAACAGACTCGGACATTTTTGATCTGGCCTTAGACCTGCGCAGTTTTCCGGTGCAATGAGATCATATTTGGCATTTGAGGTGCACTTTAGATAATCTGGATGAACTGTTGCTTCGTTTACGACTTTTCTGATCGTCTGTTGTGTTTCTTACTTCGTCACACTACTTTTGGGAGAACTTTTTTTTTTTTTTATTACGGACAGCTGTTCCAACCAGAGCTGCAACAAACGGACACAATTTCCATGTCGGCGTGCCGCCTCGGTTTTTCAGTGTGTTTTGTGTGCGTCTCTTTGTGCCGTTTCCTGCTTCTCTCCACAGTGTTTCATTCGACCCGACAGAACCTCTGGTTCACGTTTCAACTGTTTTTTTTCTTCCATCTTCAGTTTCAGTCTCATTCTTTCTCTCCCTTTCTCTTTTATTTCCTGTCTTTTATTTGGTTTCTCCTGCACATGTTAAAAAAAAAAAAAAAAAAAAACTTTGACAGAATGTGGGAACAAGTCGAGAGTGCATGTGACACCCGCTGTCCGTCCTGTTTGGCTCCCTGCATCCATCTTTTCCTCCTCCTTTCCCCCTTTTTTTTGTCTTTTCCCTCAATCAGTATTCCCACTCAGCACTTCTACCTCATGAGTTTTGTTTTTGTATTTGTGACCCAGATTTCTGTCTCTCAAGGAAGAAAAAAAAAAAGAAAAAAGGAGGCCAAATCAATGAACTAATTAATAGAAGAAATAATTGGGAGAAAAGGAATAACAAACAATCCTGAGCGGAGAGAGGGAAAGAGGGTGAGAGCGAGAGTTTGGAATGAGAAGGGCGGACAGAAATAGAAACAGGGTCGTTCGGGATGGCTGCACAATGGGCACCGGGTCTGGAGAGGCTCCAGTGTCCGCGCTCGCTGCCCCACATCCTTGCTGTCACTCCACCTCGAAATGAACCAGGAGTTGCCCGGGGTAACCGTGGATAACAAAGGCGTCCCAAAAGCACCATGCTCTGTGCCCATCTCCTCCGGCGCAGACGGAGGATCCAGACTTCCACCGGGTGCAGATCACGACAGGGAACAATGTTAGACTGTATGAAATGCCGTAAAGTGCAATACCACCGACGGCCACCGGGTCATTTTGGTACCAAAATGACAAGTCGAGGTTTGGTACCAAGTCCAAAGTGGGTTTAGTCGTCAGTCCTCGTGACTTGGTGTGTAAAACTGGGACTTGTGCAACAAATTTAGGATTACTAAATTTAGGATTACTAAATTATCAGGTTTGGATTCGGAGTCCTCTGATGTAAAAATAGTTTCTCACTCGGTTATCCAGCTGACTTCATAATTTGGCCCTTTTGAGACGTTGCGGCATGATTTAGATTAAAAAAACACAAAAAAAAACTGCAGGGGTTAGAGTGCCCTTCGTCTTCGTGATTTTACTGAGTTTACTCGAGGTTCGCCGTGATAATTACCAGATCTGCTCCCACAAATGGCTAATTTATGTCACGAATTCCTCTACGAGGTGACTCGATTAGAGCTCATCTCCTGCTGACCTCCAAGTGAGAACCCAACTTCTGCTTTATTTTTTTTTACCTGCGACGGCTAATTGTATCAGACAGAACTGATGAAATCTCGCGGCCGTCTCACTTTTCTCATTACTGAACAGAGGTGAGCATTCAGGCCGAGCCCAGCCAGTGTCAGCTGTCAGCAGCTCTGTCTCCACACGCTGCCACCTCCTCCTCAAAGGTGTGTGTAGGGGTGTGTGTGTGTGTGTGTGTGTGTGTGTGTGTGTGTGTGTGTGTGTGTGTGTGTGTGTGTGTGTGTGTGTGTGTGTGTGTGTGTGTGTGTGCGCTATGATGTCATGCTGCAGCGGGGGTGTGTTTGGGATGGCAGGATAACAATGATGGACTGAACCTTTGACCTTCTGGTCGTGACCTTCCAGCACAGAGTCACACCAGCCGGGTGGAGCCTCTTCACGGCAGGACCCCCTTCCCCTCCCCCACCCTCCTAGCTCATGCTAGCCTTAGCATGAGGCTAATGACCCCGGGGGGTTCTTGACCTCGAAGGCCGGAAGGTCGCTGAGCCCGGACACCTTCCTTCACACACACACACACACACACACACACACACACACACACACACACACACACACACACACACACACACACACACACACACGTGCAGACAAAAGCCCCGATCAGCTGCATTTCTACACAAACAAACAAAAAAACACGAAATACCAGGGAACTCGATGCACATTCACACTTTGGCTCGTACACTCGTACAGGAATGCACGCACACGCACGCACGCACGCACACACACACACACACACACACACACACACACACACACACACACACACACACACACACACACACACACACACACACACACACACACCCAATCCAGGTAGGGTTACCTCTAACATAAACATGTACACCCAGAGAAAAACAACTCGGGGACACATTCCTGTATCCTGTATCCTTGAGCCTCCGATAAGCGTCTTGTGTGACCGGGACACATTGGTGCCGAAGCTTTTGGGCCAATTCAGCACCTGGGAACCCCTCCGCTCCCGTCCTCCGCTCCCGTCCTCCGCCCCGTCCGACTCCCTCTCTTTGGGAACAAACCCAGCCCTTGTGCGACTCCCAACAATGTCAGTGACACTCTACACTGCCCCATTGCCACTAATTGTTAGCTCACAATGCTTCCTGGTATTGTGTTGGACAATGCCCACTCTGAATGGAGAGTCTAACCTACTTGTATTGTCGCTAATTGGTTTCTTGAGAGGAGTAGAAAAATGGGGGAGAGAAAGGCCGAGAGGAGATGTTGGTAATGGACTGCGGTTTCATTGGAGTCGCCAGTAAATAGAGTTCACAAAGGGCTTTGTGGGGTCGAGGGCCGAGGGTCGGAGGTGAAAAAGAAGGAGGTGCACCTGCACTCTCCAACGGCCGACAATGAGCTCATTCAGCTGCTCTGCCCGGCGGGACGACGGAGGCAGCGGCCGTCCCGTCTTGTCCCGCCGCCCAGAGAGACGAGCCGAGACGCCACACAAACAACGGTTGGCAACCTGGAGAGGGCGAATGAGCTAAACTGTTTCTTCAACAGGTTTATTAGTTCACCGGCCTCCGCACATCACAATGTGATGCTGCTGCTCCATCGACAGCAGACCAACATCAACGCTGTCTACAAGAGGGAGGACGAGGAGACTCTTCATCCTTCATGCAGGAGATCGTTCCAGATACAGGAGATCGTTCCAGATACAGGAGATCGTTCCAGATACAGGAGATCGTTCCAGATACAGGAGATCGATCATTCCTGATACAGGAGATCGATCATTCCTGATACAGGAGATCGATCATTCCTGATACAGGAGATCGATCGTTCCAGATACAGGAGATCGATCATTCCTGATACAGGAGATCGTTCCTGATACAGGAGATCGATCATTCCAGATACAGGAGATCGTTCCTGATACAGGAGATCGTTCCAGATACAGGAGATCGATCGTTCACGAAACAGGAGATCGTTCCAGATACAGGAGATCATTCCTGATACAGGAGATCGTTCCAGATACAGGAGATCGATCGTTCACGAAACAGGAGATCGTTCCAGATACAGGAGATCATTCCTGATACAGGAGATCGTTCCAGATACAGGAGATCGATTGTTCCAGATACAGGAGATCATTCCTGGTACAGGAGATCGATTGTTCCAGATACAGGAGATCATTCCTGGTACAGGAGATCGATTGTTCCAGATACAGGAGATCGATCGTTCCAGATACAGGAGATCAATCGTTCCAGATACAGGAGATCGTTCCTGATACAGGAGATCGTTCCTGATACAGGAGATCGTTCCAGATACAGGAGATCGTTCCTGATACAGGAGATCGTTCCTGATACAGGAGATTGTTCCAGATACAGGAGATCGATCGTTCCCGATACAGGAGATCATTCCTGATACAGGAGATCGTTCCTGATACAGGAGATTGTTCCAGATACAGGAGATCGATCGTTCCCGATACAGGAGATCATTCCTGATACAGGAGATCGTTCCAGATACAGGAGATCGATCATTCCTGATACAGGAGATCGTTCCAGATACAGGAGATCGTTCCAGATACAGGAGATCGATCGTTCCAGATACAGGAGATCGTTCCAGATACAGGAGATCATTCCTGATACAGGAGATCGATCGTTCCAGATACAGGAGATCGTTCCTGATACAGGAGATCATTCCTGATACAGGAGATCGTTCCAGATACAGGAGATCATTCCTGATACAGGAGATCGTTCCAGATACAGGAGATCATTCCTGATACAGGAGATCGTTCCAGATACAGGAGATCATTCCAGATACAGGAGATCATTCCAGATACAGGAGATCGTTCCAGATACAGGAGATCATTCCAGATACAGGAGATCATTCCTGATACAGGAGATCGTTCCAGATACAGGAGATCGTTCCAGATACAGGAGATCATTCCTGATACAGGAGATCGTTCCAGATACAGGAGATCGTTCCTGAAGAAACGTGGGGAATAAATTAAAAACAGAAGATTTGGAGTGGAGAAAAATGGGTGGAAGAAGAAAGAGAACAATGAGATGTTGAGATGAGGAAAACGGGGAAGAAGGGAAGAAAAATTGGAAGAGAAAGGAAAAAAAAAAAGTGTGAAAAAGAACAGAGGGTGAAACCAAAGATTTTACATCAGGGAGACGAGTGAAGAGAAGAGGAAATTAAAAGTGCAAAAAAAAATGGATCATCATCGTGCTGCACTCAGTTAGTCTCTCAACTCTTTGATTGACTTTCATCTCAGCCAAATGCCACAAACAAAGATTAAAACTGAAGTGCAATTATTCACAAAATAATTATTTACAAACACAAATTTATTAGCAATGATATTATTTGAAAGGTGGAAGGTTGAAATGAAACCTCTTATCTAACCATCAAGTTATAATTAATGATCTGTTTTGGTCCTTGAGCACCAGCCAAGATTCTTCCACTTTGGGCTTTTTTTGGGGGTGGGGGATGTATCACATATTTCACGTCACGGGACTGGTGTCAGAGTAAAGTCATGAGTCATTCGGTTTTGTTTTTTTGTGATTCCCAAGTCAGAAGTCATCAAATTTGTGACCTGAGTCAGATGCATGTGGCATGTAGCTAAAACACAAGCTGATACCTCACCCCCCCCCCCCCCCCGCCCGGTTCGGCACAGTCCAGTTTGGACCTTATAAGGACACGGAGCTGCTTACGAGCCCGTGAAGCTGCCTCGGTATTAAAGAAAGATGTGTACTTTTTTTGTATTTTTTTTTTAATGTATTTTTCACCTGATGTTCAAAACAGAGCAAAAAGCATCGCGGAGTCGTTCTGCTGCTTCAAGTTGCTAAAAAAAATCTCCCGTGTTTTTCACCAGATACCTTTTAGCCTTCTTTTCTCTCACTTCTCACGTCTCGCTCTCAGTAAATCTACACTAACTTTTTTTAATTTTTTTTTTTAGAACATAACTCTCTCTTGACACACACACCTCTAAACATGCATTCAGAGAGGACACACACACTGAGACACACTCCTGTGTATGTATGTGTATATATATATATATATATATATATATATATATATATATATTGCCGTGAAGTCCCAAGGCCATGTTTTTGTTTCCGATGTAAATGTAACAGGGTGAAATCAGCCGTTGCTGACAGAGGAGCTGGAGACACTCCCAGAATGTGAGGCCTGCAATGCTGCATGGTTACACTCACCGGGAAAGGGGGGTGTGTGTTACAGTGTGTGTGTGTGTGTGTGTGTGCGTAAGATCTTAAAGCAAACTTATAACGACTGGATAAGTGTGTTGAAGGTGGAAGTCGTGCATCTCTCTCAAAAACTATGACATCATCTCAGCCTGCAGCAACTGAGACGGGCAAAGCTTCCCGCAGCACTAAATGTGCAATTTATGATCCAGCAAAAATCAAACACTGCTATTAAAGTTGATCTATACGTTAGTTAAAACCTGATGCAGGACATCTTCCTGATGGCAGGATCCACCGAGTCCTGCGGTGGTCCGCTAGTTTACATATTGCTGACACGCCAACGTCTTGTGAGCGATTACTCCTGCAGCAGTGACAAAGAAAGGAATGATGTAAAAATTGTCAGGAGCATGGACGGATCAAAAATATAATAATAACACCAAGGCGGCGCTGGTGTGGGCAAGTTGCCACAAGTAGAGAAGAGATTACTGTAAGTATGATTCAGGAGGTGAAGAGGTTTCGGGTAAAAGACTTAAGAGTCTGAGGATTCACTGGAGATCAGATATCTGCAGAGATGTTGATGATACTATGAGACACCGGTGTTATGCTTGGTGGTAAACCACCCATCGGTTTATAAACTGTTGTTGTGAAGCCTCCGGTCTGACGCTTTGGCCGTCGCCATCTTTTTTTCTTTCATTTTTTAAGCGACCATATTTGGACGAGTGAGAGTTGAGAGCTCTCTTTGAGGCCGAATATCTAATTAATAAGGAAGATATTTTCAAAAGGACAATCACAGCACTGATCAGTAGGATGGAATTTAGATAATGACACCATAATGACTTGTGTGGACGATTCAATGACCGGTGGGGTTTATATAATCCCATGTGCTGCTCATGAAATTCAAAGAATGCAATGGAAGTTCCAGAACACACATGCACATATAATTTTATAAAATATGCGTGAAAGGAAGTGGTGGAAATTAAATTTATCCTGGACAGTTTGGAGTCATTTGTTCCCGAACAACATTTCAGGAATGAAAGTTGAAAGTACTTTTTCACGAGTTCAGACCAAAGATTCGCCATAGCAATGACTCTTTTGAACCATGGACTATGTAAAATTGGACGTAGTCAAGTGAGGCCTTAAACTGCAATACCACCGACCGCCACTAGAGGTTTGCCAGCTCCATAGAGTCCCATTCAATTGCTCTTCTAAAATACAAAGTCCATAAGTGTTTTCCACGAGTTATTATGTTGTTGTTCCCTAAAGTCGCTCCTTCTTTTTGTTTTTCTGGCGGTCCATCTGAAAATAATCCCGTCATTAATTAGATATTAAACCTTAAAAAGAGGTATGTTTGTGGGCGTGTCTGTTTGATTGACAGGCCTATGGTGCAGTTACGTTTCTCCTATAGGTGGCCGGGTTGTAATGTCCTCGTGTTCCCAATCAGATCAAGTCAGGACGCAACAAGTGGAAACAACAACTCGCTGGATCGCAGCCAGACTTTTATATTCACGCAGTAATAACGAGGCGAATGTGACATTTTCTGGCGTGTTTTTGTGGATAAACATTTAACCATGAATTGTAATAACCTTTGACCTTCACCAAAAAAAGATTTTGTTTCCTGAATGCAACCAATATACTCATCCGTCATCTTTGAGCTGTAGAAGGCGCCGAGAAGAATCCAGTTATTTAAATAAAACAACTATTACACTAAAAACCCCCAAATTCCTCAAATTTGTTAATAACCCGCAAAAATACTGGACTCACAGAGACAGCAGGAAAGGGGAATAAAAAAGATGTAAAAAAAAAAAAAATCAGCAATAGATGTGAAGGCAGGAGGGAGCAGGAAAAAAAAAAGATTGAAAAGAGGGGGGGATGGGCAGAGGAAGTGCAGAGAGCAATATATATAGGGGGGTTGGGGAGGAGGGGGTGAATGGGGTGAGGGGTATGTATGTTGTGTGGTTGTTGGAGAACTGGCGCGTGAAGAGGGTGAAATAAAGTGAATAGTGTGGAAGAGAGAGAGAGAGAGGAGGAGGAGGAGGAGGAGAGAGGAGGAGAGAAGGAGGTGAGTAGGAGGAGAGAGGAGAGGAGGAGAGAGGAGAGGAGGAGGTGGTGGTGCTTTTTAAATAGCCTACGTGGAACACCAAATCCCCTCAGCAGCACAGATCAGCTGACTGATTGCCACTTGCCAAGGAGTGGGTGGGGATGGGATGGGATGGGGTGGGGGGAGGGGTGGAGGTTCGGGTGGTGGTGGTGGTGGTGGTGGTGGAGGGGGCAGGGCTTATAACTCTCTCCGCTGACACATTCACCATGCAGAGAGAGAGAGAGAGAGAGCTTTATCCATGGAGAACTCTATCCTGTCTAAACATAGACCTCCTGGTACACTGGGGGGGAAGACGAAGGAGGAAGGGAGGAAGGGAGGAAGGAAGGAAGGAAGGAAGGAAGGAAGGAAGGAAGGAAGGAAGAACAAGCGAGAGATCAGCTGTCTTTCTCCCTCTCTGCCATGCCGTCATCATCCCCATGTTCCTTTGACTTCACGCCGCTCTTCTCGGTGTAACTTTCATCCTTTCGTGACTTCACTTTTCCAGCGTGCACTCAGAACATCTTTATAATCTGTATAAAACATAATATATTTAGTAGTCGAGCATCGTCGCGCTGAAAATCTGATTAAATTAGCAGCGGCATCAAGTCAAACCAAACCAAACAAGATGGAAATCCTTTCTGTAGTTCATCTCTCCGGTTTTTTAGACACTTATCAGGGTCCAAGTCAATTTGGCATCGTTAAATGTTGCACCTCATTAATCAAACAAAAAAGAAAGTGCGGAAGTGCTTTAGGCTGCAATACCAGCGAGTGCCACTAGAGGTCGGCTCCAAAAAGCCTCCGGCTCCATAGACTCCCATTCAACTTCTCTCATCAAATCCAAAGTGAATAAAATGTGTCCATCAGTTATCTCGGTGTTGTTAGCTAAAGTCACTCCTTCTTATTTGTTTTCTGAAAATAATCCGTCGTCAACTAGAAAATCATTAACTAGTCTGTTTGATTGACAGGCCTGTGGTGCAGTCAGGTTACAGCTATCGGTGGGCGGGACGTAGTATCGTCAGGTTTCCAATCAAACGCAGGATTTGACACATCTGAATTTGCTGGAAGTGATAGTCATCCCTGTTTGTGGGTCGGTGTCACGTCTGCTGTGAAGGTTTTAGACTCAGGAATGATGGTAAAAAGGAATTATTAATTCATATTATTAATTCATATATGTATATATATTCATATATGCATGTATATATGCACACATGTATATTTTTGGGTCTTTTACTCAGTCTCCATCGCTCCTGAAGTCCAGCCGGTTTCCTGCTTTCCCAGAATAATGCCTAGTTTATGAGGCAGGCAGAGGGCCATGCTTTATAAATGGCACTGTCTACAACCCCCTATGCTCGCTCTCTCTCTCTCTCCTCCACCCCTCCTCCACCCGTCTTCGGCCCTTCATAGCATTCGTGCACATTAAACTGTCTACAGCAGAGAGGTGTTGTGTGTAAAGTGGTGTAGACGTTCAGTCAACGTTGGAGCTTTTGAATTTTTTTTTTTGGAGATAATGAATCTTCAGACCTTTCTCGGTCTGGGAGGATGTGGGGTGGGGTGGGGTGTGGGGGGTGGTGACTAATATCTGGACGAGAGTGGAAAAAAACAACAACAAAAACAAAGTGCTTAAATGAATATCAGAGACGGGCGAGTCACATGTCGGTGATTCACATCCGTTGCTATCACCATAACACGATGACAATAAAACAAATAAAAAATGGAAGAAGGACAGTCCGACCTTTGGTTTCAGTTGGACCGGAGTGAGTCAGCTTTTACGAAAATGGATCCTGCCGGGATGCGAGTGGGATAATTAATTTCAACTGTTCTAATCTGAAACATGTCATATATCAACTGTCCGTCCCAAAAAAGTTTCCATTACTTCATGGTTAAAAAACAAAACAAAAAAGTGAATATATTGGGTTGAATTTTGAGGCGCAATCAAAAAGTTCAGAGACCTTTTTTTCTTTTTTTTTTTTAACACCTGTAAAAACCCAAAACCAACGCCTGATTTAAATCGTGTTTCCATGGCAGAAACTTTCCTCAGGAAACTTTGGAGAAATTTTACATAACATTTATTTTCCAAGAAAATTTGAATAAACATCACAGTGGAAATCTACAGTTTTCATGCGGTTTAGAGGGGGAGAGCGGCAGCCTGGTTGTTTTCTGAAACGTATCATTTTTACGAAACGCTCCCTGAACGCCTCGCGGGTTAACGCTGATGGTAAAAAAAAAAAAAAAAAAAAAAGATTGAATTAAAGGTGTTCTACTGGAAGATTTACAAAACAAAGTTATTCCAACTGCGGAAACTACAAATCACGACGCGCTGAAGGGATTCACGCATGCATCACACTCATCCACACACTTGGTAAATCAAAGCAAGCATGCGTCCCACATGCAGTGACCGGGTGGAAAATGGCGTGCGAGGTAACGGCCTCAGTGTCCTGTGCCCCCCCCCCTCCCCCGCTGCGAAGCATCATAAAAGAAATAAAAGAAATAAAAAAAGAGGCACTTTGATTACATTCCTCCGTGACCGGTCGTATCCCACTTTCCATTCTGTGTTTTACGCGCCGCCCGCTCGGTTTTCACGATGCAGGCCGGCGATCTGGAGCCGGGTGGGGGTGACTCATCCTTTTGATGTCCGCGAGCTCCAGACCGCCCAACATTTTAAATGTCCCCACCTGCCAACTTAGGGTGGGGAGGGGTGGGGGGGTGAGAACACGTGTTTAATGATGTGTTCATGACTGTACGCTTTGAGCTAACAGGGGTTATAACCCGTCTGATGGCCGCGGCTCAGGTAGGCGCCGATCATTGCATCATCTTATCAGATCAGGGCCACGAATCTTTTCATCCGTCTTGTTTTATTGTACACGTATTTGTAATTTTGTGGACCTTTTTTTTAATTTTTTTTATTTCCTAACTGGGTTTCTGTGCCACTGTGGGATTAATAAAGTCTTATTTTATTTGATCTTTTACCTTGACCGGCCTCACACTCCTCTGTTTGCGTGATGTTTTCTTTTCATACATTTTATACCTCTTTTCCTCACTTTCCAGCGTGTTGATTTGTGACGTAATCACGCCGCCAATTTGGACAAGATGCTCAAAAACACAAACAACAACATTTAGATGTAAAATGAACGTCCAGTTAAAACATACGTTACTGCTGTTTAGAAGCTTGAATGAACGTTTTCTATCTCTAAGGAAGGTTTTCATTCATTCATTTTTTTTGTCTTCCCTCTTCATTTCTATTTTCTGATATTTCTGTTTAATTATTTCCGATTTTGTCTCTCGTGTTCTTCTCTAAGTGTCAACGGGTTCATGAAACTTTGGACCACGGTGAGCAGGATTCATCTAGCAGTGACCACTCTGATTAAAATAAAGGTCAAACCGACGACATAAATAAACGCAGCGCTTCGTATCGAGCGACACGACAAAAGAGAGACGGCGACGGAGGAAAACGTGAGTGAATCCATCTTCTGTGTTGAGTTTTTTGAGGGACAGAACAGGCTGCTGTCAAACCCCACCGGATGATTGGACCACAGTCAATTTCTTTTTTTAACCCTTTGACTGCACAGCTCAGGAGGCGGGAGCCTCGGCCCCAGCTGCGGCGTAAGCGATTGGCTGCGGGGGAGATGACTGACAGCCCGGCACGGCCGAGCCGCGATTGGCTGCTGAAAACCTCCTGATCCGTCTCCACCAGTCCTCGCCGGTCAGGTGACGCACGCAGCAAAAAAAAAAAGAAAAAAAGAAGAAATCCATGTTATCAATCTGTCATACATGATCAGCAGGAGCAGCGCTGAATTTGATCAATGCGACAAATCGCTCCCCGTTAGGAGAAAACAAACAAACAAAAACAACGAATTTCACCTTGTCTAGATTGTTTGTGGTTGAGATTTATTCTGTTGTTTTGCCGTTTAACTCTCGGCCTCACGAACGCAGTCCTTGCAATCACCATTAGACAATTAAGATCATTAGCGGGCACCGCCGAGGGGAAAAACAGCAGGTTGGAGACGTCACTGCTTTCAATCTGACTCATCGCATGACGTCGTCGTTCCTCCTCTCTCTCTCTCGCTCTCTCGTCCTTTTTTTTTTGTAAACAAAATGAAGTGCAATAAAGCAAAAGTGCCTCATAAACGATGTTGTTTTGAACTGGCTTGGCGTTAAGTGAACGATGCAATGACTTAGCCACCTGTTTTGGTGTGTGTGTGTGTGTGTGTGTGTGTGTGTGTGTGTGTGTGTGTGTGTGTGTGACAGCACACGTCCTTTATCACTTCTCAGCTCTGCACAATTTGTGGTTTCCTGAACAATGCAGGCACTGTTTTAATCTCAGTTAGACATCAGAGTTAGTCAGACCTGGTGCGTTGTTTTTCTTCTCCTGCACTCACTCACACACACACACACACACACACACACACACACACACACACACACACACACACACACACACACACACACACACACACACACACACACACACACACACACACACACACACACACATGGCTATACACTGAGAATAATCAATATTTAAATAATGCGTCAGGGTACAACATCACATTAAAATGCATAGTTTTGCTTTTGCCCTCCAGAAATCTGGCAAAAACCCGCTATTATATTATGTTATAATATATTAGTTTTGACTGTCCACACTAATACGTTCACGTGTGTGTGTGTGTGTGTGTGTGTGTGTGTGTGTGTGTGTGTGTGTGTGCGTTTGCTCTACATTGTGGGATGTGCGTCTTTTCGCTTTGATCCGTTGAAATATTTACGTGCATCTTCAGAACCGTTAATTCAATCATTACGTAACATATTGTCTAAAATAATAAATAATCTAAAATATAATTTTCCTGCGAAAAGTCGACCAATCAAACGTCTCGATCTTCCGCACCGACCGCAGCCGTCGACCAACCAGCTGCAGGTTGTGTTCTGTGATTACGTGTCTGTATGTAAAGTGCCAGTTTGAAGTGTTGATTTAAGAGTATGTTTCATAAAAAAAAGTTGCACATTTTTAGTCTTTTTGTTCGTGGAAAGATAAATAAAAAAGTAGAAACCAACAAGTTAAGGAGGTTTGATGTCGGGAATCAAATGTGTTAAATAGTCAACGGAAGAAATCTGGAAGGTGGAGCGAGAGAGAGAGAGACGACGGTGGAGACGCCATATTGTTTAAAAAACAGGAGTAATGGCGCACATTTCAGACAAATGTCTCTCCGAAGACACTGATACACAAGAAAAGTGCCCCAACGAGTTGCTTAAAGATGAATTAACGGTTTCCATGACTACGAGTTACAGATAATTATGATAAAGGTATCGCAGGAAGGGGAGTCCATTCGACGGACCGTAAATCCCACTAAAGTGAAGGTTAAGACGTTCGACGCAACTTATCGCAAAAACAAACAAAAAAGGTGGAGGGGGGAAGAGGGGTGGAAGAAGGGGGCGGGGGGGGGGCTTACAACAAGTCTGGAAAGTATTTGAGTTCTGGAAAACGCAGCCCCCCCATGTAAACAAATGTGGAAATAGAAAGACGTACATCTGAAACTGCTTTTCCCCCCAAAGTTAACAAACAACCCTGTTGCTCAACACGGCGCTCTTCAAAGTCTACCCGAGTACACCACCAAACACACGCACACGCACACGCACACGTACACGCACACGCACACACGCCTTTCCTCGCGGCGGCTGCGGAGCGCCGTGTACTCTTGCGGGCGAAGAGAAGCAGCAACTTTCAACTTAACGAGGCACCGCGTACTTTGCTTGATTCATTTACTCTAAAATGTGTGTGTGTGTGTGTGTGTGTGTGTGTGTGTGTGTGCGTGTGTGTGTGTGTAGGATGGGGGGTGTGTGTGTGTAGGATGGGGGGTGTGTGGGAGGGGGCCGACGAGCGCAAGCATGTCATTAGAAATCACTTTGACGGGGGATCCGAAAGAAGAAAACCAGTCTTCCTCCTTTTTCTTTCTTTCTCATCCAGAGAGGCAGACAAAGAGAGAGGGGGGGTTGGTGGGGGTGAGGGAGGGGGGGGGGTAAAAGTGTGAACTCCTGCTACTGTTAAAACCACTCGCTGAGCATTCGGGGTCAGTAAGGATGAAGGAAGGAGGGGAACGAGCTCATGCTCGACTAACTCTTTGGACAACGACGACCCCCCCCCCCTCCCCCTCCCCTCCTCCCCGAGGCAATCTATACGCTCCTTCTTCCCCACCCCCCACCCCCTACCCCCTCCTGTATCCGATTCTGAAAGTGTGTCAAAGCCCAATCGTTATGTTTGTTTCAGATATCATTGACCTTTTGTGGTTTGTTTGGTGGGGGGAGGGGATAGTGGTGGTGGTGGGGGGGACCTCCAGGCGTTTTTTTTTTTAATTCCTTCTCATGCGCTGACATTTTTTTTTTTTTTCCTCCTGTCGAATGTGTTTTGTGATGCACGAAGCATCCAGAGGTCTAATTATGCTCAGTTAAAATAAAAAAATAAAAAAGTACAGACACCCCCCATGTCAAAGACAGACTGTATAAATCACACTCAGTCATTAGCAAGGCAAAATATGCCCTTTTTTTCTCCTTCTTCTTCTGTCTATTCTTTTGAGGGCTTGGCAATACAACATAAAGCCATGACAAATAAAAGCAATAAACTATTTATTGTTTCGGGGTTAGAAAATGGTTACACATCTCCACGCAGACAGGAATGGCATTTACGCAAACGAATTGGCTGTAAACGCTTTTTATTTGAAACCCAGGATATAATTAGAAACTTGTGGCTTTCCAAGAAAGGATATATACGTGTGTGTGTGTGTGTGTTTGTTTTTGTTCCTCTCTCGCTCGCGTTGTCTTCATTATGTCGAATAGCTCCCAAATATTTTGTGTCAGAAATTAAGTTCACACGAGGAATTTCACAGGTAGCCGTGGCAACGATACATTAGACTATATGGTCTGGAAGTATGAATCCGACACGCGCGGCGTGGTTTTCACAACGCCCTGAATAAACCTGTCATTTATTTAATAAATAGGCCTCAAAAAGCCGTGTTTGATTGACAGGCCTGTGGTGCTGGTTACGGCTATCGGAGGGCGGGGACGCAGGATCGGCGGGTTTCCAAATACGGTCAACGTACTTCCGGCTGATCCAAAAAAATGGTCAGTGAGGTGGAGCCTGAGGCGGGGCTAAAGGAAGTTTGATTTCTGAAGACTGTCACTCAAAGTAGCTCCTCCCAAATTTAGTCCTTAACACAGTTCAAACGGGTGTTTTTACAAAAATTCAGCCCTTTATAGTCATTGAATTAACTATGAATGACTTTTTGTACCGGACTCTAAACATTGAACTGTATGTAACGTCTACGCAACTTCAACGTGAACTGCAAATGATTGTATTTTGTTTTTGTTTACTGCACTTTGTTAAATAAAGATGAATACAAAAAATTATAAAATAAAAAACTATTCATGTAGAGGTTGGTGTGAGCATCTGCCTGCAGACTGTCCTGTCAGCAGCTCTGCAGAGGAAAGGAAACACCGACCTATAGGAGGCTGCAGAGAAGTCGTATTGGTTTCACTCCTGGCATCTTTATTACCCCCCCCCCCCCACACACACACACACACACACACAAATCAGACGATACGATGTATGCTCCGAGCTGTTTGATGGGAAACGTGTTGTTGTCAAGGTCTCGTCCGGGGAGATATATTTAAAAAAAAAAAAGCTGGAGTGAGATTACATTTTCATTCACCCCTCCCCCCCTCCCTCCCTTTCATCATCTCCCTAGTTCGGAGGAGGAAGTGACCATATTTGGACGAGCTGGAGGAGAAGGAAGAGCGAGCAGGTGGCTCTGATTGGAAACATGACGATGGTACGTCCCGCCCACCGATAGCTGTAGTCGGATTGCACCACAGGCCTGTCAATCAAACAGACACGCCCCCCCACCTCCCTCCAAAATGACAGGATTATTTTCAAAAAGACCTCCAGAAAACTAATAAGAAGGAGTTACTTCTTTCTTCTTCTATTTTACTGCCTTTTATGAGACTAGTTGAATGGGAGTCTATGGAACCGGAGGAGCCGACCTCTAGTGGCACTCGGTGGTATTGCAGCTTATTGCAGCTACTTTTTCAGACCCGGAAGCTGACGAACACTTTTATGTCCAGTCTGCGGTGGGAACGCACACAAATGTGGTCATTTAAAGGGGAAAAACTATTTTCTAAGCATGACACGCTCAGACACAACGGGCAGCGCTCAGGTCAGACGATGCCCGAAGCCGTGTTGGTTTAGTGTCTTTCCAAGTACAAAACGTGAATGTTTTAAGCTTTTTAAGTCTTTCGGGTGGCAGAGTCTTTCATAATCTCATTTTTTGTGACATAAAACCTGCATTCATTTATCTTATTTTTGCCAAACACAAGCAGCGCCACAAAATAAACTCGACAAATCACATATTTCTCTGAAATTTCCTTAAAGCCCAAAAATTCCCGTCTCTTCAGCTGCTTAAATGCTCCACGACGTTTTGTCTGTTCGCTGGTTAGTGCCGTACAGGTTTGTGTACGGTTGGTTTATTTGAGGCTTTTTCCAATAAAACAGCTGCTTTGCCGTGTGCCAGAAAAATAACAACTGTAAAACCAAAACAACAGCTGAAAGACACTAAAATCTTCCATCGAGCTGAATGTGAAATGTGAAACCTGTTTTCACATTAAACACGATAATGTTAGGAATTGCTGATGCATGTGTTTACGAGATTTATGCCACAAGACCGAAACTGGAATAGAATCTGATTTCATTTGTGTTTTTTTTTTTTAACAACGACCCAATTTTTATTGGACTTTTATTTTAAAAAAATGTTGGGGGAGGGGTTAATCCTTCCATTACTCTTCCCAGGTGTCCATTCACAGATTCTTCTCGAGGATCTGTTGGCTTGAGACGCCCCGCCTGCCTCTCCGGAGGTGACATCACTGCATGCGACAACGCTCAGCACCGCTTCGACATCCAAGATTAGACACCTCTCCGTCCACTCCACACCCCCACCTGCCCCTCCACCTGCCCCCTCTCCCCACCTCCTCCCCCCACTGTGTCACGCTTTTCTTTGGTCTGTCTTTTTCTCTTTTCTCGATCCCAACGCGTTCCCCCATAAATCTATTCTGGTCTGTCGCCGGGTTCGCTGCCACGCAGGCCTTTTTTTTTTTTTTTTTTTTGCCTGCTGCCTACCAGCGGTCGCAGTTAGACTTGTTGGGTTTAACATCTCAATCCTCTTAGTGAGAAACGCTCCCTGATCCCCGTCCGTGCTGCAGGACCACGTTGGTTTTAGAAAAAAAAAAAAAAAATGCGGCGGAGCGTTTGGAGCGGCCGGCGAGCAGCGGAGCACCGAAGACCGCCGAGTATGTGTGTCAGGACAGGAAGAGGAAACTGATCCTCTTAGCGGCCTGAAATTGGCCCACTCTCAGGAAAGTGTCACTTGAGTTGGTCAACCTGAGAGCGCCTGGTGAGATTGTCTAGCCTTGTATCTCCTTCCCACAGCAGCAGCAGCAGCAGCAGGAGCAGCCTCTTCCTCTTCCTCCTCCTCCTCCTCCGCCCCGGCTCGCCGCGGGAGGACCGCAGACCCGGACACAGTCGGTGACCACAGGGCGCCAGCGACTGTGATCTTTCCTGGATATGCTGCGTACCTGGCCTGCGGGCGTGACACCAAATCCACACTGCCTGTTTGAGCAATTAAGAGCGAGCCTCTGCTGGGCAGGACTCCTGCAGACCTCCTGCAGACCTCCTGCTGAGAGCTGCCAGGCATATCTAGAGAGAGACGCAAGACTTCACCACAAACACATCGTAACACGTGCTCGAACCGTTAACCTCTTTGCCGTTCTTTCGGCTCCCACATGCAGCTGCCTTGATTAAAAAAATAAAAAAAATAAAAAACACCTTAGGCTAGCTGACTTTTCTTCTTTTTTTTTTTTCTTTCTTCACCTTTTGCAGCTCGGCGCATTCCTCTCCTCGTCTTCCTATTGTTGCCTCCAGATGTTTTTTCTAACCGTGTCACGCAGGCGTCGACAGAGAGCAGAAAGGCCAACGCTCATTCCATCGATTCATTGAAAGCAGATACGACAGGAAGAGTTCATTCCCGCGGAGCAACAATCAATAAAGAAACGGCTGGTTTTATAAAGCGCTGCGTGGCATTTAATAGATCGCAATAAAAGCTGCGCCGTTGTCTCTAGGAGAAGGACGGCATCGTGTTACGGCAGCTGAAAAAAACCCACATTGTAAAAGTCGCAAAATGTTATAATGAGAACGCTTATGATTTCTGCTACATTTACTCTCGAGTCAGGCTTTTGCTTTCCAAGAAAGTGCACGCCCTGTGTCGCTTTTATGGCTGCCGTGTGGAAAACACATCAAATGTTTAAAAAAAAAAAGACGCGGTAATTTACCTGCTTTCGCTCGACACCGAGAGCCCGAAGAGAAACTCGACAGCAACTGGAAGGCCCCCTTGAACTTTCTGGAAAACGATTATCAACGGTCCTGACCTGAAAAAAACCCAAAAAAAACCAGCCAAATGAATTGGGGTCTGAAGATGGTGGTTAACAGAGGCAGATGTCTGCCACCCAAGTTGGCATCCTACAAATGGTTACATCCCTCACTTCTACGCTCCACTACAGTTAAAAGGCAGTTAAAGGCATTAAGTGGTAATGTTAGATGTCACTTCTGATTATGATGGAAATAACAGATTCCCAACATCCACCAACTAATTCCTTTCATTTTTACAAGTTTACCAGATTTGTTTCACTACATGCTGCACAGTCTTGTCATTCAAACAGCCCCCCTCCCCAAAAAAATAAACATCCAAGATGCAATTATCAGCCCGCAGAAATGATCCCTGCTTCATTAGCCGATCTCCACGTTCCCCCCATGATGGACGAGGCCTGTCCTCGCTGTCAGCGCGCCGGCTGAGTTAAGGAGCACCAAATGATTTTCCTCAACGCGAAGCTGGCAGCGCTCATTATTTATGCTTTTTGCCTGTAAGCCACAGTCAACATCATTCAACAAAATTACATGTTAATCATTCTCCTTATGGGAAAAGCAACTCAATTGCACGGTGGAGTGAAAAAAATAAAAAATAAATAAATGACTAAAGGAGAGAGAGAAAAAAAAAAAAAGATTGAAAGTGGCTGTGCTGGCTGAGACAACACAATAAAAGCAGAGCGACGACAAGCCGAGCGACGAAAAGCAGACGATCTTGAAATATTTGGGCTGCATCGTGAGGATGTTTACGAAGCTGGAATGGATTTCTGTTGATAAAGACGGGCCCGTCGTTTGGCCGCCCGAAGGACTCGCTTGATTTATTTCGATTCTATCAGCGCATCGGAATGCACTGGATGCCGTAAGAAAAATGTTTTATAAAGAAAACATGTGAGGAAGCTGTGAACTAATTTGATTGTGATGAAGAGTCAAAAAAGGTTTGGCTGCGTTTTAGTGGGCTTGCTCTTGTTTTCCACTTTGAATGAGTTGCTTTTTATATATGAAAGCCATTCACATCTTTGGACCGGGGAGGTTTTCCATTTATGACAATTCAGATGTTTTTTCTTTAATAGCTTTGTTTTTATCAGTGAAATAAATGTACACCAAATTTTACATCCATCCATCCATCCATCATCCATCCACTCATCAATCCATCCATTCATTCATCCATCCACCCATCCACTCGTCCATCCATCCATCCATCCATACATCATCCATCCATCCAGCCACCCAATTATCTATTCTTCCATCCATCCATCCATACATCATCCATCCATCCATCAGTTTATCTATCCATCAGTTTATCCATCCATCCATCCTCTGCCTCTTATCTGGGTCAGGTCCTGGCAGCAGCAGGTTGAGCAGGTTAGCCCACTGGTTACAACGGTGTCTCCGACCAGTTGGACGAAACCAAAGAACCTCCAATTGAAGGTATGTCCATAAAGCATTATCATCAGATGTCCAAACCACCTCACGCTATCAGTGAGGCCGAACCCGGCCGTCCTGCAGAGGAAACTCATTTCAGCCACTTGTATCTGCGATGTCATTCTTTCGGTCAATACCCCAAAGCTAATGACCGTTGGGTCACAGCAGGGGGTCGCAGTTCTGACCACGGGGTCAGAATGTGGATCTATTGGTAAATCGAAAGCTTTGCCTTCCGGCTCAGCTCCTCTTAACTAAAACGGTCCAGTACAAACTGCCTGCTGACACCACCGATGCCGCACCGATCCACCCGTCAATCTCCAGCTCCAACTAACCCCTCACCAAAAAAAACATTAATTCAAGGTCCACTTATCAGCTTTTTTAATTTTTCCCCCAGGCTTTCGACCACAACGTGTGATATGCGGTCAGAGTTTGCTCAGCTGGACCTTTTGGTCTCCACAGATGACAACTGAGCTATCTCCATGACAACAGAGCAAACTCCCTCCACCGATGAAAGCTGGGAGATGCGGTTGAAGGCTCTGGAGAATGTCGGCAGAAATTAGGTTAAATTAGTTAATTAAGTTAGGCTTTTAAGAGTGATGTAAGAAAAAAAAAACACAAAGCCAAACTGCTTGTTTTGTCTGATTGTCATTTAAAATCCAAACAGATGACAGAAAACAGAAAAATGTGTCGTTTTGACCTGACAAGAAATCCATCATTTGCCAAATTTGTCATTAATTTTTTGTGTGTTAAATTTATAGATGAACCAAACCAGAGTTTCATCCTCAAGCTCTGAGTTAATATCTGTCATTGTGATGGTGAAAACAAAACAACCTAAAACAAGATCCACTCACAGCAAACTGTACGCCGACTGCAGCGTGACCTTTGGCCGATTTGAAAGTCAGCCAACTTACAAAACACGAAGTAACGGCACTTAAACATGAGCTGCGGCGCATAGAGTGTAAAATAATGGCTGTTTTTTTGAGAGTGATACGGAGGTCACGACGTGGTCGGCGGGTGCTGACGGTACGGCTCGCGTACGAAGACGCCGCATGTTGACAAGAGAGGAAATTTGCTGCTCGAACGGCTCGCGGAGGGAAGGGAACAAATAAATCAGCCCAGAAACCTTTTTTCGTTCCCACAAAAACCTCAAATTATAAAGTGCATTGTGCCAACGTTACTGAGGACCGTCATCGACTTTGTGTTTCCAATTAATGATTTATGCCCCCCCCCCTCCGAAATGTGTTGTGGGAACGCAACGCGGAGGAATGTCGACTGGGACGGAGACATGTTAAGAAAAAAAAAAAAAAAAAAAGGAAGAAGAGATTAATAATGAGAGAATATCAGATTACACGATGCTGAAGAGACAAAAGTGCAGATGCAGAGATGAAGACAAGGACGGGTCGAGTTAGACAAATAGTGTCTCTTATTGCTGCTTGCTGAGACAGCAACAGAGGCAACTCCAGCATGTGATTTGGGAAATGAGACGTGGAGGTTTGTGCCAGCAGTTATCTGATTTCATTTTTATCTGATACCCAAACTGTCCCGGGGCGAATTACAACATACTCCGCTCCTTAACTCTGGAATCTGGAAGTCTGGAGGATGCCTTGCGGATGTCCTCATCTGTTTACTTTTTCCTCGTCTGCGTTGCGCAATATATCCAATTGAGGAATTTGTCGTAAAAAAAAAACAAAAAAAAACGCAAGAGTGGCACATCAATTTTAAAGCTGTTTATATATATTTTTTTTTTTTGTTATCGTTTAAGCAGCCGGAGAAAATAAAACACGTCACAATGAACCCCGTCACCTTTTCCGAGTACGACAAATCAAAGCGGGAGCCGATCCCGCGCTCGTACACATTTTTTTGCTGAATTAGTTTAAACCGTAAGGGCGCTTTAGGTAAATCAAACCATCGGACAGACGGGCAGACAATAAACAAGCCAAAAAGGGGTTCAGACGTTGAATATTTCAGACGTGAAAAAATGCCGAAAGAGGTAAAAAAAAATGTCAAGTAATAAGAAAACTAATCTTAGCAGGAGACGTTTTCTTGCTATTCTGGGGGTGTTTCCTTACCCTCTGCTTGTTTTTCATAATGCAGTCTCAACACTTTTTCTGCTTCTGTGGTGGAAATCACACAATGGCCGATACTGATTGCTTTATTTTCTCAGTGTGTACCCCCCTCTTGCGTTTGTTATTGCAGAACGGGAGGATATGCCGGACAGGGGGGCGATGCTGAGCCGGCACAATCTGAAACATTTTCTTTCTAATAATTTGAAATCCTGTAGGAGTCGGTGATGGGGTGGGGGAGGGCGGGGGCGTAGAGGAGGGAAAGGTGCAGATGGGGTGGGGGGGGGGGGAGGCTTGTCGGATTGCAAGGGAGTGTGTGTGTAATGCAAAGTGCCAGATCGCCGGGGTCTGCTTCTGGGGTATGTGAAAGGTGAGCACCGGGTGGAGGGGGGCGGGAGGAGGGGGGGTGTTCGGGCACGTGCTCGGGAGCTGGCCGCTGCCTCTGACTGACATGTGCATCCCAAACTCTGCAGCTTTAAAACAGTAAAACAATACCACTTCAGGGCTGCACCCACCGCCGAGCAACGCGGTCGAGGTCGTGTGCACGCCCGCCCACACACACACACACACACACACACACGCGCACACACGCGCACACACACACACGCGCACACACACGCACACACACACACACACACACACACACACAAAAGGTTATATGGCAATGAAATTATTGTTTTAGTGAAGTTAATATGGAGGCCACCTACACACCTGCCCATGAAGAATGTTTTATCAGTGTTTGCATGTATGTGTGTGTGTGTGTGTGTGTGTGTGTGTGTGTGTGTGTGTGTGTGTGTGTGTGTGTGGGAGGGGGTGATGGGGGGAAGGGGGGATACCGCCAATGGCATTTTTTACTCACATACCATTGATGCCAGCAGGGGATGTGGCCAGTGGTGCAGAAACCTCCAGAGGTTTGGGAACGCTTCAACACACATGAAAACTCTCCCGCTGCAGCTTACATCCCCCCCCCCCACACACACACACACACCCACCCCCACACCCAACCTCCCCCCTCGTGTTGTTGAAATCTGCAGATGTGCATCTTCATCTGCAAAATGACAATTAATCATGTGAGCGAACACTGAAGAGAGAAAAGTGTAGCCTCACATGTTCAAGCTACATTGATCTGCAGGATCACATAACTTGTCTGTCCTGTTACAAGCGGCCAAATTTCCAGATGGAAACAAAACACCTTTACTTTTCTTCCCCCCCCCCCTCCCCTGGACGGGAATGAGCAGCCCTCACTAAAATACTATAAAGGTTTAAAAAAGAAAAGAAAAGAGTTGAGTGTTTGAGGAGCTCTCGCTGAGACTGGATGCAGCGGTCCCTCATATCGGGGCTCTCCGTTTACATTATTCATACGGAGGAGGGTGTGACTTGTTGGCTCTTTTTTCCGCCTGTATAAAACGAGAAGTTCGCGTAAAAGAAAATACAGATGGAGAAGGCTAGCCGGCTCGCTGTGTCACAGAGAGTCCCCTTAAGCCTACGTGACAACTCACATACTGTCCCTTTGTGACCAGCTTAATCGGCAGAATGTCCGGTGTCTGCGTGCTTTGTCTCGCCGCCGCGCTGGCTGCGTTCGCCCGGCTCGCCGGCACGGTGGGGCCGGTGGTCCGATGCGAGCCGTGCGACGCCGGCGCGCTGCTCCAGTGCAAGCCGCTGCCGAAGGACTGCGCGGAGCGGGTGAGGGAGCCCGGCTGCGGCTGCTGCATGACGTGCGCCCTCGGCGACGGGCAAGCGTGTGGAGTGTACACGGCGCGCTGCGGCTCCGGCTTGACCTGCCAGCACCGGCCGGGGGAGAGCCGACCCCTGCAAGCGCTGCTGGAGGGACGGGGAGTGTGCTGCGGCCCCGCGGCCAAAAAACTCAGCAGCCTTCTCACACCGGCGCAAAAACAAGGTAGGAAGAGATTTATTTATTTTAATTTTGTATTGGTTTGCAGATATCTTTGTTGCTTCTGTGTGTATGTGCGTTACTGCGTGTGTGTGTGTGTGTGGTGTCATTCGGTGGCTTTGACAGGCACTCTCTCTCCATGAGGAGGTGCTGCTCTTTGCTGTCCAGGTCTGGGTGGCGGTGGTGGTGGTGGAGGGGGGGGGTGTTTCCCTCCTCATGGAAAACACACCGATTAAGTGCATAGTATTGAAAGTGGATGAGACAGACATACATTGACTAATCTGTTGAAGATTAAAGCACACAGAAAACATGCGCAAACTTCTTCTCTTGGGCTGTTTTGCAACCCACCACAATGTAAATCACCGATCCTGGCAGCTGGGTGGGGGGTGGGGGGCAGGTGGGGTGGGGGGAGCTTTGACATTGCACAGTATTGTGCTCCGCCTGGGTTAAACAAATCCCACAGGCTCCTGAAAGTTTGGATAACACCAGCTATGGGAGCTGCAATCAAAATAAGAAGTATGTTTATTTATAAGGCTGCAGCCCTTTTCAAAATAAAAGTCCTTTGCATGGAAGAATCCAAACATTTCAGGCCTGAGAGTACCAAAAAAAAAAAAAAAAAAAAATCAGGCAATTAAGAAAAATAAGCAAATAAAATGGGGCATTTAAAAAGAGTCTGCAGAGCCCCTGATCACCTTCAGTCTCGAGCCGGCAATCAGGACGAGCAGCCGAGTCCCGATGGAGGATCTGAGAGCGGGAGCTGAACCGTGAAGAGCTTTAAGTGCGATCAGTAGGACAGCAGAAGAGAGGCCAAAACAAGAGCCGGGCTTATCTGCAGCTGCGTTTGGAGAAGGCTTTAACCCCTGAACACACACTGAATCACAGCGAGCTAACCCTGAGATGAAACACAAACATGGAGCCAGCGTGCCAGAAATTAATCCGGGTTTTTTTTTCCACGTGCTTTAAATACCCCCCACAGCCCACCAAAAAAAAAAATTACGAAATTTTAAAAAGGTTGTCGTTTGCAGATCCTTTGTATATAAAAAAAATAAATAAATAAAAAAATAAAAAAAGGACAACACTGCTCGTTCTCCCTTTTCTGCCTGACACACACACACACACTGAGCCTGGCTCCCTCAAACCAATAGTTAAGGAATGCCACATACATACTGTAAGTATACAGTATTTAGCCGAGGCTGAGCGCACACCATGTCCTTGTCTTCTGTAACGTCCTCATTTTTCCCTTCAAGAAAAAGCTCGTGGATTTTTTTTTTTTTTTTGTGCACAGCATGAAAATATGTGCCGCCGCTTCCCCCGATCCGGGATGCGAGCCGACACATCTCGAGCAGCCGCCGCATTACGACTGCGCGCCGGTACGACACGGGAGAGACGTCCTACTGCACGGCGTTTGTGTGAATGAGATGCAGCGCTGCTCACACCGGTCGAACGGCCACACATGCCGCCTACATGTGAATACACACGGCTGTGTGTTTTAGGCGCTGCTGACGTCAGGCCTGTGTGTGTGTGTGTGTGTGTGTGTGTGTGTGTGTGTGTGTGTGTGTGTGTGTGTGTGTACGTGTTTTCTTATTCCTGCTTGTTTGGTTTGGCCACAGAAATATGTGGAGTGCACGCAAGAAACCACTCAACATTGTCACTCTTTTACTTTTTCCCCTCACTTAGCCACCTCTCTCCTATTCTTCTGTAACAGTTTATGTTTGTCAGCCTCTAAATTGGACATTATTTCAAATATGTGGGGGAAAAAAAACAAAAAAACACCAATAGGAGCAAGTGTGACATGCATCAATGCATGCGTTATTTACTGTATCACCACTGCTGGAGATGGAGAAAGAAAGAAAAAAAATAAAGGAGGGAAATGAGCTCAAAACGCCCCCGCTGGTCAGAGTGTGTCAGCGCGCCTCCGAGAGCGATCCTCTCCTCCCCAGACATTAACAAGCTCTCCTCACCGCAGTTTGTGCTGTTTACCCATGTGCCATTATACAAACAAATTGCGTAATGTGTTTATATAAAACACCCCAGACTTCCTAGAGAGGTTATATAAAAAGTTTATACTGGCAATAAAAATTAATGCCTGCAGGAATCTAAAACAGGGCTCCGTATTTTCGGTCGCTTGGTTTTGTGGACATTTACGGACATTGTCGAAGAGCTCAGAAAAAAAAAAAAAAAAAACATGTGGCGTCCGTGTCGGGGGGGTCGAAGAGCGCTTTGTGACTCGGCGCTGTTGTTGATGTCCGCCGTTTTTGTTATTCTTAAGTTTCTGGTGAGCCGGTGGAGTCTGTGGAGCCCCGACCACGTCACTAATTGATCAGGTGGTCACGGAGAAGAAAAAAAAAAAAGGGGTGGGCTGCCAGCCCGCCTGCCCACACGAGCTACACCCCTACATGCCCGTCCACCGCCCTCGCCGCAGCTCTCCAACACAAAAATCTGCTTTCAGTTAAACGGTTTAAAACTGTGTGTGTGTGTGTGTGTGTGTGTGTGTGTGTGTGTGTGTGTGTGTGTGTGTGTGTGTGTGTGTGTGTGTGTTCCCATCGTCCCCTCTGCCTCTCCGGGACGTCGTTTCCAAACTGGGTTAGCTCCTTCAGCTGTGGCCTCGCGGTGGTGTGGTCGGGCGGGTGGCACATGGCGGGTAGTTTGGTCCTCTCCTATATTAGGGAGGAGTATCTGAAGCCCCCCCATCCCTCCTCCCCGCCCCCATCAGTCTCTGCTCTGCTCCGTCTTTAACGATTTGACAGGAATCTTTGCCAACGCCGCAGGCTATTAATATATCTGCTGCCTCATCTTCCACTTTACCTGCCCCAACCCCTCCCACCCCACCCCCATACACGCATATAAAACATACACACGACATGGTTCTTTTCTCGGCGTCCTTAAATGTCTTGTTTACACCCCCGTTCCCTCCTTTTTGTGACTCTATATCTCTGGTCTGCACGCTGTGGAAAATAATTTGTGGATCTGAAATCGTCGTGTTTCTGTTTATTACTTGGCTTCGTTTCGGGGCTCCAAACAGCCCACAAGGCAAAATGAGCCGACTTTATTCTGTCTGTTTTAAAACAGGCCTCACGTACACAGTCAAAAGAAATCTCTGCTGGATTCGGTGAAGGAGAAGCAGCAATTCAGCATTTTGTATGATAGTATTGTATGGGATACTTTAATGCATATAATTTTCTATAAGGATTAAGTTGAGGGGGGGTAAACATATGGTTTAAGATGTTTCCTAGAAACTTAAAAGGTCAACTTTAAGGCAATTGTCAAACCAGGACTTGATGGACAAGAAGACACCGTAAACCATTTAAAAAAAAAAAAAAGCTTTCAGATTTGCGAAACAGCAAAAAATGACACTTTCCGGAGTTTATCTGACGATTTAAGTCGGATTTAGTCCAGATTTTTCATGTTTTTAAAGAGACTTGAGGCATAAAATACAATATTTTAACACTCAGCCTGCAGCTGTATGTCACCACGTGTCATTACCAAGTGTCAATCAATACATATGAAGCACGCTGATGACTTACCGTCTGTCCGGGCAGAAAACGCTGGAAATCAGGTGGAGGACAGCGCCAACGTGACCCAGACGACGGCGGCGGCGGCGATGACGACGGCGCCGCCCGGTCTGGAGACGGAGAAGGGAGGAGGGCCCGGTCGGGGGTCGATGGACACCCGGCCGCCGCCGCCGCACAACAAGCTGATCCAGAAGGATCAGAACAGGAAGACGCAGAGCTACAAGGTGGAATCGGTGTCCGGAGGAGCCAACGTGGACGTCCACAACTTCTCCCTGGAGAACAAGAGGGAGACCGAGTATGTAAGTCACAAAGCAGAGGTTTAAAAAACACACCTGGTGGGGGGGGGGCAGGTGCGTGGAGACTGTTGTTGATGACGTCACTCAGATTATTACGATCCCAGGTTTTATAACTCTGATCAATCTGTTCACTCACTCGTCCTCCAACTATGGTGGATTTTAAAGACAACACACACACTTCAGGACAAAGTCTAACTTTTACATCCTTGATGTTTGTAAACATCATTTAGTTTTCAACAAACACAAACTTCACGTTTTTTAAAACTTGGAGAGGAAAAACAAATATCAGTCAGCGCTCTCTACTACGTTGTATTTTTTTTTTGCACGCTATTTATTTTTAAATATACTTTAAAATGATAAAAGTTTGAAACAGGAAGTATGGAAATCACATAAACTATAAACAGCTCGGTGCTAACGAGTTAGCTCTCAGGCTAGCTCCTTCTTTTTTTTTTACACGCGCACTTAAATCAACTTTTGGGACAAGTTGACTGTTTACAACAAGTTGTGTGAAGAGTTTCCGTGATGAAGTTTACCTTTGTGGACAGAAGACAGTCTCGACCAGGTGTCCTCTCTGGCTCTACACCTGCGGCGGGGCGCTTTTCTTCCCGCCTGCCGGTGAGCCAGAGGCCGCAGCCCGCCGAGGCCGCGTCGCGGTGGATTAATTATGGATGAATTAAATTTAAAAAAAAATACATATATATATATTTTTAAATGGCGCATCAACCGCCGCGAAGCTGATGTCGGCGTCTTATAACATTTGGAGGATGTAGAGGAGCCGCACGAGTGAATTGTTTCATCCGGTCAGGTTAGCATTAGGCTAAACCGGAAGTGAGCCCGGCTTGTAAAGTCTCCGGCCGTCCAGCGCGGTGACGTCACACCAGGTAATAGACATTTTCCACCTTATAGGGAATTTACGTATTTAAATTATTATTATTATTATTATTATTATTATAAACAACTACGAAACAATGAGTGCTTGTCTACACTGTTTGTACATTTACATCTTGTTCAATAAAGTTCTTATTCCTAAAAAAAAAAAAACACCACCTTATAATGTGAAGTACAGACAGATTTATCTGATGGTGGGTTTAATCAACATTGTGTGAACTCGTTTAGCATTTGCACATTCATGCAGGTGCAAATGTCCCACACTGAAGATTTATTTACATTTTGTTTTTTACATTTATTCATTTACAATCTCACCTGGAAATCAACTCATTAGTATTGAACCAACAGTGGATAAGGATTATAAGAAGAACAGATCACAACATTGAAGTTAGTTTTTTTTCTTCGACGGTGCAACAAGTGATTTATAGTCTGTGTAAAGAAGGGAGAACATGTGATGATTTTGCAGCTCCATATATACAGCTGGCAAAAAACAAAACCTCCGTGGTAGGTGATTTTTGCCTGTGTTGCCTCAACACACGATATTCAAACAGTCCCTCGTCCAAACATTTCTATACGGTGCAATTTGTGGTCCAGATTTTCCAACGGGATACCTTCATGTTATGTAGCATCCTTTAAACACCGTCAAAGTTTGATTACAAACACTTCGTGACAAGTCTCATTTTGGGATTTACCCTCTCCGACGTGGACCCGACGACGACAGCTTGTCGTTTATCTGCGAGCTCAACAAAGCGATGCTTTCATTTACAGATGGTTACTTGATATTCTAGTCAAATGCGTGCATTAAAAATAATGCAAAAGATGTTAGAATATTCACTTTCTATGTGATAATTCAGCCATAAAATGAAATGCTACCTTTTATTGACTTTTGAAGTGTGTGCCTGACGTTTCCTCTCGTGTTTTGTGATCGTTTAAGGACCGAGGGTGTTTTTTTTGTGTGTTTTTTCTCTGCGTCGCTGTAGGGGCCGTGTCGGCGGGAGATGGAGAGCACCCTGAACAGCCTTAAGATCAGCAACGTGCTCAACCCGAGAGGCTTCCGCATCCCCAACTGTGACAGAAAGGGCTTCTACAAGAAAAAACAGGTGAATGGCTCTCCCTCCTGTTTCCTCTCTCGCAGGTTTCCTTCTTACACACTCTTGTCTCTTTCTCACACACACATACCTGCAAACATGCAAACAGACCCACCGCATGCCCAAACACTTCCAAAGAATCCTCAAAGACTCATCCCCAACCACCCATACATGCATAACCCACCCCACCCCCCTCCATCCCCCTTTCTTTTCTTTCTTTCTTTTTTTTGCTGCTCAGGTTGCCTTGACAGCCACATCAACACTATATTATCAGAATGGCTAATAACCATGTATTACTCCGGTAAATGCACTGCAGCCAGTCTGACTCATGCCCTCACAGGAAATGAAGTCGGTCAGGTGTGTTTGTGTGTGTGTGTGGGGGGGGTTGTAAGAATGTGGTCTGGGAATGTGTGTGGCACAGTAGATGTGGCGGCAGGAGGGGGGGGGGGGGCTGCACGTATGGCGCTTGTTTGATGGCGGTATTTTTTATTTTTTATTTTTTTGGGTGAGGGTGTGTAGGTGTGGGGGTGCTGTTGGTGAGGTTGAAGGAAAACAAACACGCCGTGCGCCGGTTGGGTTTTTCTTGTCCGTGGTGCGGCAGACTTGCAGGCCACCCGCACGCTGCTCATACCAAAGAAAGAAAGAAAGAAAGAAACGAGGAAGCTGAAATTAGTCTGAGGAGTTCGGTGGGTGACATGTGCTGACCTGAAGGGAGCAGGGGAGGGATGGGAGGGAGGGGAGGGCTTGTCAAATAATAATCACCATCTCTATTTCCTGAGGTCGGGAGAGTCTTATCGGAGGGGTTTCCACAGAACGGGAGCCCGTTCTCAGAAATGCATGAGTCACCAAAAAAAAAAAAAAAACACGAGCACCATGAGTCAGAGTCCAACGCAAGCCATAACACACACACACACACACACACACACACACACACACACACACACACACACACACACACACACACACACACACAGAGGATAAAATCAGCCTAGACTCCTTCCCCACACTCTAAAATTGTGGTTTCATTGTTACTGTTATTAAAAAGTCTTCCTGCGTCTTTTCCTGGACTTCATCAACAAATATCTACCTGGGAAAGTGTCAAGCTCGGCTCCTGAGTGTGTGTGTGTGTGTGTGTGTGTGTGTGTGTGTGTGTGTGTGTGTGTGTGTGTGTGTGTGTGTGTGTGTGTGTGTGTGTGTGTGTGTGTGTGTGTGTGCCAGCTCCTGTCGCCCTTTTTTTTTTTTTTTTTTCCCTCACAGAGGGCCAGTGGGGGGGGGGGTGCTGTGTTAAATCCATCCGAGGGGATGTGCCTTCACGGTGTGTTGCGGAGATTTATGACCGGAAACTACAGAGAAGAGGAGACCGTGTGAACCGTCTAGGGTGACAATACTGTGAAAAGAAGGGAGGTGTGGGGGAGGAGGTGGAGGGGATGGAGGGATGGGTGAGGGGGCGACAGTGGGTGGAGGACTAAACGGGAGGAAAAAAGAAAGACAAGTACCCGTACACACGATGTGAAAAGTGATGAAACACTCACGAGCTGTTAAAAAGTACTTCCTGGTACAAAAGTACCGGGAAGTTTTTTACCCGTTTAATAGTTTCCAAGAATGATGCATCAAGGAATTACATTTAAGAAGTCTTCCTTGTGTAGTCTTGTTCTGTTTTTTGTTTTTTGTCACGGCAATCTAAAAAAAACTGTTGAGGATCTAATTCTGGATCAGATAACGTTATCAGAAATGGGGGAGAAAAAAAAAAGGAAATGGTTCCCGGGCCTGCAAGAAAGTCATCCATCCAGCGGCGGGGACTTTTTAGGAAAGGAAAAGTTCCAGAGTTCCCTAAAAAAAAAAGGGTTTCAGAGTAAAGCAGCTGTGCTCAGATCAGATTCATGCCGGTTACTGTGGATTTCAACAGCTGAGATCATTTGCTTCCTTGCTGATCTCCCTGTGAACGTTTTTTCTGGGATGATATTGACTCACTTTGGCGGTCGAGCTCGTCACTGTAGTTTTTATTCAGCTGTATTTTTGGGGAATATTTGACTTTTAACTGGATGTGTGGTGTAAATTAGTGGTTCAATACTCTCGTACGATGTGCTGTGTTTTTTTGTTCTCATAGAGGACGACGCGGTAATCAATCAACATGTGGACCGATGTATAGATGAAAAATGACGACCAGGTTGGTCACTATTATACACCGGCTGTTTACCTCTGCAATAAGCATCTATTGACAGTAAACATCACAAATTTAGACGCTAAACCAAAACAATGTGGGAACATTTTAAGTTTTAAGCCAAATTTAAAAGTCGAGGACGATAACTTTGAGGAGGCAATTGCAGCAAAAGCCGATCAAATCATCGATTGCATTTATTTCTTTGACAAGTTAATCGTCGTTTGTCGCCCTGACGACAGCAAACGTAGCCTGAGAGGAGAATTAAAAAAATGAATAAATAAGAGCTTCAGGGAGAGTTAAAGAGATGAACGAAGTTACAGAAAGCGGTGATGCTTTTTCTTTTTCGTAGCCTGAAAACTTGCTCGTCGAGCACGCTCTGTACGTGTCGCTACGGTAACACGAGGCCGGGTGGGAGAAGTCGAGCGGCGGCGGTCCCTCGCCTCGGCTACGGTGCAACAGAAACCTATTTTTAGCAGCAGTTATATGAATTGGCTCCCGGTTGCATTCCCAACACTGACCCAACTCATTACAACCCCTCAAAAGTCTCACTCTCCCTCTCGCTCTCTCTTATTCATCATTTCACCCCACCCGTCATTACCCCCATTGTGCCCTGCCTACAGTCGTCCACCGGCCTTTTGTTCTGGCCCGCCCGCTCCATCATTCTGTCCATCCTGCCCTTCCGCCCACCTGGCGTTTTCCTTCCTTGTTTGGCCAGGAATCGCCCCGCGGAGGGGTTGTGAATGGGAGGACAGTGTCTGTGTACCCTTTTAGAGTTTTAGTGTTTCAGAGGAAGAGGAGGAGGAAGAGGAGGAGGAGGAGGCCGTGGGTTAAGGATGTGAGCCAGGTGCCGGCGTACCCTTATGCCTCCTTGCTCACTGAGTCCGGACAGCGCCAGGCCCATAAGGGCTGACTTATTGAGCGTGACTCAGAAGGATCTGTGGAAACGTACACACCGACCACAATGGCTTTATAATAACCGGCCAACCTTCGGGGACCCAGACAGCTATTTTCACTCTGTCTCTCTCGCTCTGCTTCACTTCCCCTCCCTGGATTTCTAATCCATCGCTGCTTCCTTCTCACTTTCAGATATGCAATAAGTCCATTTTTTTTTTTTTTTTTTTTTTTTTGCAGTGGCTGTTGTAAAATATAAACAGCAGAGTAATCATTTTTTGTTTTTTGTATATTGAGGCCAGTTCAGCACCTTTTGCATACTTTTGCTTGAGAAATAATTTTTCCATGTAGCAAATTTCAAAAACTCTGCAAAGACCTAAAGATTAGAGCTTATTTGGTGAACAAAAACTTTTTAGCCTCCACCACCAATTTGCTTTTATCAAAAAAAAAAATTCCCCTCAAAGTCCAGAGCATATTCTTTTGGCTTTAAGTGTTCATGTGAAGTAAAGTCTGTCCGACCCTGTAGTCTGTAAAAGGTTAGAAAATATGCCCATCACATGAGTACAAAGGTTGAGCATAAAGTTTTGAGCAACGCAGCACAGTGACGTTCACGGAGCAGCTCGGCTACGTCTCTTGATCAACATCAGTACCTGAGTTCAACACGTTTTTTGTGACCGCCAGTACGAGAACATTTGTGACTTCATGGACTTGAAACTGGAGAAGAGAAACATCAGATTTTGGGTCCAATTTTTGAGGAACAGAAAGTCTTCAGCACGACCGCTAACAGACAAAGTGTTCCTGAGCCCATGCAGTGATTTCCACGACAGAATCGTGGCTGTTTTTAAAGCAGCGCCGCCCAAAGATCACCGACTACATCAGATTTCGGGTCAAACTCTGTGAAACCGTCAACAGAGACCCTTGAGATGTTTCAGAAAGTCCACGGCGATGAAGCGACGAGCCGGGCGAGGTGTTCTGATGACATCACGTTTCAAGAGGAGGCGGAGCTTCACTGTCCAAAACCGAAGAAGGGGCGTCAGGACAGGAGACACCAGGTGGGTTTTCTTGTGTCACCGTAGAATTCGTCCCCCAGAGTCAGACTGTTAACACCGAGTTCCACCGGAACCTTCTGAGGGAAAAACAATCGCTTGCAAACCACCTGAACTGTGGCGCCATGGCAACAGGGTTCCCCAACATGATAACACGCTCACTCACAGCACGAAGAAAACAGCTCGCCATCAACTCTGCTCACCTGATTTGCCTCCCTGCGACTTCTTTCTGTTCCCCCCAAAAATCGGATGTTTCTCTGCTCCAGTTTCAGGTCCACGGTGAAATCACAAATATTCGCGTCCCAAGTGGTCGCAAAAACGTGAGTAACTCAGCTGCTGATGTTGATCAAGAGACGCAACTTCGACGACTTACTCATGAAAGTTATTGCTTCCTCCTCCACCGTGCACGTCACGACGCTTCACACTAAATGTGCTCCATTGAAACAACATTATGTTTTACAATCTCTACTTCCCAAGTCTTTCAACCTCACCCAGTCATCAACTCGATATCGATCTCAGCCGGTCCGGTCGAGCCCTGCGCTTCACAAAACTTCGTAACGTAATATTTAGGCTCCAATTTTAAAGTTTGTGTGGCTCCGTTCTTTTAAAACAAACAAATTATTCTGAAGTTGAATTCATTAAGCAAATTCTTTTTTCAGAAAAAGCCATATCCTGCAGCTACTCCCGATGCACTTGCAAACACACACACACACACACACACACACACACACACACACACACACACACACACACACACACACACACACACACACACACACACACAGATGCACCCTCTTTGACAAAAATCCATATACGTGCGCCCCTATACACACACACACACACACACACACACACACACACACACACACACACACACACACACACACACACACACACACACACACAGAAACACATTACATTTTATGAGTTTGTGTTTATCCTGTGGTCAGAACCGGGCTCTTTTTAATGTCCGTGAAGCCCAACGGTGCTGCTATTAGCTATAAAGACCGGCATCACAAGAGCACACATTCATACGCACAACACACACATCTCATAAAGGTAGCATTATGAATGTGCAGGGTGGATGAAATGTGTGTGTGTTTTTTTGTTAGTGATGGGCCATGTGGATCACGCGGGGCTCCGAATGTAGGGCACGAGGTCTCGGCTGACCCGGTGGTTGGGACTCCGTGGTTCAGAGAGTACCGGACCATGAAAGGGGGTTCTCATGTACTGAGTATCAACGGTTGAAAAGTTTGTGGCTTTGGTCCTGCAGTTAGCTTATATTCTTTTATTGTGTTACAAATAACATACCAGGTTAAAAATTAGACACGTAGCTTATCCCCCCCAAAAAACTTTTATACTTTGCGGAATCTTCATTATTTATTTAGGATCTGATTTGGAGCAGCCAGTTTGACCTTCATCAGGCTAATTGAGCAGGTCACTATGAAACGTGTCCCAAATATATGAACCATTATGGGCCCGAACTGTTATTAATTACAAATGATTATTTTGGAGCCAGAAGTGACCATATTTGTACTAAGCCCCGCCCACCTACGGTGGAAACCTGACTGCACCGCAGGCCTGTCAATTAAACAGACCCCAAACATACCGCTTTTTTGAGGCCTGATATCAACTTTATGATGGAATTATTTTCGGATGGACCGCCAGGAATCTAATAAGAAGGAGCGACTTTAGCGAACGACGCCATAATAACTCGTGGAAAACAATGTATTGACTTTGTATTTATTGAGAGAAGTTGAATGGGAGTCTATGGAGCCGGAGCTTTTTTTTGGAGCCCTCGGCGGCATTGCAGTTTATGGCCTAATTCTTTTTTTTTAGACCTGGAAGCTACAAACACTTTTATATACAGTCTCTGGTTCGAAGTTTGATGAGGTTTAAGGAAAATATCATGGTTGGTTTCCTGGGTGAAAGTGCTGCGTTTTATCCTTCCATCCTTTGGTCTCGTCATAATTATTACGGCAACTGGAAGCAACTAGAACAATAACCTCCAAGCCTCGGTTGGTGCAGTCTTAATAATGGAAGGATTAATAGATGATAACTTCCTCCCTGAACCGACTACTAGTAGGTTTAGTAGGCCGTCGTTACGTCTACATATCCGGGACAGATGTGTGATGGTGACCGCCTATTCAGTAGAAAAGCTACAAACTCATCACAGCCATCTTTCAAGAGTTTTTGATACCTTTAACGCATGTTTTCAGGTAGTATTTCTCTATGAGAGGATTTTTAAGCTCCTGGTTATTGAATCTGCAACTCAAGAGGTCGAAAAGACTCGATTGAATTCTCTTTAAAGGAAACAAAGTTGTAATTGTGTAAAGCATGTATGGAAAATGTGCAATTTCTGCTGCAAAAACAGTGCAAACTTGTTGGTCAAACAAGTGATGAGTTGCATTTTAATGGGTCTCCATTAGAAATCTGAGGAGTGACATCCAGGCCTCATGGATGTTTGGCTGTCTTTTGCTTTGTCCTACATTTTGTGCATGTGTGTGTGTGTGTGTGTGTGTGTGTGTGTGTGTGTGTGTGTGTGTGTGTGTGTGTGTGTGTGTGTGTGTGTGTGTGTGTGTGTGTGTGTGTGTGTGTGTGGATTGAAGCAGTAAAGAAAGGATTGCTTGAGATGACTGCTAATAGTTCACAGATGAAAGAGACTGAGCGGAAATTCAAAGGTAGCCAAGCAACAGGGGGAATGCACACATGCACATTTTGCTCTTCCTCTCCCTTCCGCCTTTCCTTTGGCTTTTCAACCCTCCCTTACACACACACACACACACACACACACACACACACACACACACACACACACACACACACACACACACACACACACACACACACACACACACACACACCAGGCACATGCAGGACTCTATCATCATTAACCAGAGCGGAGGAACACAATGTTAAGCTCCTCTCCGCAGTCTCGTCCGCTGGGTCAGGGCTAAAATAGAAGCTGTCCGCAGACTCAGACGATGGCACGGTGAGGGGGGACGGACGGAGAGAGTGAGACAGAAAACAAGAGTGAGACAGATGAGGAGGAAGAAGAAGAAGAAGAAGAAGAAGAAGAAGAAGAAGAAGAAGAAGAAGAAGAAGAAGAAGAAGAAGAAGAAGCTGGAAAACTGAGTTGACCGAAAAGAATCACCAGCCGATGTTGGTGTGTGTGTGTGTGTGTGTGTGTGTGTGTGTGTGTGTGTGTGTGTGTGTGTGTGTGTGTGTGTGTGTGTGTGTGTGTGTGTGTGTGTGTGTGTGTGTGTGTGTGTGTGTGTGTGTGTGTGTGTGAGAACGGGGCATGTTGGGCTGCGTTACTCGCCCCCAGACTGCTGCAGTAGTTGTTGGGGAGGTATTTTAATGGGCCTCTGTCTCTATAAAGCTGCCTTTGATCATTGCACTCAGGCTGCACGCGGACGTCGACCACGCCGGAAACAGACACCTGGTCGCACTCTCTCCGAGCCCGTCTGTCTGCCCGCGATGCCGTCTGCACGTACCGAGTGGACGCAAACAATGACCTCTGAGATTAAAGGGCCGATGATTTGAGGCCGCTTCCATCCACATGTGATACGATGTGTAGGAAAAAAAGTGCTACGAATCGGCCAAATCCGGAAGAAACATCTGATGAGTTTCTAACCAACCGGCGACCAGCAGCGACGTCACCCGTCGGTTTGTGAACGGCCGTTATGAAGCCTCGAGTTCGGCAATTTGTCTGTCGCCATCTTTGCTAGTTCAGAGCACAACGTGACCATATTTGGACGAGCTGGTGGGAGGAGCCGGCGGTAGATCTGATTGGAAACTTGACGATACTACGTCCCGCCCACCGATAGCTGTAACCTGACTGCACCGCAGGCCTGTCAATCAAACAGACACGCCCCCAAAAACAGGTCTTCTTGAATCTTCTTTTCTAATGAATGAGGGATTATTTTCAGATGGACCTCCAGAAAACTAAGAAGAAGGAGTGACTTTAGCTAACAACACCGAGATAACTGATGGACACATTTTATTCACTTTGGATTTGATGAGAGAAGTTGAATGGGAGTCTATGGAGCCGGGGTGGGGGGGGGGGGATATTATTCTGAGCCAGAGTTTTTCGCCCGGCTCGACTGATTGTGTCGTTTCCTGTGAATCCCAAATGGAGCTCATAAAGTTGCCACTCCACAAAGATCCCGGGCCCCCTGCGGGACATCCGATATTACTGCACACGTGTGTGGAAGCAGGTGTGGGGGTGTGGGGGGAGGGGGGCATGTACGCGGTACAGTGCATGCAACTCTTGTTTGTGTATGCTAATGCGTGTTTATGCACGCGCGCGGGGGACCATAATCAGCTCCAGATGATTTCTGAGCGTCTGCCAGTTTCCCAGAATAGCAAAGCGCCTGGTTTCCCTGCAGCCCTCCGACCGGGCCTCGGCAAATATTTTAGCAACTCCATGTTTACCTTCACACTCCTGCACTCGGAGCGCTCCTCGCTCCCCCGCCACCTCTCTATCAGGAATAATCTGCTTCTTCATCGTTCACCCCCTCCCACACACACACACACACACACACACACACACACACACACACACACACACACACACACACACACCCCTCCCCTCCCCCCCAGCCGGTGGTTGGGAGCTCAAAGTAAACTGCTCCACAGCGCCTAAAAAAAAAAAAAAAAAAAATCAGTGCAAACTCGACAGCGTGCAGCGATGCTCTCCCGCTCCGATCTCCGATACCTCTCGTTACGAAAACCTCCCTGCATCCCTCCCCGCCTCCCCCACCCCACCCCCCACCCCGCCATTTTTGTCTTATAAAACTTCTGCTGAGGCACGACTCGGCCTCCCGACATGCAAGTCCGGAGGTGGTGCTGATGAAGCTGTGACGGGAGGAGAGGGGGAAGGAGAGGGGATGAGGGGGGGTGCAATAATTCCTCACCGTGGTAACGCTAATCTGTTTTCACAATCTGTCCCAGAGTGATAAATCCTCTGCTACTTTCCAGTCTTTAACTCCTGCCCCTGAACTAAAGATGGAAGCGGGAGCCGGATGACTGATGTGTTCGTCGGTGGCCCCGCCGGGTGCCACCTGAAACGATAATCTTCACGTGGCGGCAGAGCAGCAGCAGGCAAACTAAAATTGACTCCCTTTCTTTCTTTCTTTCTTTCTTTCTTTCTTTCTTTCTTTCTTTCTTTCTTTCTTTCTTTCTTTCTTTCTTTCTTTCTTTCTCCACGTTTCTGCAGTGCCGTCCATCCAAAGGCAGGAGGCGGGGCTACTGCTGGTGCGTGGACAAATACGGGCAGCCGCTGCCCGGCTACGACGGCCGAGAGCGGGGCGAGACGCAGTGCTACAACCTGGAGAGCAAATGAGAAGAAGGACCGAGGGATGACGAGTGGATGGAGAGGAGGAAGATGTCGTAAGGGGGGAGGGAGGGGAGAGGAAGAGGAAGAGGAGGAAGGAGGAGAGAGGAAAGAAAGAAAGGAAGAAAGCCCACTTCTGCTCTTGCATGTAGTTTTATGTAAACATTGAAGGAACTCTCTGACCTTTTGATTTTCAGGTCCCATTTCTGTCGGAGAGGGAGGGGCGAGAACGAGGGGGAAAGGGAGGGGGGAAAAGGGGCGGAGCACAGCCTCCTGTCCTTCACAGCTATCTGTCCTGTGTTTAGGGAACCTCCATCCTTTCTTTAAAAAAAAAAAAAAAAAAAAAATGAAGCTGAAAGCTGAGACAGAGGAAGACAGAGAGAATCCCATCACCTGCACTATTTCTTTTAGAGGGAGAAGAAGGAGGGACTTTTCCACTCACTTAAAAGAGGATTTCTTCATGACTCCCCCCTCTACCCCCTCCCAAAAAAAAAACACATTTCCTATTACATGTGTCTGTCCGTGTGTGTCTGTGTAACATACGTGTACGTCCGTGCAAGATGGCGTGTGAGTGTGTGCTTGTTTGTGTGTCAGTTTTAGAGGTTGTCCGACCGCCCAGCTCCATTCAACAATGCAGAAAACACTCTCCGGCTCAGGGTCCATTTTTGAAGTGAAGGATTATGGGAAGGGCAGGGCTTTGATTTTTTTATTTTGATTTTTATTCAGCACCGTCGGTGTTTCCTTGCCGCCTCAGCTTCCTTTTTCGCAGGGCGAAGCATGCAGTTACAGTGCCTTAAAAAAACAACTTTTTATCAAGAGTTCAGGAACCCGAGTGACGAGAAAGGTTGTAAAAAAGAGAAGAAGTGAGCTTTACTTACAAGAACCAGGCAGGCAAACAGAGCACAAAGAGCAGAGTGGAAGCAGGTGAACAGAGGGGGCGGGGCCGATCAGGGGAGGGGCTAGTCTGATGGACAGGAGATGCAGAAAACACCGAAATAGACAGAAAAATAAAACCGTGAGAAGCTTTGAACGTCCCTTCAGCCCTCGATTAAAGGAATACTTCACTGAGAGTTTAAGTCTTGATAGAATTGTAGTTTTGGAAATCGGACATTTTAATTGGTCGGCTCATTAGCAGCGTTTTCCAGAGTTGTGGTGTCTAAAACTAAAACGGCGCCAAAATTGGATGAAACTGACGCCACGATACATTACAAGCCAACCAAAATGAAGACGATGATACGTTTTCTGTGACTGTTGCTGCGTTCAAATGGAGCTCGTGAGCTCGTGGTTCCGACGTGGAAAGTCATGTGCGCCGTAGGCTCGGCGGTCAAGCGGTTAAGTGGTAAAAATACAACGTGGACGGGTGTCTAGAAGCCTCGGAGGCTAATAATTTAGCAAGCTAACAGCTGGGTGTTGCAGGAAATGGAAAAGGTACAGAGGGACAAGATGAGGCCGTCAGGAAGATCAACATTTTCAATAAACTCTGCAAGACTAAAATTACAATACATCAGCTTAAAAAAAATGTCCCCTCGGGGATTAATAAAGTATATACCTACCTACCTTAAACATCCAACGCAAAGATGACATCTTTGACATTTCTAGAAACATCAGCAAACACAAGGCTTGTAGAAAATTTCGAATTCTGACATCGTGACTACCACAAGAGGGCGCCGTTCGTACGGACTCTTCTCGAATCACCATTTTAAACGACAGCTGACCTTCCCTGTGCCAAGTTTCCTTTCACGCCTTCAGGTTTTTATGTCTGATAAAAACAGATTTTCAGTGGAGTATTCCTTTTAATTTGCAGCAGTCCTCGGGTTCAGTCCAGTTGGATCAGTCTGTCTTCGGTCTCCCCCCCCTCCCCCGTCCCCCCGTCCCTTTCGCTCTGTCTGATTGTTGCCTTCGTCCTTCGTCTGGTGCTGAGGTCCTCCAGTCCTTCGTGTCTTCACCGCCCCTCTCTGGTCTAAAAGTTGTCCCATCCCCCCGTCTCCAACCCCTCCGAGCCTCTCCGGTCGTCTTCTTGTCAGCGGTGCGACCTGGTGTAGGCTTGTTTGAAAGGTGGACGGGCCCAGTGAGACCCCCCCTCCCTTTCCCTCCCCTCCCCCACCCCTCCTGCCGCAGGTGCCAGCTGCCCCGATGCTTCAAGCACAAGCACTTAAAGCACTTTAGCTGCGCCGCTCCTCGTCAATGCATGCAGTTAAAGACAATTGGACCTATCTGCATCTGCATGCTTTTCCTCGGAGGTAATGTCAGATGACATAGCGCGATATTGGAAGAAAACAATAATAACCTAGAGTGGAAAAAAAAAACACGAAGCTACACCTGGACTTCTGACAGCAAACTTAGCGAACACCCATCAGAAAATGTTTCCATTCAATGCAACTTTTTTTTTTTTCTTTGTCGTTGTTGTTTTTGTTTCTTTGAAAAAAAAAAATTGTTTCGTATGATCGAATGCCAACAAATCTCCACGAGGGTGGACACAGCACCAAATACGCATTCACATGAGTGGTAGGGGGTCTGAGGGAGGAGGCGGGGTCCTCCTCGAGGAGCTTCCTGCCCGATGCTCTCCCGCATCCTGTGTAAAGACTTGAAAAGTGGAGAGAGAGCGCCGACGAAGAATGCTCGCCCAGTAGCTCGGTAGCATGAAAAGAATCGGCCGTACACTTCCTCTGACAGACAGCAGCAACTTCCAACCAGCCCGTTGGTGCTTCATCCCATCTGTTCAAAGACTTGATGTAAGGGGAGGAACATACACACAAATATGTTTAAGCTATTCCCTCCCTAATATTTGTAAGTGTGTCTTTTTATATATTATTATTATTATTATTATTATTATATTATTTCCTGGCCAGCTATGTGTCTGACTAGACATCATGTACAGTACTTAAAAATAAAAAATTATTTATCTAAAAAAGAACTATAAGCTGATCCAAACTAGGTTTTCTTATGAACAATTCAGTGACTCACCGATTGCACAGCAAAGTCTTTATGATTCAGTGTACTTTGGGGAATATAATCACTAATGAATGTTTTTTTGTTTTGGTTTTTGTTTTGGATGAACTGTTTCCTTCTGTTGCTCAGCAGTGTCGTCGGTGAGCTCCGCGCCCAGCAGGCGGGTTTCTACGGCGCTCCGGAGTAGTCATAGAGAGAAAAAACATGTAAATCAAGGCCACGAGATACTAAATCGTCCCTACGAATTACTAAATGGAGGCCACGAGATACAAAATCGAGGCCATATAAATTGTGCGCGCGCAATAGCATTTCGTTCTCACGTTTTAATTAATTTGTGCGCACGGGATAAGTTTATATATCGAGAGACAGCACAACAGGCTTTCTGCACCGCACCTGCATCAACTGTCTGTTGACCAACTATAAAGTCGATAACATCCTCAAAGTTAACATATTCCCAACGATATAATCCACGAAATGCTATCTCGTGGCCTCCAAGTAATAATTCCTGCACACCATTTACATTTTTTGTTCTGTCCTATCGCCGCTCCGGGGCTCCGTAGGTTTCAGCCTCGGGGCGCCAAATCTGTGTCAGTCAGGCACTCAGGTCTCCGGTCAGCTTACAGTTCACGGCCCGTTGAAGCCCAGTGAACCTCTCGCCTGTCGGTAACGTCGCTTCTCTCCGGGCACACCCAGCCATCCCGCCTCGGTCTGTCAGTGCAGAGCACGCTCACGCTCCTGTTCACGTCACTTTGCTGGTTCACGCTCTCTCTGTTCACGGGTAAATGTATTATTATGTTTTTCATTTCAACTTTATCCTTCAAAGATTTAGTTTTTTTTGTTTTTGTTTTGTTTCATGATACTTAACTAGAAATCACACAACTATTATTTTCTCTGAGAAACTAAATGATTTTGATTCAAAGTATAATTTGAATATTTAATGTCTTTTTTTAAAATAAAAAAAAAGTGAACACATTTTAAAGAAGCCGCCTCTGGATGTTTTCCTTTTTTTCTGTGTTCGCCGATCGTCTGGTCTCAAAACTCTCCAATCGGGACGCGGATCGGCTCCCCGGTTTGAAGTCCTTGAACGCAATCAGGCTCCCCTCAGTCTTGGAATGTGTCAATAAGGATAAAGTGAAGGTTCAATTTGTAAAGAATAAAAATAAATCTGGTGGTGCCAGGCAGGCTGGCAGCGGGCACGAGAGGTTGAGGCGAAATTCCTGCGCCCGACCAAGGCAAACAGAGAGCGGGTCAAAAGGCAGCGCGGAGCTGCTGCGTGTCCCGGCGATCCGGCTAAAGTTAGAGCAGGACCTCCACTTTAGATCCCTGCGATAACACGGCTCACAAACACACCGAATATAGAAAAATGCGGTGCATCGACACACGAGGCTTTCACAATCACGTCCCCCCGATGAGGCGCGTTTGTTTTCGCCACCTGAGGTGAAAGAGAAGCCGGGCAGGCGCACAGCTGAGGTTAATGTTTTTATTAAATATATCACCTTTTTTTTTTCTTACATTACATCTCCGTTACAAAAAGTGTACATACACACGAGTGAGCGGTTAATCACTTTGGAATAGACTCACACAATCAGACAGTAATTCTCTCTCCAACAGCAGCATGTGGGCGGAGCTGAGCCGCCGCCGCCGCCGCTCGTCACGTTTTTGTTTTGTTTTGTTTTTGGCGGCGGGACTTTCGCTCTTTTGTGGTCATGTGTTCTTGGTTCAAAGAGAAACAGCAACTTAAAAAGTAAAAGTTTTCTTTTTTTCAGGACAGATACATCGACACAACGGACAGCAGTCGCGTAAAATATCGGAGGTAGGTAAATGTAGAAATACCCGTCTGAGAGGCGGCGCCAAGGGAGGCGCTGCCCGTCATGCTAAACTGCAGCCCCATGGAACCATGGGAAATGTTTTCTGAGACTTGTTTTGAGGATTTGAGGATTCCCAACTGAGAGTTTTGCATTCACTTTGACAAGCGCTGATGTGTCACACATCAGGAAATGAAAAATAAAAAAAAAAGAAGACATGGCAACAAAAATAAATCATAAAAACAACATTTAGAAATTCTTCTAAATGACATTTGGTCACTCAGTGCTTTTTTGTTCTTGCTTGGTTTTTGTCACAAACCAAACCTCCAGACGACTCCTTTAAGGGTTAGAGCGAGCTCAACTCAGCAGTGGAGTTCCTCAGGGCCAAGATACATATATACACTTTATACACAAATAAAAATAATAATAATAATAATAATAATAATAATAACAATAAGGCAAAAAAAAAGATATAAATACTCATGAAATAATTACAAATAACAAATAAAAAGCAAATACAATTGAAATAAATAAGGCGGAAGAGTAGAAGTAAAATGCATCAATATTAAAAATCTCCTTTTCAGAAAAACAAAAATAGATTTTTTTTTTCTCTTTGGGACGGGTGTTTGAGGAGGAGGGACAGTGACAGTGTACCTGAATTAAAACACCACCATTGGACGAAAGGATCAATAAATAGAACAGCTATTTAAAAAAAAAAAAATGAAATGAAATGAAAAAAAAAACTATCAGTGGCTTGCTTCTTTTTTTTTTTTTCTCCTGGTGCGATCTGCTCCAGTGGTTGATCTCTTGTTTTTAAGGGCACTCGGCGTCTGCAGGCAGGTCGGTCGAACCTAAAATCTTCTTTCCGTTCCAGGAGTTGACGCACCAGCATCGACCCCTCTGTCCGTCCAGAGAGGACTCGCACTGCGAGGGGAGGAAAAAACGCACATCATTTTTCATGCACACTTTGTGTACGATGATGGGTGACATCACCGCTGGACAAATCCAGACGTAATCTCTCGCTCTCCACACACAACTCGGGGACATTTCCTGCACACTCAGCAATTTTTTTTTTTTTCCTTCCGAAAAGGTGCGCCCACCTGTTTGGGTTTGTAAAGGCCGTGTTTGTCACAGTTGGGGAGGTAGAATCTGGTCAGCTTGTCTCCGAGTTTCTGCTGGGATTTGGCGATCTTGTCCAGGGCTCTCTGCAGCTCCAGGTGACAGGGCCCCTGCACACACACAAGGACACGCAAAGGGGTTAACACGCAGAAAAAAATATATGCAATCAGCACTGTTTAATTATCAGGGAAGCACGTGGGCTGACATCAAACTGCATATAAAACTTGTAATAACAAGCATCACCCCTCTCAATCGCTTTCCTCCTCCTCATCTCAAAACAGCACACGAGCTCCCCCTTGTGGCGCACTAGGCCTCTTCCCCAAAAACCTTCTCCCCACCCCCAAAAAACTTTTATTGCACTGAGGATTTCCTTCTTTTTTCTTTTTTTTAAAACAACAACATGTAAGCAGATCGTTGTGTCTGCTGCGTCGTACCTGCTCCACCAGCTTCTTGCGGATGGCGATGAGTTTGGCTTTCATGCTCTCCTGAGCGTCCGCAGCAGCCTGCGGGTCGAAGGGCTTACTTTGACCGGGGAGGTAGTAGCTGGAGCCGGGGTCCGAGATGATGGCTGCGTTCTCCATCTCCGCTTCTGGCTCTCCCTGATCTGGAAGGATAAAGGGAAGATGAATGAATGAGAGTGGCTGCAACAAAAAAAAAGGCTTCACATCGGACTCAACTCAACTGTTTAGTGTGATCAATATTTCATGAGGATTTGCAGGATGTGGTGAGACACAGATGTAGAATAACGTGGAGGTGACGGGCCTACCTTGTGTCTGGGGCTCCGGGGTGGGCTCCGGCGCAGTGCTCTCCGTGCACACGGCTTGTCCGCGGGTGAGGGAGTGCAGCGGCCGCGGGTCGCCGGGTCTCGGGGTGCACCTCAGTCCGGAGCCGCACGGCGCCGTGTAGATCCCGCACAGCTCCCCTGCCTTGAGGGCGCAGGCGAGGCAGCATCCACAGCCGGGCTCCCGCAGCACCTCGGCGCATCCGGGCGCCACCGCTGGACACTGGCTCAGCCGCTCCGGAGTGCACGGGGCGCAGCGGATCGGCTCTGGCCCCACCACCGGGGACCCCAGCGTCCCCGTGAGCAGCGCGGAGCACAGCGCTGCCAGCACGACGCGCTTCAGATATAATCCAGCCGCGGCCAACATTGTCATCTGGACACTAAATATAGAACGCGTAAGGTCGAGAGAAGGTTTAAAAAGCCGGATTCCCACGCTTCTTGCTCAGTTGTGTCTTTCGTTTTGATTTGGGGAAAATGTCTAACTGTGCGTTGCGCGCAGCCGTATTTATAGCCGGGTCCTCTGTGAGTGTTTGACGCATCGGCGTTATGAATGATTTCTGAAAAGAAGGTGTAATGATACGATGGGCTCTGATTGGCCCATCCATGTCCGGTCAGCCAGCTCATTTGAATACAACGATCACGTCAATATTTATTTTGGAACAGGCAGTGTTTTTGCACGTATGACGAGTGACGACGCCAGTGTTTGATGTTGCAATCAAGGACCCCCTTCTCCCCCAACCTCCTCCCCTTTTCTCACCCGCGTGCGAAACTAAACTACTTTAGCCCCAAACTGCCACATTACAGTAACAACACGGACAGACAGAGGGAGATATTCTTTCATTTTGTTTTCATAAGTTGAAATGAGAATAAGTTCACGCAGCGTCACGCGGGAACTGATTCTGGTTGAGTTTTTTTTTTTTTTTTTTTTTTTTCTCAGGAGTGAAGCGGCTCCTTGTTTTCTTTTTTTTTCTGCTCGGCCACAAATGAGCTCCCTCTTGTTTGGGAACAACGTCGTCCATTCATGATGGGGTTCCCATTAACTGTACTTCCCAAACATCTTACACAACTTTGGGTGGTGGGAAAAAAACCCCCACAAAAAAAACCCTAATAATGAGCGCACATTACGCACGCCCACGATGCGCGCGGAGAGCGTGGGCCCGCTGAGATCCAACCCACCGGCTCTAATTTGACACGAGAATCGCAGAGGGATCATAAAAAGAAAAGGGCAAGTTTCGGGAAATGGCGAGGGCCTGCCGTTTTGCGCTCGCGACTCTGTGGTATGCGAGCCCTGTCTGTGTGCCATCGCGCGCGCACTTGAAGCCGGCTTTTTTTTTTTTAGGGCCACCGTCCAGGAGATGGTCCCGTTGTAATTACCCCGTTTTTCCTACGATAATAAATGACTAATGCATTGAAACGGGGCTGCCTGACATGATCACGGACACGTCCTCGCCTCGCTACTCTCTGGGGGGGGGGGGGGGGGGGGGCTTTGGTGATCCCACGGTGGAAGACAACCCGCACGTTTTTTTTTTCACGAGGAAATCTGACGTCCTGTCACTGCATCCATCTGTAAAAAAAAACAACAACCCCTCTTTCCGATCTCAGTACGTGCTCCCCTGTTTCATTTCACAACCCACCTCCGGGTCTGTTTCCACATTTGAATGAGTGGACCTCCTCAGGTCTGATTGATGTTCTGGTGCAACGGGCTGCTCGCTGTCACGTCTCCACGCAACTGCGCTACTGGATTGCATCATCTGTCAGCTGGTGCGAACATGTCGCTCACACTGACGCCCAGATTTCTTTTCTTTTCTTTTTCTCTCTAAGCTTTTAGTTTTGAATCTGAAGAGTCAAGAGAGCCCTCTGGCATCGTCACACCTGCACGTGCGTTCAGGTGGATTCCGTCACACACCTGTCGGGCAGGTGGTTGGAACAGTGGTGGAAAAGTACAATTAAAGTGCTTTAAACTTCCGTTTTACTGGACTTTAGAGGAGCATTTTGCACTTTTATCACATTTATTTTGCGTTTGCTTTATATATTTAAGATTAAACTACTTTAAAATATGTGTCATTAGCTCCCAATTCAACCAGCTACATCATTGATTATGTTACATCCAATTATGTCGCATTATCTTTATTATTATTATTATTATTCAAAAAGTCTTTCGACCTCTGCTGCATAAACCAGGGGACATTTTGCAGGCCATATAAAACTACTTTCTGACATTTTATAATCAAAAAATAAAAGCCTGTTCATGATCATAAATAAAGTTAAAACAGTAAAAAACACTTTTAAGAGATCATTTTTTTTGTGTTTTTAAAGAGCCGTCAGTCACTTCAGTTCTAATATTCCATCCATCCATCCATCATCTACACCAGCTTTATCCTGAACGGGGTCATTTATTTCATAATAAATAAAACATCCTGATAATGGTAAAGCAGATCTTTGGATAAATTCAGCTTCTTGAGGCTCCACACTTGTTCTTAATTGACCAACGATGCACCTTTCTTTGCACATCAACAACTCTTTCCTCTCTTTAAAGTTCAGTCTGTCATATTAAGAAATGTCCAGAATTTAAAAAAGAAGTTCCTCTGAGTTTGATCGTCGATTGTTCGGTGAGTTTCGAGGGGTTAAAAGAAAAAAAACGCAGCGTTCGATCCGTCCTCCAATAAAACGGGACGTGTACAGCGTGTCCTCGCGGGATGTTTAAATGCTATTTGTTTTCTCTCCCTGAACAGGAAGTCCTTCAGCGCACAACAACCAAAATAGCACTTCTCCTGCTCGTCATACGGAGACGACCGACTTTTATTTAAATACTCAAAACTTCAGTTCCAACTCTGTTAAATCTAAAAAAAGGATGGAAATATTCCAACTTTCTCTCCACTGTGTTCACTTTATAGTCGCAATCAAATACAAGTGCAGGTTTGATTTTACATCTGACTGCACCACAGGCCTGTCAATCAAACAGACACGCCCCCAAAAACAGGTCTTCTTGAATCTTCTTTTCTAATGAATGAGGGATTATTTTCAGATGGACCTCCAGAAAACTAATAAGAAGGAGTGACTTTAGCTAACAACACCGAGATAACTGATGGACACATTTTATTCACTTTGGATTTGATGAGAGAAGTTGAATGGGAGTCTATGGAGCCAGAGGCTTTTTGGAGCCGACCTCTGGTGGCACTCGGCGGTATTGCAGTTTCAGGTACTTAAAGGTTTAAGGTACTTAAGGTTCTTTACTCTTCAATTTACAGACTTGATCAGGCCAAAGTAAAAATGTAAAATATTTTGCTGAAGTTTTAAAGGTCTCATTGTGGCCTAATGATGAAACTGATTGTATTTTACCCCTCCCTGTCTTTGCAAAAAACTAAGATGATCAGCAAAGATTTCAAAATAAAAGTACACCAGATGCAGCAGAATAGCACTAAGTATTTTTAATATTACTGGATTATTACTAATAATGCATATAGCAGTCTAATCTTTATGGAAACTATATTATTTTTCAGTGTACTTTGAACCACTGAAATCTGCAGTTCCACTTTCAATGCTTAAGTGCATGTTGCTGTCAATACTTATAATATATCTTTTTACTCATGTTAAAAAAGGATATTAAGGGACGTGAATTTGTGCTGGAGAATAATATTTATTTTTTTTACATTGTTTTAAGTTTTTCAAGTGAGAAAAAGTTTTAATTTTACGAGCCGGGTCACGTGTTGCCTGATGTTTATGTCTGTCCTCGGCTGAACTGTAATTCGAGGATGACGTTTGCAGCCTGCGAGGGAACGTAGCCTCCGGGGGCCGCTGGGAGCTGGCGGACGTTTTATTTTTATTTTTTTCTCATCTGACCCAACTGTTCTTTTTTTTTTTTTTTTTTTTTTTACTTGACCCTAAAAGTCTTTTTTTCTTGAGGCCGGCAGTGTAAAAAACAATCCCTGTGATAATGTGTGCCTTGGCCTCACATGGCCCTAAAAGCAGCACAGCATGGGACCCCTCTTTGTAATCAGCAGGTTGATATAAAGAGGCTGAGACACGCGGGCTTAGAAAACATGTGAAGTCGTCTCATGGAAGCAACCGCATGTGTGAGAGGGTGTTTTTCTGTTTTTCCTCCCGCTGTCAGATCACAGAGCGCTCAAACAAAAGTGCCGTTATCGCAATACAATAAACAAAAAACAACAACAACAAAAGTACAGAACGGGGAACCCCCGTCGTGACCTCGAGACCCCCCCCCCCCCCCCGCCGCCCTGCCCCCCATCTGGACCGCAGAACCGAGAAGGGTCTTCCATCTCTTTCAGGTGTCACATGATGAGGAGATGAAACGGCGCTTGGCATTGAACGTCCCAACGCTGGAATGTTTACCTTCGACAAGAGCAGCGGGGAAAACAGTCTTGTTGTCTCAGCGGCCGCTCACGCACACGCACACGCACACGCACACGCACACGCACACACGCACACGCACACGCACACGCGCACACGCACACGCACACGCACACGCACACGCTCACGCACACGCACACGCACACGCTCACGCACACGCACACGCACACACAAATATACACACAAGCCTCCGGGATCCATGTATGGTGATTTAAACCTTGCCCTTTTTGAGGGTGCGTCAGAAGAAGGTGTGTGTGTGCGTGGGGGGGGGGTGGGGTGGGGGGGGGGAATCCATGACGGATTAGCTCAGAAAAACAGGGTTGTTTGGACTCACACCCGCGTAAAGAATGCACACCTGCGTGAATACTACACGAGGTTTCTCCGACCGTGACGCAAATGTTTTTCCTTTTGTTTTCAGCCACTTTAAGCTGTTTAGATCTCCGTGACAACGTCGGCGAAGGCGTCCGATGATCCCAAGCAGCCGATTGGTTCGGACCGCCGCAGGAGTCCTGATCTCAACAAAAAACTAAAACTTTTCTGTGAGTTATAAAAGTTCGTAGAAACTCAAAAAGAAGTCATAAAGTCTGAATACGAGTTCACAACATCATTCATTATGCGTTTATGCCCTCTGGTGGTCTTATTCAGTATTGCGGGGATTAAGGACGAAGTCAGGCGACGCAATATAAAGAGTGACAAAGTCTGTGTGAGGAGGAAACAGGACTTTCCCCGACGAGACCAGCGTTCGAGTCCCGTGTCGTTGAGCGTTTGGCTTCATTTAAGTTAACGTACGTGAACTAATTTGCGTAAATAACGTACACTTTTTAAACCATCACGACATTAACCGCGTGTTTATTATCGTCGCCCATGACGACGAAGGTTTCGAACGCGACAGTCAAACGCTAGTTTTTGGGCGAACGACCCGCTCAGTTGTTTCGGTACGATGACGTGTTGTTTGGTAAACATCGCAAACATCCTGTTTGCGTCGCAAAGTAATCGATCGGCGACGCGAGAGCTCGTAACGTATTTAATTGGTCCGCGTTGAGCCGTGAAGGATGAGGAACGCGTCGATTCCGATTTTCTTTTGTTTTTATTTTTGGGAGGCGTGGTCCGGTTCACCGGTGCATCCTCTCCCAGGGGCTGAGAATCAGCCGCCAGGAATGTGATGCGAGTCGGCACAATGACACTAATCCCCGGCAAAGTTGTTCTTTTTCTTCTCCTCCTCCTTGTCACAAGATTTCCTTAATCGGATAATTCGTGTCTTATCAAACGGGCAGCGCAGATCGTAGATTTTGAGCTCTGGAAAGGAAAAAAAACAAAACATCGGTGGCGAAGGCGTCCCGGGCCGCTCTCGCCTCGCTTTAAGGTCCGTGAATGGCGTCTGTCGGTTAGAAAAACCCGGCGCGTCTTGGCGTGCGGCGCGGCGGCTTCACGTGCGTGTTGGACGGCGTGTTTTTACCGAACCAGCGTCGATGTTTGCGAGCTTGTGATTGTACGCTCGTGTGTGGGAAACCCAGGAAATCCAGTCTCCCATGCGCCAGCATCCATTGTGTTTAGTTTCCTCCTCTCTCTCTCTGGTTCTGAGCGAGTGAGAGTGTGTGTGTGTGTGTGTGTGTGTGTGTGTGTGTGTGTGTGTGTGTGTGTGTGTGTGTGTGTGTGTGTGTGTGTGTGTGTGTGTGTGTGTGTGTGTGTGTGTGTGTGTTTTTAGCTGCAGTGCTTCCCTCTCTCGCCGCGGCTCTAATGAGAAGGAGGAGGAAGTCCGAGCCAGAGGATTGCACTTGGCAAAGTGAACTGGAAACAGTCTCATGAATGGGTCAGGAGATCTGTGTTGGTAGGATTAGCTGTTATTATGTCCACCATGCAACCAAATGGGAGTTTCTGCTACTTTAGACTTGCCCCCACCCCCCCACCCCTCCGCCCTCCCACCACCACCCCCTCCACCTCCTCCATCCGAATCTGTGTCTGCTGATCCTTTCTTCATTCACAATAGAACAATCTGTCCTGAACATCCACTTCAAAGAATCCACAGCAGTAAATAAAAAGTGAAAGATCATATAGAGCGAGGAGGATGGGGGAGGGGGGCATAATCCCCCCCCCACCCACACACACACACACACACACACACACACACACACACACACACACACACACACACACACACACACACACACACACACCACCACCACCACCATCACCTTTGTGATGTTGACTGCATTGACTCTCTTTGACTCCGCTTTTCTTTTCACTTTATTATCTTCTCGAAGGGCCGGATTAATGTAAACAGCGGTTGCATTTTTTTTACACTTAAAAAAAAATAAAAGAAAAAAGGACAGTTTTTCGTAGATTATAAGAAAGACACAACAATAACAAAAAGTAATCAGTTCACCCAAATAACACGTTATCAGTTTTTTGCAGCTCTGGTTTTTGTTTTCATGATGGAGCTTAAACAAATAATAAAGCCACTTATTTTATCCTCTGAATCGACTGTACGCAGCGATACCAGGTGAATGCAGTGGTTTCCAAGGTGCTCTGAAATGACCAGCGAGGGTGTTTGGACCCACTTTTATTTTGAAACTACCTGAGCATCACTACCTTATACCTAAATTTGGGTCAAAAGTGTCGAGATTTCCATATTCGTTGATGATTCGACCCTAAATAAAGTAGAGGTGAGCGTTATTTTCTGCCTCCTCGAACTACTTTTATTTCCAATATTCAACAGCACCCTAATTTCCAGAAACAATGTCCTTAATAATCCACAGAAGAAATCAGCTGGTCTTTAAAGTCGTTCCTCGAGTTAAAAAAAAATACAAAATCTCTTGTTTTCTTTGTGGATTAAAGCAAAAACCTTCAAACACCTAAAAAGCAGCCTGAACTGTCTGCATGACTTGATTAAGTAGAAAAATATGTGTCTCCTGATGTGAGTCTGTGGGTCAAAGTTATGTTATCCAGGTCCTGTTTTCCACGGAGGGGGGTGGAGGGCGGGGGGGCGGGGGGGTTATCAGTTTACTGCAGATCACCGTGATCCGCTTTTTTTTTTTTCTTCCCCGGGAGGTTATTATGACATTTTCTGCATGTTTTAAGGTGTTTTCTTCTCAGCTCGTCGCATTCCATCTGCGTGGACGTTCGGAAGAGGCCGAACATGCGGGATCGGTCCGACGGGGGTCGTCGGGGTCGCCGCTGTTCTTACGCAACGCGGGAGTTCGTTGACCCTGCGCGTATCTGTGCGCTGGACGAAAAACACAACGTACGAAGCTGAGAATAACAGTTCTTGCACTTGGAGGGGAGGGAGAGGGACGGGTGGGGGTGGGGGATGTGGTGGTGGTGGTGGTGGTGGTGGTGGGGGGGGATCCTTGAGGAGAGAAAACAATCTCATGGAGGATGTTTTGGGTTTTTTCGAATCAGAAACGAGTTGGAGTGTTTTTTTTTTTGGGCTCCTGAAGCTCGGCTGTGAAATTTCTGGGTCTGATGCGAGTCATATGGATTTGATCAAACCTTGAACCTTCGGGGTGAATCATGTGCTTCAACTCTAAACCTGATCGTCCCGTGTGACGCTTTCCCCGGGGGACCGAAAAGTGGCGTAAACAGCCTCGAATGTCTGAACTTCAGATGACCTTTCAATTTGATGGATCTCGTGGAGCGCTGACGCTCTCATCAGAAACAGTGATGTCATTTCAAGTCCTCGGTAATGTTCAATATTAAATAAAAATGATTTCATGTTCAATAAAAGCCTGCAGCGAGCGGTGGATCTGAATACGACGATACTACGTCCCGCCCACCGACAGCTGTAACCTGACAGCACCCCAGGCCTGTCAATCAAACAGACCCCCCTCCCACCCTCCCCCCGACAACACGGCTTTTTGAAATTTACTTTCTAATGAATGAGGGATTATTTTCAGATGGACCTCCAGAAAACTAATAAGAAGAAACGACTTTAACTAACGACACCAGAGAAGTTGAACGGGAGTCTATGGAGGCCTTTTTGGAGCCGACCTCTAGTGGCACTCGGTGGTATTGCAGCTTCATGCACTTCTGCATCGGAACCATTTTTCAGACCCGATCAGCTACGTAAACTTCTTTTCATACAGTCAATGGTCTGGGTTAAATATGCAGATAAAGGGGGGTGGGGGGTGGGTAGGAGGGGTTGTACCTGAAGACAACAAAACATAGCCTCTAAAAATGACGTATTCTGTATAGGAAAATAAATTTAAAAACAACAGTTTTATTAGAGGGAGTTAGAGAGGCGGGTATAAGATATATTGCTATATTTGACAAGATGATGGATGAGATGTTTTTATCGACGTAGTTTAACGTTGCGTTATTTAACGTCGGGCCGGTGTTAGCGTCTCTCAAACTCTCCGTAAAACCCGTAAAAAAGAAATACTAACTGAATGTGAAGCAGAATATACCCACGACATCATCAGCGTTTAATCGACCCCGTCAACCAGCTACAGCTTCGTGAATTATTCATCCATTAATAAATCCATACAAGGCTTTAGAAATGAGTATTTTAAAGCTGCATCGTGGCGGAGTCACTTTTTCAGGGTTCTTTATCAGTTGTTTTTTTCTCTGCAGACGTCATTCGGGTTTCATGTCGAGCTCGCGCAACCAAAAACAAAAACGCACCCACTTAAAAACCTGGACACGAACAGATGTACAAACAGATGTAAACAAACACGTCTGCACATAAATATTAAAGGTGAACATCTACGTAGTTTCGGAGGAGGACTGTTTGGCAGTCGGCTTGTGTGTTTTGTTTTTTCCCTCCCACGCTCCAGTGTCCAAATTCCAGCCGGGGTTTACTGTAAAGGGATGTTATGACACACGGGGGTCATTGGGCGAAGGGGGCGGGGCGGGGCGGGAGGGCGCGAGGGGGAGGGGGAGGGGGGGGGAGTGAAACTATCGTTAACCCGGCGGAGGGTCCCGGTCGGAGGCGGCCGTAAAACGAGGCCCCACGATACCAAAAAAAAAAAAAAGGGGCCCGTTTCCGTCGCTTATCTCAAAGAGTGTGTGAGCCGGGCGTGTTTGATCGTATCGGGAGAGTCCGGCAGGTGGTGAACACACACACACACACACACACACACACACACACACACACACACACACACACACACACACACACACACACACACACACACACACACAGTAGTGTAAATGTCTCGGTTATCAACAAGTGGAGTATTGACATCCTCTGTGGTGATTGCACACAATCAGCATGAATCACAAAGCTAATAAGAAGGAGGAGGAGGAGGGTGGGTGTGTGTGTGTGTGTGTGTGTGTGTGTGTGTGTGTGTGTGTGTGTGTGTGTGTGTGTGTGTGTGTGTGTGTGTGTGTGTGTTGGGCGTTGGGGGTATAAACTGGTTTAGCATTTACCCGCTGAAAAACACCAACCTTGTCGGTTTCATGTCGGGGCACGATCTTGTTGTGTTACCATGACAACCTGTCACTCAGGATGCTGAACACAAACACACAGTTTCACATCGCTGATGAACGTTTGAACGTCGGTCCTTCCTGCGACAGGACTTGAAACATCCCTTCGCTCTCGGCTCCTCAGACACAATGATAAGACTCCACGTTTGTTTTGGTTTTCTTCTGCACCCCCCCCCCCCCCCCCCCTCCCTCTCCTCCCCCACCACCGCCATCATCACTGTACATAACCCACTTAACCCCCTGAGGTCCTTAACCTCGGCTGCTTTTCACACTTTCCTCGTTCGGTCCGGATGTTCAGAGTTATTTTTTAAGTGTTGTCCAGTAAGCAGAGCAGCAGGTGAGAGACGCCTCGGGAAACACGGAAGATTTATTATAGGAAGCTGTGGCAGCGTGTCGCTGCTCTTTAGACAAGAAGTGGGAGGTGGAAGCAGACGTGAAGAGAGGAGGAGGAACAAATATTTAACTGTAATTCAGTTCGGAAAAAAAAATTCATAAATCGGCTTAACAAAAACAAAAAAACATCACATTTTCAAAATGTATTTTCTGAGAGAAAAGTGTTGGTTTAAACGCCAACAATACAGATAATAAAGTGGCATCAAAAATCTATCTTTTTTCATGAATTCTTCTCCGATCAAACAGAAAAATTCACCGGTTAAATTGAAACCGCAACGTAAAATGAAATGTTTCGAGCTTAAAAAAACAAAAAAACACAAGACCTTGTTTTGGACTTTCAGGTGTGAAAATCGTACGACAACCGTCATCTTTTTAACACCAGAGTTGATGTGCAAAAACACAAACACGGCTGCAGCTCGAAGATCAGTTTCCGTCGACTGAGCAGTTTTAACCCCTTAAAGTTTCAGTGATTTTTTTTTATTGTTGTTTTTTTTGGTGATTCTCTTACATACTTCAAAAAGGTTGCTTGCAATCTTCAATCGCACCACTAGATGCCTCTTAAATCCTGCACATTGCTCCTCAAAGTCCTCGACTATTCTTCAAAATGTTCTGCTGATAAAAACATCCTCAAATTTTGACAAGTTGCAGCTCCACAACTTTAAGGGAGAATTCTTAAAATAAAAAAAATTAAAAAGCCTCCGTGTCTCATTCACTGGGTCAAATTGAAGATTTTATTTACTTCCATCTAAAAAGTAAATAACATCCTGGTATCAAAGTCTATAAACACTGATTTTATCGAACCTATTCTAAAATATTCTGCAACAGAAATAAAGCACAACAAACGCTGCATCCATTTGAGTCCATTGAAAGATGGTACGAGTTGTTTGGTCCCGTTTTAACCTGCAAGGTGGAAATTAAAGTGAAGCGATTACATCTCCGTTCACAAAACACTTTCCCGCATCTGAACGCGATCGCAGTTCGAAGCGTTGATCGTGAGGTTCGGTCCGGTGACGAAACCTCAGCGTGAACAAAGCAGCGTGCGTGTGATTAATTAGCTCAGATGCAATCATTCATCGCCGAGTCAGCAAATCCCGATTATCTCTGCGGGATTTGGTGACGGATGAAGAGAAGCAGATTGATGCCTTATCGGATGGAAAAATACATCCCTTTTATCACACTTATGTAGTTTATGTGTTTCATTATTTTTTGATCAATAATACTGATCGTATTGTCGTCTCTAATACGGGTTTTTCGCATTAATTCAGCAGGTCCAGCGTCGTGTGTATTCAGAGGAAAGAGCAGGACTTTTATATACCTGATAATTTTGGGGGACACACAATATGAAAGGAGGGACCCAAAACGTACCACAAAACAAACAAAAAAGCAGGAGGCAGAAACAAAAAGGCAAAAAATAAAAACGTTAAATAACAACTGACAACTGAGGAAGAGAAAGGCTGAGCTAAATGCACCAGATGAGCTGATTAGTCTGACGAGGCACAGGTGAGGAGAGGTCGGAAATAAAGTACACGACAGAGGAGTTCCTACAAAATAAAACAGGAAGTGACTCCAAAAAAACAACAAAAAAGGAAGAAACACAGCGACCAAATAGAAACAAAGATTGGAGGTAAAAACGGTAAAAAAAAAAAAAAAATGTGGAAGAAAAACACAAAAAAGTTTTGATAATAAACAAACAGGTTAAATTACATCCAGTCTGAAACGCTCTCCACAGAAATATCTCCAGTTTAAAGTGTTGTTGTGTTGATGACAGACGACAGGGCTGTGAGATGAGCATTACAGGTTGTAATCAATAACAATAATGGCGGCTCCGTCTTTTTGTCCCAATAAGACGATCTGATAAACGACACAAATCTGGAACAGCTGTTGGATTGAGGAACCTTCTGTTTTGTTTTTAAAGGGAAAATCAAAGAGTTTAAAAAAGGTCATTTATTCAAAGAAGTTGTGATTGCAGTTTTGTAGTTTTACATCATTTAATTCAGTCTTCTTTGGTTAGATGAACAAACCAAGTCATTTATTGTCGTGATCTTAAGCATCAGAGGAATCACGTTGGATATTATTATTTTTAAAGTTTCTGGTAATTTTGCAGATATTCTACATGTTGATATCCGTCCTGCTTCCTTTAAATCTGCAGCAAAATTATAGACATTTTAAAGCATTTTAACTTGAACTTTGTAGCCTCCAACGTCTTACATCAGCTCCTGTTTTTCTGCCGTTATGTAACTTTAAAACTGAGTTTGATGGCCTCTCCATATGCACAGTGTGTTTTTGTGTGTGTGTGTGTGTGTGTGTGTGTGTGTGTGTGTGTGTGTGTGTGTGTGTGTGTGTGTGTGTGTGTGTGTGTGTGTGTGTGTGAGAATGAGCACAGGAAGAGCGCTCTTACTCCGGGAGACACGTCCCCCACTGGCTTTATTTATTTATTTATTTTTGCAATCGTTAAACGTCAATATCATCGCAGTGCAAACACTTAAGTATAAAATATCGTCTTTAACAAAATTTACATTCACATAAAACATCTCGATAAATACATCTTCAACAAAAAATACTCGACAAATATCGAATCATTCATAATATATCTCTGAAAAAAGACTCTACAATGTACAATAATAGCTAATAATACCCACATATAACAATTGAAACCCGTATCATACAGTATGAAAATATCCAATTTACAGGAAAAATATTGTACACAACTTCTTTTCCGTCGACTTTTCCATCAACTGTTTTAAAAGCAAGTGTATAAAAATCCTCATTTTAAACCTCTTTAGAAACTCAAAGTAAGCGTTTCAAGCTACGACATACAGACTTTCAAATCTACTTTTTCAAATGTGATAAGAAGTCGAACTGTCAGGTTGTGTGTGTGTGTGTGTGTGTGTGTCCGAGTAAATATCTCCCACCCCGGAAAGAAATCAAACACTTGCCGTCATTTTTAAAGAGTTACAAAACCGTTAAGGAAACAAGCTCGAACGGTAAAAATACAAACAAAACAAAAAGGAAATCACACCATAACCGCAGCCACGCATTCACTTGTGCTACAGCTCCACACGAAAAAGAGTTTGATATGTTTATGAAAATAGGTTGGCACATTTGAAAAAAAAAACAGCTACCTGGAGGAGGAGGCGGAGCCTCCGGGCCTGATGTCCGTCTATCCTGAAAGTTACATCCTCGAAAAAAAACTGGTCGTCGCACAGCAAAGCTCATGAAGAAGACACGGGTCAATAAAGCACCTTACATTCAAGAGGACCGCTACCGTTAGCGCATGCATCGAGGACTACATTAAAAAAAACTCTGTGTGTGTGTGTGTGTGTGTGTGTGTGTGTGTGTGTGTGTGTGTGTGTGTGTGTGTGTGTGTGTGTGTGTGTGTGTGTGCTCGGCCCGCATCAGTGGTCCATCAAAGCATGCATGTTAAGAGCCACAGGCTTTGCAGGCAGTGCATGCTCGAACAGATTAGAGGAGAGTTTTAATGGCTGTGGTAAGCCGAGCCCGTTGCATGCTATATACCGTCAAATAAATCATCTTTTTTATTTATTTATTTTTTTGCACGGAGGTTTCGGTTGTCTCCTCGTAAAACTTTTTTTTCTTCTTCTCTCTACCAAAAGCAGCTTTTAAGTTCATAAAAATACAGAATATTTTTGAACCATAGAAAATATCTCTTCGTAAACAAACACGGGAAAAAGAAAAAAAGAATTTCTTTCTTTTTGTTTTGTTTTGTTAAAATAGTGAAGAATAAAGGAATCACACTCGCACGATACAGAAAATAGTTGATGTTTTTTTTAAGTCATGCTTCAACTCCACAGAGAGACGCTATTGGCTACGAACACTATCGGGTCAAAGAGGAGGATCCAGTCGGCTACAGCATGCAGAGAGGAGGTGGAGGGGGAGGTGGGGGGGTGGAGGAGCAGGTGGGGGGTGGGGGGGGCTGAGAGAGGAGACGAAAACCGCTTTTATTGCTACACTTTTGACGAAGGAAGAGTCTGGAAGTCAAGCATCATAGGGGAAACACACACACACACACACACACACACACACACACACACACACACACACACACACACACACACACACACACACACGACCGAAATGCAGCAGTGGCATCATGCACTTAAAGAACGCTGAGCGGACCGGGTCGGCTCAGGTGCCGTCGGCGAAAGGGGGCGGAGACCGACTCGAAGGCAAAGCGCCGCCCCGTCATGTTTTTTTTTTTTTTTGGGGGGGGGGGGGGCAAAAAGTTCGTTAAACTGCCGTTTGAACACCCTCCTCCCCCCCCTCCCTCCCTCTGCGATTATTTCATCTGAATTGGTGTCCGATAAATCGACGTAAAGGATCGTCAAAAAAAAAAAAAAAGGCAACAGCAACAAAACAAAAACAAAAATGGCAAGAAACTTGTGAGGAGTGGTCGCTAAGGCAACAGCACTGATTTTGGTTTTAATACTGAGAGAGAAAGAAAAGGGTCGGCTGAAGTTGTTTTAAAGGAAAATATCCGCGTTGTTTGCGTGCTACACTTTCAAATGTCGTTTTTCTCTTTTTTTAATGACGCTGATTTAGTTTATTGAAGTCGCGGATGCAGGTTTTGGCAGTCGACTCTGAAATCCCGGAGACATCCTTGGCCTTTGGATTGAAGTTAGAGCAAACGTGGCTAAAGCGTCCCGCGTCCGACCGAGGCCCGAAAACCCGGAACCGCCGCCCGGCCCCGAGTCCGAAGCCTCCCATTGGTCGATCAGAGTCTCGGCGGACAGTCGGAAAGACTCCGCTACAGCTGTTTACTCACCTTCCGCTCTTATCTCCTTGTTTTCCTCGGTCACCATGGAGACGGAGCAGGGGAAGGGGGCGGGGGGGAGTGTCACACCGTCGCCGTGGGAACGGACGGCAGGTACCTGGTGGTGCTGGTGGACGTGGTGGGTTTGGCCGCCGGGCTCGGGGTCCTGATGGTGGCGTAGGTGGTGACGGTGGGGGCGGGGCTTAGCCTGGTGCACACGCTGCCGTGGGCGAACGCGCTCGTCCGCCGCTCGGCGCCGCCGGGCTGCTGCAGCTGGGTCGAAGGCGGCCCGCCGCCCTGCCGGCGCCCCTCCAGGAAGTACGTGAGCATCTGACCTTTGCCCTTCACGCTGACCTGCCCGCGGCACACGAAGTTGTAGTAGTCGGCGATGAGGCGGTGCACGTCCTCCGTGACCTGGAGGGGGGGGGGGGGGTGGACAACAGCCGTCCGTCACGCTCTCCTGAACAAAATATCTCAAGAATGCCTCGAGGGGAATTGGGTCAAACTTGGCAAAAAAAACATTCACGTGGTACTAAGGATGAAATGATTTAATTTGGGGTGGGAGGTACGGGGGGGGGTCAAAGGTCAAAGTCACCGCGACCTGATGTTCCCCGCGTCCGTCCATCCCGTACCTTGTGAACGCGTTAAATCAAGAACACCCTCGAGGGAATTTTTTTAAATTAGGCAACAAAAAAACATTCACTTCGTACCGATGATGACCTGATAAAAGTGTTGGTGTTGAAGGGGTCAAAGGTCAAGGTCACTGTCACCTCAACGCTTTAGTCAGACTTGAGCCGCCGTACCTGAATCTTCCCCTGGACGCCGGTGCTGTCCATCCTGCTGGCCACGTTCACCGTGTTTCCCCAGATGTCGTACTGAGGCCTCCTGGCTCCGATCACTCCGGCCACCACGGGCCCGGCGTTGATACCTGGAGGGAACAAAGTACGTCTGGGTCCATCACACCGCACACGTGAAGGTCATTGGTCCTGCAAGCAATCCCATTCAGGAAACATTTCATTTCCATCTTGTTGGGGATATTACTGTGTTTAAAGACGTCTAAATATATAATCATAACACTACGTCGTTGCAGCCGGGACAGAAACTCGCATAAATCTCTCAGATTTGTTTCCTTCTCTTTCTCCAAACTCCAGCTTGGAGTGAAATTTACCCGAAAACTGCGTTTTCTGCAAAGTGCACACAAAAACATGCATTTTTTTTTTTTTTTTACACTCGGAGCCCCACAGCCTGCAGACAGGATGACACTGTGTACACCAAGTTACACTGGGATTAAACACGGGCTCCCGTCGCAGGCTCCCCACAGGATACCCAACACAATGGAGCCCCGAGCTGCAGGTCTCGCTGTGACGAGCTTCCTGGAGGGAACGCTGCTCTTCTGATGCATTTCCTCCGCAAACTTACCGGCACTGAGCGTCCACGGTGGCCAGTGCAATAGGTCAGGAGCGCTGGCATCAGTGTTTATATAGGCCACTGTGTGTGTGTGTGTGTGTGTGTGTGTGTGTGTGTGTGTGTGTGTGTGTGTGTGTGTGTGTGTGTGTGTCTTCGCTCACCCACTCTCAGGACAAAGTCGTTGTACGACTGATAGTTGATGGCGTCCAGGACGTCGAACATCTCGATGGCGAAATCGGACACGGTGCATAAATGTGAGGTGATGGACTTCTTCGTCTGAGAATTAAATCAAAAATAAACACAGATTTTAATGCAAGAATAAGCACGCTTACAGTTATATGAGAGTTTCTGCTGACTAAAGAAATTTAACTTCATGACCTATAATGACGGAAAATAGCCACTTTTGTGCCGATCAGACAAAATCCAGCCACAGTTTGTTATTCCCAGTTTTATTTACATGTTCACAGCCAGTTCAACATTTTAAGGTTTTTGAGCTGCTTAAACAACAAACTGATAAAAAAGATTTCCTTTTAAATGTCTCCTTCCCACATTTTAATTGATCAATTTTACAAACTTTACAACTGGCTTTTCTTTGAAAGTCATCGTTTTGTAGCCAAAGCTCTTCAAATGAAAATGTTCCTGCATGTTTTGCCTTCGTTAGCGGCGACGGGGAAAAAGTGATTGTTGACGAGCTGGAAGGAGATAAAAAAAAACAACACTTCGAAAACAAGTTCAGTATCACAAAACACACTTCATGGAAACTATTACATCTTGATGAATAGCAACTCAAATTGAAACGTCCTGATATTCCAGGTCTTCGGCCTGCGTGGTGTCTTGCTTTGCGCTCCTCTTTCTCGGCGTGTCTCGCTATGTACGCGGGCGAACAAAAACCACGCGCCTGCTTTTTGGTTACAAGTTGTCGGACCTCAAAAATTCAACACCGATGATCGTCATCCAAGAGAAACTCGTCGATTTGACGGTCGGACCTGCAGCAGCAACACGTGACAGGTAACGCAAAGGCCAGGCGGGCAGTGTGTCGCAGGCAAGTGATCGAATCCCCCGACTTTCCCGACTTTTTATAATCCTGTGATATTCCAGAAAAATTCCACGACCCAGTGGGAAGCCGGTTACATCTGAGGCAGGAAGTGATGTGAGCCTCTTGTTTCTGTTTTCCCTCACGCGATTTTTCACACACACATGAAAGCCACAAAGAACCGAAGCTTAGGTAAAGTTGCAGAAAAAGGGCCCTTTTGTTTGTCGGCTTTGCCGGGATTTAAAGAAACTTTACGGATGTGGAATATGCTGACGCCACAGAGGCGGCTAATCCACCCTCGCAGGGGAGTTTTGTCTCTAAATATCAACGCTCACCTGGAAAACATTCTTAACAATGCCGAACCTGCAAAAAACAAAACAAACACCCTCATGCAGGATCTAATTATAGACCTGCTGCATGTGTACCTTGGAGGCCGTCGTAGGAACCAGCCCTACTGCAGCCATGTACGTGCTGCCGATGGTCTTGATTTTCTCGATGTCCCTGTAGCACTCTTTGTCCATCAGCTGGAAGACGAGGAAAAAAAAACAACAATAAAAAAACAGGAGGGAAACGTTATTACAAATTTCAAATCAAATTGGATTAAATTGCCAGTTTAAGTTCATATTTATTGTAAGTTGTGCAATTTAAACCGGACCGTTTCAGCACATCGGAGTAAATTAATGCTTTACGCTGCTGATTATAGATCGAAGCGGTCCAAACGTCATCTGCAAGTAATTCCTTATTTTTGCAGAACTTTCCCACCCGCAACCAAAGCTTGTTATACTGCATCAATAAACACAGCTTTTACTTTTTATTTATTTATTTTTTTAAAGCCTCAGTTACAGCCGCAACGTCATCTTTAAAAAGCAGACGTTACAGAGGAAGGTCACGCCGCGCAGAAATCTTCCCGCCCCCCCCTCCGGATTCTCTGAAGGCAACCTGCAGGAAAAAAAAAGATATAAAAATGTGTGATTTGCGGACGCCGGGGATGGAACGAATCGTTTTTACTCGCCTCATCAAAGTCGGCGATGATCTCATTGAGCAGCCTCAGACACTCGACTCCCATGTTGTTCCCGTCCAGCTCGATGTAGAAGTCGTTGAAGTTGGCGATGGAGGCGAACAGCACTCCGACCTGAGCGTAGGACTGGTAGTACAGGTCCTGGAGGGGGGAGGGCGGACCCGATCACAACTGATTGTAATCACCAGCACAAATTCAGACAGCAAAATAAAAAAAAGAGAGTTCTGCAGTGGGAAGGGAGGAAGTAAAGGGGTCGGTTCGCCCCCAACGAATTTGAGCATCGAAGGTCCTTCTTTAGCTTTGGGAACAATCGGGAGTTCTGTAGTGTTTTTTGGAGCGTTTAACCACATGTCGTTAGTGAATAGGGACGACAGGAAGTGTGGAGCTCTCGCGTTGTTTTGCAGTCATGCAGATAGTTTTGGTTTTATCAGGTTTTCAAAATATCTGTCTCTGAGATTTTTGCTTTCATCAGACTGTGAATTAAATGTCTCAAAACTCAGCACTTTAAGGAGCTTTTTATTTTGTGCAATAAAAATCAGCAGCTTTGGTCTAATTGGCACATTTTCATTCCTGTATTTATTTACTTTTTTATTGGTGGATTGATTTTAGTAGTCTTTGTGTTCTTAGCCCTGTTTTTAATCAACTATTACTTATTGGTTGTTTATTTCATTATAATTTCCTTTAAACACTAGATTTATATTTGTGATCTATCCATCTATCTATACGATAAAAATATTTCTAACACCTGACAAACATCCTCAAATTCCATTTAATTTTTCCTCCCCGTGTTACAGACCTTCTCCTCGTTAGAACTGATAGTTGATATATTTTTGCATTCATTTTGTTGTAAAGTTGCCTTTGTTTACAACCAAGTTCCAACTGTGGTGGAAATCTACTGTATTTGATGAAATCTGTAATTATGACTTGCACATGCTGATGCGCCTCAGCATTCATTTATGGGTATTTTCATACAGAAATAGATTTAATATGTGAGCCATGGAGCTGCTGGTCGAGACCAAGATTTAAGAGAGCTCAATTAAAAAAATAAATAAATTAAAAAAAAAAACCACTTGGATCTTTTTGGTTTTGGCAGAAATCTCTCAAAACTCCTCAAAAACAAATAAAAACATAAACAAAAACAAATGAATAAAACTCCCTGCATGGCAACATGTTGCCACCTAAAGTAGGAGCTCGTTATTTGGTTGAACTGGCCCTTTAAGAAACTTGTAAAGAAATCAGGCTGTTTACCTAAATCAGGGAGGAGGATTTCAGCAAAATATAGTCCAGTTCCGTGGAGACAGCTGAAAACTGTATTTTCTAGATGTAATGAAAATGTTTTTTTAACCGTCACGTCGGAGCAGCGAAGCGTTTGTATTCCAGGCAGCGGAGTCCCACGGCGTCGTGTTATGAATGCAGTGTATGGGTGAACTTTAGCCCAGAGGAAAGAGAGGAAGCCTTTCTATACACCGTCGCTCGGCGGGGTCACCGATGTGCTGGAAACACACTTCCTGACTTCCTGCCCCGAGTCTTTACTCGTCTCAGCCTCAGACGATCCCTCAGACAGCCCCGCTGAGCGTTGAGGGAGAAAACGCTGCTGCCTTATTGTTTTTATTCTTATTATTAATAACAAATTCCTGGAACCAGAACTTGTTAAAAAGAAAAAAGCTGTTAAAAGACGCCGTATTTCTGCGTATTGGTGACATATTGCTTCCTAACGACCATCACGCTTTTAACACGATAAACTGGCTAAATTCTATAAACTGCGTCCCAACTGTGGTTCTTCTGTTTTATGGACTCATAATATTCACTGAATATTACAACTAAACCACCACTCTGCACATAAATATCAGAGCACCCCATGACAAAATTGATTTCTTTTATGTGATATTTTGCCAATTTTAAAGAGATATTTGAATATAAATTCAATAATATAGATTAATTTGAGGACTTTTTTGCACTAATTAGGGTCGCCAGCTTCATATACTTTGTTTTCGTCGACGTAAACTAAAAACTAACTAAACTTCACACCTGCAAATATTGAAATACTGATTCACAGAGCGAAAGGATGTGTGTTTAGAGGAGGAGTGTGTGTGTGTGTGTGTGGGGGGGGGGGTATTTTGCAGTATGTGAAGTGGGCATTTGCTTCAGCAGAGCTTGTGTAACCTGCTCCAGTTTTAGTCATAAATCTGTCCACTTCTGCAGCATGACCTTCAGACCTGATTGACAGGAAGCACTTCAGATGAAGAGATTAGATTATTTCTAACTGCCCAGTAAAAAGTCTGTATTTGGTGATTTTAAAAGGTCAAAAAGACAACCGGGTGAAAAAAGAGTTTTAAAAGTGTCAGATTTATAAAAAAAAATAAAAAAAAAAATTCAATCCCTGTGCTTGAAACTAAAATGATCAGCATGGGTTGTAACGGCAATCACAGCTTCTGATGTCATGCATTTGATTAGTGTTTTGCAGAACTTAATCAACTCTTGAGGTCCTTCTGTCTTCAGACTGAAAGAAAAAAAAAAAAAAACTTTACCCGACAGGAATCTGGAGAAGTAAAGAAACGAGTCCTCTCATTATATCGATTATTCACTTACTGATGGGAAAATGTGATCCAGCTTTAAAAAGGGTCACGAGTTTAAAGAAAAGGTCGGGAAACACTTGACTCGGATCTCTAGAAAAACACAGGAGTCCTTTCATGCGTCAAAAGGCTCTTTAACACCGATGATCCCGGCTGGACGGCCCGAACACCCCCCCCCCCCCAACCTCCCCCTCTCGCGGACGCTCACCATGTTCCTGGGGTTTGACATGAGGAAGTGTTGCGCCACATGAGCCGGCAGCAGGTTGAACAGGATCCGCTTGTTGTCCAGCTTCACCTTCTCCATGTCGCCTCTCTCCTCCTCCGCCTGAATGCCTCACACACACACACACACACACACACACACACACACACACACACACACACACACACACACACACACACACACACACACACACACACACACACACACACACACACACACACACACACACACACACACACACACACACACACACACACACGGAGGAGGAGGAGGAGGAGGAGGAAGACGTGAAACTGATGCTGTGTGGGGAGCTTTAGATGTAATTGCTCGTCCTTATCACTAGAGGGAGATAATGATTTGCAAACAACACAACGGCTCACTGTCCTTCCGAAAATAGAAACACGCAGCTGTTCATGAGAAACAACAAGGAGGATGTAAGCGGAGGAGAAAAAAAAAAAAATGCATCATTTCAACCCATTTCTGCATTAAAAAAAAAAAAAAAAACGGAGTCATAACCGAACAAAACATATTCATGTACAAATTGAATTCAAAAGCGGCACATAATTTGACAAAGCCAGCTTTTAAATATTGAAGACTTTCATCATTGAGGAGTAATTCATATGTAACCTCAATCAAAATCTGCATTTATGCTGTTTGCAAAGTCTAAACAGAGATTCAAATGCTGAGTAATCAATGTTTCAGGTGCTTTTCACCACTCCAGCCTGAATCATTATAACCGAGATGACGGGACATTACCTGTCAATTTATTTGAATTTATATATAGAATAAGGCAGTTTGCTGCAGGAAAATACAGAAAAAAAAGTATGTAAAGTATTTGAAGCTATTAATTAGGAGTAAAAAATATGAGAGAAACACAAACGAGGGAAGTCAGGGATCAAACCACACAAGTACAAAACAAAAATAACTCCAGAAGGCCATTTTCTAGATGTAATGTTACAAATAGGGGGTTTAAATGTACGATATAAAACCACACCTGAGTTGCCCAGAGATAGTCGAGCCGCAGCTTCAGGTCCAGTTGTCTCGAATGAAGTGCCAGAGCTCCAGAAAACAGCAAGACGGCCAGCACGGGGTCGTAACCTCGAGTGTGGAGGAAGCCGCCGCTGCAAGATGGAGAAACAAAATGAGTTTCTATTTCTTTCAAAATTGAAAAAAGAAAAACAGTGAAGGAAGAAGAACTCAGGTCCTTCACTTAAGTAAAAACACTCAATACAGAGAAATGAGCCCAGAGACACATATACTGTAAAAAAAAACATGACACTGATAGATGATTAAATGTCGGATGTAAAAGCAACATTTTACCGTAATATTCTGTTGAGGTGAAGGAAATTAAATAGAAATAAATAAACTTATATCTTCTCCACATCAAACGACACATGACAATGCAGCCTCACCCCACGGCTTGGCGATAGCTGCTTGTCTCCATGACGACGGTGTAGGTGACAGAGAGGAGGAGGAGCAGGATGATCTTGGGGAGCGAGGAGACGCGGAGGTAAGGGACCAGGGTGAGGGTGCCGGCCACGCAGGACAGGAGGCCGTACGCCATGTTGGAGCACGCCCTGTCCGCCGCCGTGCTGTTGGCGGGTCCGAGCCCGAGAGCGTCCGCGGGGATGTCCTCCGCGGGGACGTCCTCCGCGGAGCGGTTGGAGTTCGTCCCGAATCTCCCCCAAGGAACACAACACACCTGGAAGACAAAGAAACCGGTTTAAAGAGTTTTCCTGCCTTACGCTGCAATACCAGCGAGTGCCACCAGAGGTCGGCTCCAAAAAGCCTCCGGCTCCATAGACTCCCATTCAACTTCTCTCATCAAATCCAAAGTGAATAAAATGTGTCCATCAGTTATCTTGGTGTTGTTAGCTAAAGTCACTCCTTCTTCTTAGTTTTCTGGAGGTCCATCTGAAAATAATCCCTCATTCATTAGAAAAGAAGATTCAAGAAGACCTGTTTTTGGGGGCGTGTCTGTTTGATTGACAGGCCTGTGGTGCAGTCAGGTTACAGCTATCGGTGGGCGGGACGAAGTATCGTCAGGTTTCCAATCAGATCCATCTGCTCGCTCGCCCCCCCAGCTCGTCCAAATATGGTCACTTCCTGCTCCAAACCGCTCTGAACTAGCAGAAACGGCCGCTCACAAATATTATAACATCCCTGCTGCAACACTTGTGTTTTATTTTAATTAACTTGCAGTCAAACACACACACACACACATCTGAGGCTGAGCGACTTCTCGGGCCGGCACCAACGCCAACCAAATGGCATTTAAGATATTTTAGTGGGTATTATTGTTTTATTCTTCGGAGACTCCGCAGCTCCATCTGCTCAGCTGTGATGTGATATTCTGCCAAACTTGGACTACAGAGACTCGAAAACAGTGCAGTCTGCTGGATGAGGAGGAAAACGCTGACTCTAATTCTACCTCATCAAACTCAAGTTGTTTCTTTATGCATTGAACACTCTATTCATTTATTAATTTTTTTTTTTTGTTTTTTGTAGAGGCTTTTATACCATTATATGGTGCCCTTATTTTAAGCATTTCTGGGCACGAATAAATTCTTTGCCACATGTTTAAATGTGTTCGTTTCAGTGTTATCGGTTGTTCATATTGCTGTATTTATGAATCTTATTTATGAATGAATGGGTGTTTATAAGTCCTCAATATTTAGATGATATGTATTTTCTGCATCAGGTGTTATTAAAACAGTTTAGGATGAACTTTAAGACCACTTATCTGCATTTTTCCAGCTTTCAACAGCGACTCACAGAATTCGTTTTTAACCCAACATTATATACCGCGTAGTCACATGACTTAAACCAAATCTGCTCCTATTTGTGCTGTAAGATGCAGCTGAGAGGTCTAGAAAATATCTAGTAAGTTGTGATACAGGGGATTGTTAAATGAAAATAAGTATATTTGAAATTTTTTATTGATGCATTTGTGATCATTAGTGCTTTATAATACACTATAAATGGTTGTTTTCTTTATTCATGATTAAGATTAAAGACATAAAAAAATAATGTAAGGATCATTTCACAGTATTTCCAAAACATTTTGATCACATTTCATTTCATGCTCTTCCTCAGTGAACAGCATCCGTTTAACTTATTTTCCACCCTTCGGTCACATGACAAAAAACAAGTTATCTCCATGACAACAAACAGCGTCAGCTAAAGATGAGCCGCGGTTTTAAAGTCCAAGAAAAGCAAGAGTTTCTTCTTGTTTTATGACTCTGTAAATGTGTTTTTATTGGTTTTGTAAGAAAAAGTGCTTCACAAATGACCTCAAACTGAAATTATGATATTATTATAACATGATATTATTATATGGGATCTAATACACACTTACCACACAGGCCTGGGTGACGGAGTAGGTGAGCAGAACGAGGAAGGTGCACAGTACGGTTCGGATCTGGATGGTGAGGCAGCCTGGTTGGCACTAAAACCAGAGAGGAGAGACGGGGAGGTGGGAGGTGGAGGGGAGGTGGGAGGTGGAGAACAGAACCAGTCAGTAAATGAAGCATCTGTTTGTCTACCTTAATAGCTTTTTAGACACATCATTAGCCAGCGGTGGAAATCAAACGAGCGCCTTTTTGCGGTGTGGCTCATTATGTGAAAGTCTATTAGAGGAGATGCTTAAAGGATGCGATGACAGTTCAATGTAGCGTGATACCACAGTGTCATGTAGGGGTCAAACATGTGACGTCAAAAATACAACGTGTGCCCAGACTGGAGTCGAACGATAATCATCAAAAGCTGCTAAACTGGTAAAAAGATGTTCAATGTTTGAAGTGACTGTTAGCATTTTGTTAAGTTAAACAAAGGGATATAAAAAAATGAAGAGGTGCAAAGCACCCACAAACACACCAAACGACCAAACGGATACTCAAAACATCCCTAGAGATCTGAAATGATTGCAAACGGACTTTAAACAACCACAAAAAGACTCAAAATGTCGCACTCAAAACAATTGATTAAAAGAGGTTTAAAATAACCTTGAAGAGACTTTAAAAGATATGTGAAATGATCCTGAGACTCAAAACAACCACAAAGACTCAACAACCATAAAGACTCAACAACCATAAAGACTCAACAACCATAAAGACTCAAAACAACCACAAAGACTCAAAACAACCATAAAGACTCAACAACCATAAAGACTCAACAACCATAAAGACTCAACAACCATAAAGACTTAAATTGACTATAAAGAAACTAAAAACAACCACAAAGAGACGACTCTTTAGAAAATAATCCTGAAGTGTGATGAAGGGATTAACAGAAAATGTCATATGTGTTTACGGGAGCTTCATAAACATGAATCTTTGCTCGATATCACTGTAAACTGAATATCTTTGGGGTTTTTGAGTGTTAGTTGGACAAACCCAGTGATTTGAAGGAGTTAAAAGTGGCAGCCATCACTAGTCTTGGACATTTTAAAGACAAAAAAAAATCAACAACTTAACCTGATTTATAGCGAAACTCAAAATCTCTCAGTTCATTTGAAACGTTCGCAGACTTTTACCTTTCACAGCTGCACTCGTTCGTAGCAGCAGCACATTAGTTTAGCTCAAAGGAGGCCGCAGGGAGCGGGCCGGGAGTCCTACCTGAACACTGGTGAGATGCAGGTACATGACACAGGCCACGTGGAAACACACACACAGCACCAGCAGCAGCAGCACCAGCATCCCCCTGAGAGACGAGGAGACGAGGACACACCTGAGTGAGCAGGGCTTCCCCACCTTCCACCGACGGCAGTGAAACAAACACACCGGCCCGTCTCATTGTCCCGCTAGAACCCTCGAGGGAGATCGATCCAATTACAAGTGGACAAACAGCGTGTGTGTGTGTGTGTGTGTGTGTGTGTGTGTGTGTGTGTGTGTGTGTGTGTGTGTGTGTGTGTGTGTGTGTGTGTACGTACTGTGGGATCATGAGCAGATAGATAAGGCCAAAAAGAGCAGCGAGGATCAGAGAGAGAACCACGGCGCTGATGAAGTGGTCGTCGTACACCTGGTGATACTGAGAGAGGAGGACACAGACAGAGTGTGATCATACAAGAAACACTCAGCGTCCCTCCGTCCAACTATCCATCCATCCGTCCATCCATCCGTCCGTCCATCTATTTTGACAACAAATGAGTGCATCCTGTGTAGATTATTAAAACCCGTTAACAGCACCAGTAAAAACATATACTGCCGTCTGCCAATAAAACGTTTATTTAATAATAAAGAGAAATAAGAGAGAATTTCTTTGGAACAAATTGTGTCTTTTGAAGAAGGTGGATGTTTGTGCCAACTAAACTTCTCTCATCTTTTCGCAGGAATAACGAGGGAACTTCTGGAGCTGTGATGTGCTGTTAGATCTAAATTTGTAGTCCAGTAATGTGTACTGAGCTCCGCCGGCACCTTCGGGAAAAAAAAAAAAGTTTCACTGTTGTGTGGGAGTAAATAAACTCATTATACTAATTTGTTGCTTTTTAAAAAAAAATTTTTTTTACAGCTGGTGGCGTTTTCCTGAAAGATCAGACACATAAAATATGTTAAAAATAAGAGACACAATTAACTAGTTTTTACTTTGTGCAGCGTTTTTTCTCCTGCAAACCACACACACACACACACACACACACACACACACACACACACACACACACACACACACACACACACACACACACACACACACACACACACACACACACACACACACACACACACACAGAAACCCGTCCCTGCTCTGTGTCTCCTTTATGGCTCTCACCCACGCATACACAGGAGAAAGATATCACGTGTGGCGCTCAGACGTTCCCAAATCATTATCTGCACCCCCTCCTGAGAGGGTGGGTGGATTCCTCATATGCACACACACACACACACACACACACACACACACACACACACACACACACACACACACACACACACACACACACACACACACACACACACACACACACACACACACGCACACGCACACGCACACGCACACGCACACAGATCATAGACAAGAGGCGTGGGAGAGACGGAGAAAGGGCAGAAAGAGACTTAGAGGACTGTGTAAGGTGTGTATGCGTGAGAGGAAGACAGGGGAGGAGGTAGGAGGGTTTGGGGGGCATGCAGTCACGAAGCATGTCACTTGTGTGTGTGTGTGTGTGTGTGTGTGTGTGTGTGTGTGTGTGTGTGTGTGTGTGTGTGTGTGTAATGAGCAAAAGTATAGATTTGCGTGCTTTTGAAAGTCTCCGGGCTGCGGTGCGTCCCTCACCCGGCGCTCCCGGTCTCCGCTCCTGTAGAACAGCGTGATGTAGTTGAGGTCCGACGTCTCCGACTCGGTCTGCCGCGCCTCGATGAGCCGCCCGATGTAGCGGTTGACCCGCGTGCCCGGCGAGTGCTGCACGGCGGAGGCGGAGAAGGACGTCCGGCTCCTCGTCTTCTCCGAGGCGGTCCGCAGGGCCCGCCGCTGTCGGAGGAAAGACGGCAACGATCGGTCATATGCAGAGAGGCCCCCGGCCCCGGCTCCGGCTCCGGCCCCGGCCCCGCTCCCCCGGGCCCCGGCTCCGGCCCTGGCCCCGCCCCTCCCGGGCCCCGGCTCCGGCCCCGCCCCTCCCGGGCCCCGGCTCCGGCCCTGGCCCCGCCCCCCCGGGCCCCGGGTAGTTCACGTATTAATTATAAAACACACAAACTATGTTGTAATGCAAAAGAGCCAAAAATCAAACCCAAGCGTAAAAGAGGGTTGAAACAAAATATGCCATGAAAAACCATAAATAAGAATTTCTCTGTAGTCAAAGACAATAAATTAAACTTTATTTATCGATATCTAAAAAAATCGATACGCAACCCCCCCCCCCCCTTTAAATTGTTTTTGTCTTCGTGGGAGTCGAGTTTTAACCCCCAAAGAGTTCAAAGTTCAACTCCTGAAAAGTGTTAGAAGATCAACTCCTACTAAAGAGTTTCTTTCACAAGTAAATAGAGTTGATTTGAACTCAGAGTTTATTCCAAAGATGTGAATTTGCTGTGTAGAAATAAATAAGTAAAAGAAATTATAAAACGGTTTGTCTAATATGATTTTTTTTTGGTGTTTTGGCCCAAACAATTTGCGCCTGTCATAATTCTATTATGAAAACTAAAAAAAAATTCTCTATGTCACAATGCGACGTTTTTTTGTTTTTTTTTGGCTACTCGGTATAATCATGTAACAATGTGTTGTAATGCTATTAGAGGAGATGATACCAGGCTGTGTGGGTGATTACCAGCAGTCATAATGCCGCCTCATCAGAATCATGACGTTACTAAAGCCTCGCCGCGCTCATACGGCCGGATTACAGCTGGCGGAGCTTTTTCTGACAGCCGGGCGCCCTGTTGATGCCACGAGACCGAACGCCGGCCGAAAAAAATATTAAAAAAAAAAAACAGCGGCCACGTGACTCGCTGCTGCGTCATCGTTGGTTTCAGAGCAAACACACACACACACACACACACACACACACACACACACACACACACACACACACACACACACACACACACACACACACACACACACACTTTATGTCAAAAAGGTTTCTCATGGTATCTATTCCACCGGCTTACTTTTCAGCAAGTAGTCATGATGCAGAAGCGCTGTGAAATCTAGAAATCCAGATTACTGTGTGTGTGTGTGTGTGTGTGTGTGTGTGTGTGTGTGTGTGTGTGTGTGTGTGTGTGTGTGTGTGTGTGTGTGTGTGTGTGTGTGTGTGTGTGTGTGTGTGTGTGTAGATTATGGAGCCGAGCAGGATTTCACTCCATCACAAACGGACACACAAACCCATTAAAAGGATTTTTTTTTTTTTTTAATTTACTACGAAACGCAGAAATATATTATTTAATGTAAATCATTTTTTCTTTGACCTTTCTCACATCGTCACCTAGTTTTTAAGTGTTGTTTTATTTTAAATGTCCGAAACTTGCAGCCTCACAGGCAGCTTCTCGTCTTTGGGAATTTGTCTGTAGTCGAAGATAATAAATTAAACTCATTTTTAAAGACAAATAAATATAATAAAATGCACATTCATTCCTGTTTACATGAAGCTAATCAAGCTTAAATCAAGGCCTTCTTTTTAATTTTGTACTCGTTTTAATGATGCAATGTTTTCAGTGTTTTGAAATGTTTTTTAACTGGCTCCATTTACAGGGTTTTTTTGTGTGTTTTTTTTTGCTTGAAATTTGCAAATGTCAGCAGAATATTGTGGTTTATTCTGCAGTAGTGAAGATTTACAGTGTGGTGACAGTTCGGGTTCCACGTCAGTGTCGAGTCCCTGAAACCTGAACGTAGAGCGGCCCTGATTTAATGTTGATTAATTACACCCGTCATTAAAAAAAACAACAAAACAAGAAAACCTGGCGTGAAAAAGCCTCAGTCGCCTTTTGACATGTTTACATGCGTGAACACGCACCTTGTCGTCGTCGTCGCAGGTCATGACGTTGGAGAACGGGATCTCGGCCTTGAACATCTTCCGGCAGTGCATGAGCTGCACCAGCAGGTAGCACACCGTCTTAAACTTCATCCTCTTGGCCGGTTTGATGTCGGATAGAATAAGACCGGGGAAGATCTGCAAGTGAAGACAAAAAGACAAACAAATGAGATACGAGGTACAGGAAAACAATTTATGGTTGAATTTTTTTACACAGTGGAACATAAACTCTGAAAACGACAACCGTCGCTGCGTTTTGTCATCAATTTTCACGTTTCAAATAAAACCGTAAAAAATTTAAAAAAAATAATAATAATAAAAAAAAAATTCCGGCATTTGTTCCACTTTTTTTTTTTTTTTTTTTTTGTATTAGTTGGTCACGTTTTGGTGTTTTAAAGTAAATTAAAACCCTGAATGTCTGTTTTACATTTAATGGCAAGATTTTGCTCTTTCTGAAACCTCCTTAATAATTTATAAGATGCACATTCAAAAATTAAACTAAATGTTTGCAGTTTACTATTCTGAGAACCAAAGATCCAAGTTTTTCCAGGTATAAACCTGACGACAACAACAACAACAACAACAACAACAAAAATCTGGATTACGCGGTTGACGGACGACCGTGACGTGACCAGGACATCAAAATGGAAAACGTTGCATCAGAGAATTGTCTCATTCATGGAAATAAAACTCGGATCGAGTGGGATTTTTTTTTTTTTTAAATTTTTTTACAGAAACCCGTGAGATGACGTCACAAAACCGTGTTTGTTTTTGCGTGTGCAGCTGCTTTGAATGTGCATTTCGCTGAGGATTTAAAAAAAAAAAAATCCTGAGTACACACACACACACACACACACACACACGCACGCACACACACGCACAGGGAGCTCTGTGCACACATGTGCGGTTGGTGTGAGACAGTGATCCTCGCCATGTGTACGCCAGATTAACACACGGCCTGCCTCTCCGTCTCTCTGCATCACAGGATTAACTGTTACCACACTGAGCTGTGTCGCCTCGTCGCTGGTGTGGAGAGAAAAATAAATAAATCAATAAATCCAATTGGAAAACCGTCTCTGGCGTACTTTGCGTCTGTGCGACGGCACGATGAAGAAGGTCTCGATGTTGTGCTTCTGCAGGAAGGCGTGCCTCTCGTGGCCGAAGCCCGGCTCCACCTCGTAGTCTCCGTTCAGACACTCCAGGGTCGTCCTGGTGATGTGCACCTTGCTGAAGAGCACAAAAACACAGCACGAGGAAAGCAGTTGTCCCCCCTCCTTATCTTTTTATCAGCCTAATAGCCCCCCCCCCCCCCACCCCCTCCCGGCTTCCTCCAAACTCTTCATGAACATTTTTCTTCCTAACGACTCGTTTAATCCGGTAACGAGTCCTGAAATCTTCTTTCTGGACTTGAAACGGGACCAAATTGAGCCAAAAGAGTCGACCTCATTTCCCCGCGTTTTAAATGCAGGTCTGCTCGTTACTGTGGACCAGTTTCCTTCTGACGAAGTGACATTCATTTAACACTCGTGCTCGGCTGTTCAGTCTGAGCTGCTCTTACGTAATTATCTGCAACTGGAACCGGAAATAATTTCCTTTTTGAGTTTGAGATAAAGGTGACCTCATAATTCAGCCTGAAGATCAAAGCCAGTGATTAATGGATCCTGCTAATGAGGAAGGCTCCTGTTACACGTCACCAAAAGCAGGTGGTCACGTTTGACAGGGATCCAGCATCTCTGACACAGTGAGCATGTTTCAGTGTTGTTTATGTACAGTAACAGAGACTCTGCTCAGGGATGCAGTTTTATGTTTACAATGCTTTGATTTTTTTTTTTTTTCCTTGCTTCTGGGTCAGATCAGCACACCGAGGCTGAGGATGCAGCAAGACAGAGTGTGTGTGTGTGTGTGTGTGTGTGTGTGTGTGTGTGTGTGTGTGTGTGTGTGTGTGTGTGTGTGTGTGTGTGTGTGTGTGTGTGTGTGTTTGAATGGGAGGCAAAAATCCCAAAGCTCTTTGTAGACTGTAAAACAACAACAAAATAAAGATGCTACAGGCCGTTTACCGTTTGCCACAGAGGGAAAGTCCAATTTGAATGTGGGAAACGAGGCGGAGCGTCGTTACGTCGTTGTTTTGTTTGTTAAAAAGTGAAAATAAATCAAACTGAACAGAAACAGAAGATGAAACAGAATCAAACAGCCGTTTGTTTCATGTGCGAGTCGTGAGGTGGAGGTCGGGTAGGGTGAAACTTTTAAAAGAAAAGGCCGACAGCATACATGTTTAAAACGTCCAACTTATTTTGGTGTCAGCAAAAAAAAAAAAAAGATGGAATTCACAATAAAAAATTAAGTGCATTAAAAACGGTCAGATATTAATATCAGCATCCATCTCAAAATGAGTCAGTCGGTTTATTTACAATAAATATATGCCGCCTTGATAACAGATTACTTTTTGGTGTTTATCAACCAGAAAAAAGAAAAAGATTCTTTAGTTTCAGCCTTTAAAATTGTAAAAATGTGCCACTTTTCAGAATACAACAACATTATCAAAACTTTTCACCATTTCCTGATAGCTCACGACCAAATGCTTCATCAGTGAGTCGAGCAAACAGTCAGCAGATACATAAATATAATATATAATACATAATTCTGTGTTCACTAAGAGGAAGGAATATGTCAGACATACAAATGTGTTGCCGGTCTGGCTCTTGTGTCGTCTGTGGCACGTCTGTCGACTCTCTTCATAATTACAAGATAATAATAATAATAGCTTAAAAAACAAGCTCATAATCAATCACGCGATTTTATAATTATGAGAATTTTTAGATACAGATCTAATAATCACGATGTTAAATCTGAGATCTTGTAATTGAGATGCTTTATCATAATAACATACTACAGTAATTATGAGGTATTATTTCCAGTTGTTTTTGTTAGAGAAATGTCAACTGGAAAAATGTATTGTTGCATGTTTTTTTTTGCCTTTAATTGGATTATACCTGTTCATATATATATATATATAATTCTGTGAGAGAAAATTGTGGCTTTATGTCAACACATCTATAAAAATACATGTAGCACATACTGTACACTGAAGGAATGAATTTCCCCCATCTGTTAATGCTATTATTGGATGCATACTGTATCTCTGTTGCTGGGATACTGTGTGTGTGTGTGTGTGTGTGTGTGTGTGTGTGTGTGTGTGTGTGTGTGTGTGTGTGTGTGTGTGTGTGTGTGTGTGTGTGTGTGTGTGTGTGTGTGTGTGTGTGTGTGTGTGTGTGTCTCAGTGGGTGAGAGCTCAGAGTGAGCACTGACCCCGGCAGCCCTCCGGCCTCCATCACATTTGCCAGCGTGACATCGTTTGACCAGACGTCATACTGCCACTTCCTGAGGCCCAGCACGCCACACAGCACCCGTCCCGTGTGCAGACCCACACGCATGTTCAGATCCACCTCCGTCGCCTCCACCACCGACCTGCAGGGGAGGAAGAGGGGAAGGTTTTAAACTCAAACCGCTGCAACCAAAAACTAGACAATTTAAAGGAATTTCTTTAAAGAAATCAGAGTCCGTTTCTGACACTTTTTTTCCCCAGAATTTTTCTGTGTTGTCTTTCTGGAGATGAAGTCACGTTTTGCACGAAACATTCGTATTGACAAGTCCTGTAAAAAAACTAGCATAGTCGGCGGATTTCTCCGATGGGGGGGGGAACCGAGCAGGTCATCCGTACAGCACGATCCAAACTCTCTGTTGTTGTTGTTGACTAAACAAACTCATCAAGAAGGCCAGCAGTGTGCTGGGTCAGATACGGTGGAGGTGGAGGGAGACAGGAGGATGATTGCTAAGCTATCATCCCTGATGGACAACACCTCCCACCCGATGCGGGACGCCCTGGCAGCTCTGAGCAGCTCCTTCAGCCACCGGTTGATTCCCCCCCGGTGTGTGAAGGAGAAGTACCGCAGGTCCTTCCTTCCTGCTGCTGTCAGGCTGTACAACCTGCTGTGCTCCCAGTAGACGGACACACAAAAATACACCGTGCAATATAAATACACCGTGCAATACTACAATTATTCTGTCTGTATGTATCATATTTTTTTTGTCTTTAGTTGGTTATATTTGAGTTATTGTGGATTTGTACTTTTTCTTAGTCAATATCCTTTACTTTATTACTTATTTATGACACTTCCTGATATATTGTTTTTCACTGTCTCTTGTTTGCACTTTTCACTATGCTGCTGTAATCCTGTAAATGTCCCCACTGCGGGACTAATAAAGGATTTCTGATCTGATCTGATCTGATCTTATTTGATCTGTTGCGATGGCAATTTTGACAAGGCTAACTTGTAAGCAGAAAAAAAAAAGTGGCAAATTTTGACTGAAATGCAACAATGTGGACGTTTTTTAACTAAGACGAGATATGATGAGAAAAATGACATATTGATTTCGATGTCCAGCATTCGGCGACCTGTTCAGGGTCCCAAGTCAGCTGGGGGTCGACTCCAACCCCCCAAAGGTTTTGAACTATGTGGCCAGAGGAACTCTCTATTTTGTCCAAAACAAATAATATTCTTTGATGCCGGCCTGCAGCCCCGCGAGGCCCAAACTTTTTATCTAAAAAAAAAAAGTATAGAGCCTTCAATGACCCTGCAATGCTTCCTCACAACAAGCCGAGCACTCCGAGTGTGCACACGTATGCATCTACGTTGACGTGTGCGGACCGCCTTCCCTCGGCTTGTGTTGCGGCGCAGCCGGAGATAAAGGCGGGACTTTTCCAAAGCTGCTGCTCTCCAGCAAATCAGCGCACAAAGCTCCTCGTCGCCAGCGGGACGTCGGCCACTTCAGACGGGAGACGGAGTCACGGACGGAGCCGAGGAAGGAAATAGGAGAGCGGCGGAGGGGCTGACAAAGTGTGTGTTTGTCTGTGTGTGTTTAAAGGAGGGGATGAGTGTGTACGGCAAGCACCTGTCCTCTGAGATAAAGGACTCCTACAGCGGCATCCGTCCACTCAGTCAGAGCAGCAGGGAAAGAACCTGACAGGAGGGCGCTCACACGAGAGGACGAGGCAACGGTGCTCCCTGCACGTGTGCGTTTCAACACGCTTGTAGGAGGAGGCCCAAATGTCTGGAATTAAATTAGTTTCGGTTTGAAAGATCGACCTGCAGTCGGCGTTGAGACGTGTTGGGATATTTCTGATGTTGCGTGCAGAAAATAAACACAGTAGTTTACTTCCTGATTATCCAGGCAGACGTCATATGGGGAAAATTAAATATTTAAGAGTCTAGTGAGCGGAGGCAAAGTGAGTTAGGAAATGCTCAGTTTCTGTAGCAGCTATTTCACATCTCCCCTTGAAAACGTCAGAATTTCCCTCTGAGGGATTAATAAAGTATATATCTATCTCTCTATCTATCTAAACTGAAAAATACATACAAATCTGTCCGATTCCCTGCAAATCATGAAACGTGCAGTCAGCAAAAGCTGCAGTTGTGAATTTGATGAGGACAAACTAATCAGTCCCTCCAGGATCTCAGAGTTGTTTTCTGGATGTTGTGCTGCAGTTTTCTTCCTCAAAATTGTGATGCAATTTTTTGACATTTATGTTTATTTTTGCTGTAATATTGCGTAAATTGGCCAAAAATAGTTTTGTTCCGCCCGAACTTCTCACTCTAACTAATCCCTTTCCGAGATAATAAGCACACTGCACATCACAGAAAGAGCGAGATATATATTAGTTCTTATCTTTGTAATTTTCTGAGCTTAAAGAAGCATCACGGACTCAAAGTTTGTGACTGTAATATAAAATATAAAAAGGCTTCGTCGGCTGTAAAAATAAGAGCTTTAAAGGCTTTTTAAAATTATATTAATTCAACAGATACCATACGCACAAAACAAAGTGAAAGGGTGTATAAACTCAAAACATAATATTACTATGAACACAATTTAATGCGTATATCTGCACACAAAAAAAAATCTTGTCAAAACAAATCATCTCATTTTAAAACTGTAGAATTTAACACGTTTGTGCATTTAAATCGAAAACCTCTGTTTCCATACAGTATGTGGTACGCTGTGCACGTTATACATATAGAAAGTGTGTGTGTGTGTGTGTGTGTGTGTGTGTGTGTGTGTGTGTGTGTGTGTGTGTGTGTGTGTGTGTGTGTGTGTGTCTCACGCGATCGTGTCGATCATATCCAGCCCCATCTCCACGCAGCAGTGGGCGTGGTCCGCCTTGGGTTGCGTCAGTCCGGACACGCAGTAGTAACAGTCGCCCAAAATCTTAATACGCCGGCAGTGATTCTCCTGCAGAGAGAAAGACGGACGTCTGAATGCATCGCATGATCACCGGCGGTGGATTAATCGGTTTGAGATCAAATTCCTGCCCCCCCCCAAAAAAATACAATAATCACATTTCCATCGACTGTTCAGTGTGTTTAACTTTAAGCCTTAACTGTTGAACACGGTTGAACTATCTCCTCTGAAGTGAATAGTTTATAGCAGCATGCACGGGATGTGTCACATCTAACACAGCGTCTAATAAATAGAAAGTAGTGAATGCAGGAGTGACTTTGGATGCGTCCTTAGTTTTGGTTTTTAACAGTAAATCAGCCATCTTGTTTGTTTTTTTCGAGCACAGAAGTGAACCGATTTGGACAAACTTTGGGAGGACTTAGTGGTGGATCTGACTGGAGAACCTGAGGACACTAAGCTCCGCCCACCTACACCAAGAACCGCCCCCAGACAGAGCTCAGCTCAGTTTGAGGCCTCATATCTAATCGATGCCACCGGAGCGCCGATCCGAAGGAGGAAAACATTTACTGACTTTGTATTTCAGGAGAAAAGCTGATGCTTTTTGAATGGGAGTCAATGGGAGTTTTTTCTTGGAGCCAGTCTCTAGTGGATCTCAGTGGTATTGCACTTTAAGACAGTTCCTCACTATGTCCATTTTTCTGTTCATAGATCGTCATATCCAATTCTGTTTTTTTAAATGTTTTTTTGTTTTTGTTTTTAATTTGTTCTCATCTGGATCAAAGATTTTATAACGTTTGAACGTTTCACAGGTTACTTATTATTGTTCTGCAGCCTTTTCTTCTGACATGTGCCGTCTGGACCGTTCAGCGTCGGTGCACTGTTAACACGACACCGGACCGTTACAGAAGCTGCGCGGTTCGCAGAAACTCACGTAAAAAAAAATCAGATGTGTGCTCTCCTCCAAACCATTTGTGTGTATTTGTAGTTGAGGCCAACTCTAATTGCTCCAACATGCTCTTGAAGTAGAATCCCGCCCACACGTTCCCAGACTATTCTGCTGTTTGTCACAGCGCACAAACACACACACACACACACACACACACACACACACACACACACACACACACACACACACACACACACACACACACACCATAACAACACATTAACACACACACGTGATCATACCTGCAGAGAAAAAAAAACTACACATAAACAGCTTGCATGCAAAACATCACTGTGTAGGTAGTTGGATTAAGTTGCGTGCCCAAAAGCGGTGAGAGGGGGGGGGTCCTTTTGGCACCACAGGGTCATCACGGTAGACCCCCCACGAAGCTTTAGCCTGCAGTCAAGCCTCTGAGTGACAAAACGCACTAAAACGCACACACGAGCAATGAATATGAATACGGAGGATTCATGACGACTGCAGGTTTGAGAGGCAGCAAAGAGATGAGAAGGGAAGATGGGGAGCTCCGATTTTTTTCTGCTCACGGGAGCAGAAAGATTCTCTGGCGTGGGAGGATATGAAAATTCAAGAACGTGGATGATTATCCCAGCGACATGAAGTGTGTGTGTGTGTGTGTGTGTGTGTGTGTGTGTGTGTGTGTGTGTGTGTGTGTGTGTGTGTGTGTGTGTGTGTGTGTGTGTGTGTGTGTGTGTGTGTGTGTGTGTGTGTGTGTGTGTGCAAGAAATGGAGAGAGAAATTATCAGCTGACTTCTGTGTTTTGCTTTTGGGGATACATTTTGGATTTTCTGAGCCATCCTCAGTTTGTGAGGGGTGAGGGGTGAGGATGAGGGGTGATGGGTGATGGGTGAGGGGTGATGGGTGATGGGTGATGGGTGAGGGGTGATGGGTGAGGATGAGGGGTGAGGATGAGGGGTGATGGGTGAGGATGAGGGGTGAGGATGAGGGGTGAGGATGAGGGGTGATGGGTGATGGATGAGGGGTGATGGGTGAGGATGAGGGGTGATGGGTGAGGATGAGGGGTGATGGGTGAGGATGAGGGGTGAGGATGAGGGGTGATGGGTGATGGGTGAGGGGTGATGGGTGAGGATGAGGGGTGAGGATGAGGGATGGGGTGAGGCACGTGTCTGCTGTGGTTAAAAGTTGAGGATAAGTGTGTTGTGTGTAGCAGGCAGCAGTCAGACAGGCTCAGCAGCGTGACAGAGCCACTTTGAAAGTGAATATCTCCCTTGCTATCACACGACAGGGTATAAATCTCAATTATGATGCAGCTGCAGCAACACACGCACGCACGCAATATATCCTCATCACAAGATTTCCATATAATGTCTTGCCGAGCGCTCGAGCACCGATAGCGAGCCACATATCACCTTGTATCTCGCTCCTCCTCCCCCCTCCCCTCCGCCCCCCGGTCTCTCTCTCCCGCGTTAAACCACGACTGATTGCGGAGATGCGTCATGAACTCGAGGGGAATAATCCTGCCGATCATGTGATTTGCGTGTGCGTAGAAAGCAAGAGTAAACTGTCTGAGGAGATCTTGTTGGCCTCGTGGAAGAAGAGGTCAAGCAATGTGGTACACGGAGGGATGAGTGGGAGGTTTTGGACGCGGCAGAGTTGATGGGAAAATATTTTCACGAGCTCTTTTTTGTTTTCATGTTGTTTCTTGGTAAATTCTGTAAACAAACGCATTTGAATTCATAACTAGAAAGACATAGATCGGAAAGTTCTGAAGTGTCCTACGGTTTCGAGGTGCCCTCGGACCTCTCGTGTCCTTTACCGTATGCCTATTGGTTGGTCAGGTGTCAATGTGTTGCCAGCCAATCAGGACGAGCAGAGAGATTTTTTTTTTGTGTAACCTGTCGGGTTCTCGGAGGGGCGGGACTAAACGAGAGGCGGCGCGAAGAGGAGAAAAGAGAAGCAGACTAGACCGAGAAATTATTATTATTTATTATTATTATTATTATTACGTTATTGTTGTTCGTTCAAGTTAGACCCGAGTATTTTGTAGCCGTGTACGGTCCGATAAAGTGACAACAAAGGAAACTCATTGGTGTTTGTGAATTCCTGGCTAGTACTGCTGCCGTAGATGTGCTCAGTACTGCGCTTGCGTGCCCAGGACGGGTTTTCCTCCCCACATGGCGCCCCCTGCTGGGCAGACGGTCGGCGAAGACCGGTACCGACATCTTTAGGAGTAACCGAGGAACTGTGAGTACCGACCGCATCTTTCCTGGAGGATTTCAATAATCGTTATGGTAGCGCTACGCTGATTCATCAAATCCTGGGTATTATTCTGTTGTTTTAAATTTTCTGTGGGTCACAAAGACACTTCAACGCTGTAATTCACCGCTTTGTTTGGTGAAAAATAAAAGTCCGGATGTAGTAGGACATCCTGGTACTTTTAGCATTCTACGTTTAACATACTAAGTATTGGGGACATACTAAATCTTTTTTTGGCGTAATAGTATTAGTAGGAAGGGACAGTCGGTCAGTTCTTGTAGCTAATGTGTGTGTGTGTGTGTGTGTGTGTGTGTGTGTGTGTGTGTGTGTGTGTGTGTGTGTGTGTGTGTGTGTGTGTGTGTGTGTGTGTGTGTGTGTGTGTGTGTGTGTGTGTGTGTGTGTGTGTGTGTAGCTCATGCAGTATTAATATGATTACAGTGGTCTGGCGGCAGATAACTTGTCATTCACCTAATCTTCTATAACAGAGAACAACGCTACACGGGCCTACTGATCTGCAGTGTGCTGTATCACACACACACACACACACACACACACACACACACACACACACACACACACACACACACACACACACACACACACACACACACACACACACACACACACACACACACACACACACACAGTCCACCTCCTCAGCCCTTATCTCCCCTCTGTCTAAAAAAAAAAAATCGTCTCTCTCATCTCTCCCTCTCTCGCTCTTCCAGTTCCTTCTCCTTCTTGACCTTCCTCCTCCTCCTCCTCCTCTCTCTTCCTCCTCCTCCTCCTCCTCCTCATCAGTCAACCACTCCAGCTTTACTTTCACTAAAGATTGGATCAATATACGGCATTGGCATAGCAAATGAGCTCCAGGACTAAATAATACGTTTGGTTTTTCTCTGTGTTTAAAGAGGAACACTGAAACTGGAGCTCATCAACTGTTTGCTTTCACTCGCAGCCAGTCGGCAAAGATGAACACGCTGCAATCAGTGTTTAAATTTGGGGGATTTTAATATAATTAATGAATTACAAAGTATAAAGTGCATTAAAAATGTAAAAGTGTGTTTTCTGCAGGGGACGTATTTACTGTAACTTCTTTCCACCGTTGGCCCACAGTGTTGCAAACAGCTGTATAAATCCTTTTCTATAATACTATTGTCCTCACTGGTGGGAAAACTTCCTTCATGGACGTTACTGTCACAGTAATGTGATTACTTTTGTCAGTGTTTGGGATTTAACGAGGAGTTTTTTTGTCTCTTGTGTTTTGTGGTCAGGGTGGATTATGGTCGACGCTCGCGGCCGTCAGTCGCCTCCAACAGAACAAATGAAATGCGAGAAAAATCAGGGAGCTGGTTTACTCGACTAGAATTAGGTCAGCGTCTTGCCGTTCTGTCTCCGAGCTCTTTAGTCCTTAGTCACGGTTCATATTCTCGCATGAAAATATTTTACATTTCCAGATAAGAAGAGGCGTCATTCTCATCGTTGAAAAAACTGGAGACCGTTTCCTCCTACAGTCACAACAAACCTTGTATTTAGGAGCGTCTTGAGCTGATTGGGAACCCGAGGACACTATGCCCCGCCCACTTACAGCCGAAACCTGACAAACTCTTTTTTGAGGCCTACTATCTCATTAATGATGGAGTTATTTTCACTAGGACCACCAGAAAAAACTGATCTGAAGGAATGACTTCACCAAATGACACCATAAAGACTAATTAAAAAAAAATGATTGACTCGAACAGACACGCACCCCAAAAATGGCAATTTTGGAGGCCTAATATCTAATCAATGACGGTATTATTTTCAGATGAATTGACAGAAAACTAATAAGACTTTAGCTAACAACAATGAGATGACTCGCAAAAAAAAGCGTTGACTTTGTATTTCATGACAGAAGATGAATGGGAGTCTATGGAGCGTTTTTGGAGCTGACCTCTAGTGGCCACTCAGTGGTATTGCACCCACTTTTCTCCACAGCCCGAGTTTATAAACTAACAATATTTTCAGCACTATGTTTACAGCTTGTTCTGCTGCCTCCAAGTGTCCAAAAAAAAAAAAAAAAAAAATCAATATTCGATTAAATCTGACAAAAGTGGACTGAAATCGGAGAATATCCTCAAATATGTACGTGTAGGATGTTCTGGCAGGTGAATTTTCGATGGATGCGCTTACCGTCGCCAGTTCGTCGAACTTCCCGAAGAGTTCGTTGAGCAGCTTGACGAGTTCCTGAGCGGTGCACTGAGACGCCAGGCTGGTGAAACCCACGATGTCGGCAAACAGGATGCTGTCAGGAGGGAGAGACGCAGCAGACTTTAATCTAAAGCCAAGAGCTCAACTCGTCCCGACGAGCCGATGTCGACTCTCTCGGTCTCACGTCAATAAAAAATAAGCGTTAACAACACAGAACGGAGTTTGTCTTCCCGTCACGGCACAAAAATACTCCACAGATATCGGTTAATAGCTAAAAGCAAACGAGGAGTACAATAATCCAATCCTCCGGTAAGTGAAGGCGTCTTTTAGACCGACCTCTGAATCAATTACGACGCTAAACGGCCTGCTGCCGGCGAGCTGCTGTGAGCGGGGCAGAGGAAGGTGTCGAAAGCTACTTAAGCCCTTCATTCATTTGCTCGGAGGCCGGCCAGATGGCAGCGAAACAAGGTGTTATGGATCTTATTGAATGAGTGAGAAATCACTGCTCCCAGTGGATGTGAAGCAGCGGAGCGGACGAGCGTGTGAACACTGATTACAGCCACGAAGTCACCAGAGAAACTGGTTGTTGTTGTTGTTTTTATTTCAGCAAAAGTAGGTTTTTAATTTAAAGCTAATAATAACATCCATTTTTGCAGATTGGCTTCAATTTTTAAACAAGAACTTTGTGAAAGAGACTAAATGTTTGAGGCTAAAACTCGCATCTCACAAGATAATGATGCGTGTTGCATTCCTCGCACTTTTTTAGTGTTGTTGTTTTTTTTGTTTATCGAAAAAGGTTATAAATCACCTTAAATCTGTCATTTCCTCTCGAGGCACACCCATATTTTGAGAAGTGACCGTATTTGGAGCTGGGGAGGAGCAAGTAGCAAAAGATCACTTTTGAATGGGAGTCTACGGGAGTACGTTTTTATTTTATCGTATTTGGAGCCAGCCCCTTGTGGCCCTCAGTGGTACTGCACTCCACGATTGGCTTCACTTTTTCAGAGCTGGAGGCTACATCCAGTCTCTGGGCACACGTCCTCCGTCACGTGGCTAAATCCTGACTTGCCTGGTTACGGTTGCTATGCTACGATAGAAACATGGAGGTCGTTGTGAGGTCAAACTCGACAACGAATGACTGGAGCGCGCGGGAAGTGGGAGGGGAGGGGGGGGGGAGTTATGTCGTGTTTAAAGTTGTCATCCCCCCCCATCTTCTGCATCGTGACTGAGTCGCTGCGCTCTTTTCTGCAGCCCGCTGCGGCTGCTCGGGAGCCTGATGTATGCAAAGCCGGGATCACGACTGCTGCTCCAGAGAAGAGCTCCGTTGTGCGAATTTGTGTTTGAATGGCGCTGCGCTGGCGGGTCGTGCCGGTGTGTGAGGGAGGGTGAGGGAGAGGAGGCGGGTTTAAACGGGGGACAGCAGAGAGGTGGCGGAGCTGAACATACGATCAAACGTTCCCGGGCCACATCAAAGTCAATCCAGGTTCTCACAACGCTGTCGTATTATCTTCAGCACAAGTGCAATCCAGCAAAAACAAAACAAATGACAGCAAAACTAACGAGGGAAGACCTGCAAATATTGTGTTTTTGTAGACAATTATAGTTCATTGTTTAACCTAAAGAACGACTAGCACTTGAAACTTTTGGCGGATTAGTCGATAAGCCGAAACTTTTGATTTTAAAAAGGGCTTTATCGATATTAGAAGTGATTTTTTTTTTTTTTTTTAAACAACAACAACAACAACAACAAAAAAGAAAATTCACTGATTCTTCCAATTTGTCATTTGTGGAAGATTTGCTGCATTTCCTCTTTGGTGGCATTAAACTGACGATTTTATTTATTTATTTTTTTTTTTTTGTACAGTTGGTTGAACAAAACAAACGATTTGAGGATTTCACACTAAATCAAACACATATTCCTTTTACATCAAACAGAAAAAAGTTCGACCACTTTTAGGTTCTGGAAACATCAGTTGTGACTTAAATAATAAGCTTTGTGTCCTCATTTTTTTGCGTAATTATGAACTGCGTTACCTTTTCTACAGGATACACATCAACGGTCATGAGGAGATCAACTTGTGAATCAGTGCTGATCTTTGAGTGCCAATAAAAGTCTTAATAGAAATGTGTTCTCAAGCTGCCGAAGGACTCGTTAACTTGGTATTATATTTATTTCAGTCGGCGTTTCCTCCAGTGTGGTTCGGTCTTTCGAGCCAGCAGTGACGATAGCAGCTGATAAAAGTAGGCAGATCGTCTTTCTCATCCAAAAAAGCTATTTGGAATCCAAGAAAATAGATAATAATCTAATTAGAGGTTGTTTTTTTGTTTTTTTTTCATTAAACTTGCAAAAAGTGACTTTTAAGAGATTTAAGGAGGCGCGATCAACATCGTTAACTTTTAAGATGGTACGTACATTTTCTTAGCACGCTCCATTTTTCACTCTCTTAGCTCTAATTTTGGTCTCTACCACCTCTTGAGGGAAATATGTCTCCTTTAGTTGCTAAATGTTCCACATTATGTTCACAAGTAAGTCGCTAACTGTGTCTGCTGCTGTTTGGTGCTGAGATGACGGTGTGAACCAGAACCAGAACCAGAACCAGAACCAGAACCAGAGCCGCTAAACAATGACTTCAAAGCTGGATTGTAGGAGTTTAAAACATAAATGAACGTGTAGATTTTCAGTCCACACAACGCTGATTAAACGTCAATAATGTTTCTGTAATTACTCTCACTGGCAGAAGGGGGCGACAAAAGCTCCACACTGCAGGTTTAAACTCGTTATAAAGCTAGAAAAATCTGAAAGATTGAGGTCTGTAATCTACTGTAGGTTCATCACACTGTTTTGTTATAAAAAATATATATATAAATAAGAGCCACTTGAAATGAAAAGACCTGTTGGACCCAAACTTTTTGATGTGAACAAATTGCTATAACTTTTGAAAAAAGCCGAATAAATGTTTTTATGGCAAAATGTCACAGATGTGCTTCATAAACATACAGAAAGTCGTACAAATGTGTCACCAGAAACATAAAATACCCGACATCTCCAACTTCGGAAGTAGCGGTCTGCGTCTCACCGATAGAAAGCTCCGCTGCCACTAAAGCAACAATATATGATCATTCACTGATACTACAACCGCTTCAGTTTCACGCGTCTCTCGAGCAGATGCAGAAAAATCTGTTTCCAAAACAACAACATCCCAGTCGGCGACGTCAGACAGTCATTCTCAATCTGCCGCGCTGCATCCCTTCTCCCTTCCTAACCTTTAGGCAGCTTGATTGCATCTCGCGTTAACGGCTACATCTTAATTGCTCTCCTTCTTTTCTTGACCTTGACTTCACAGCAGGTGACACCGGGATCAAAACACTCCAAGCCGCCGCCGCCGCCGCCGCTACACCTCGGTTCGGCTCCGCGGTTGTCATGACACCCACGTACCTGACATTGTCGTGACGTTGGATGTAGATCTTGTGAAAGATCCTCTCGGGCGGCTTCAGGAAGTCCTCCTTCATCTCCATGGCAACGTTCCTGGGCAGAAGGCTCATTAGCAGACGCTCCTGAGGAGGGAGGGGTTAAAAAACAGAAGAAGGAAGGCAGCGTTAGAACTTCAAAACCAGGAGGACATGCAGTAAAACCTGCATACTGTGTGTGTGTGTGTGTGTGTGTGTGTGTGTGTGTGTGTGTGTGTGTGTGTGTGTGTGTGTGTGTGTGTGTGTGTGTGTGTGTGTGTGTGTGTGTGTGTGTGTGTGTGTGTGTGTGTGTGTGTGTGTGTGCGCTAGTGCACATGTAGGCAACTAACGTTAACAATCTGCTCTTTCTGTCGCTCGCTAGAAAACATCAAGGAGAGGAAAGACAGTGAAGGCAGGTTTCAGCACCTCAGAGGGACGACTGTGTTTTGTTTCCCCGTAAACCGACTTTAGAGCCGAAACAATCAGCTGACGAGTCGATCAGCAGAAACTTTTACGTGTTTTTGTCTATACTAACATTTTCTGCATTTCTTCCATCTTTTGTGGCACCAAACTGAGTATTTCAGCATGTTTTGGACAGTTTTCACAGGAACAGATATTGATTATATCTGTATTATATTATAGATGGAACAAATAATTGACACAAGTCGTACAAATGATTTGTTTTCAGACCTACTCTAGACGGCAAAACCTGAATCTATACTGGCTTCAAGTTAGATGTTAGTTGTCAATACGTTTCTGTTCATTGATTGATGGGTTTGTTTAGAAAAGAACAGGACAGATTGCGTAATACAATCTTACGAATCCACAGTAACGTGTTAAATTACGTGTTTTGTTTGACCAAATCCATAAATATTCATTTTATAATCATATAAAACTTGAAAAAAAACCTTGAAGCTAATAACCAGATGGAAAATCGACATTGATCGATGATGCAAAAATCTAGATTTTGACTCAAAATCTGACTTTTAAGGATGGATGTAAACGACAACTAAGACAGAGTAATATTAGACAAAGAACATTTGAAGGTTAACTGAATTCATTAATCTACGATCTAAAGTTGTCATTTAATTGTTTTGTTAACGAATCCTTTCAGCAGCAGCTAAATACGGCAGATGAATAATCCAGTGTGTGTGTGTGTGTGTGTGTGTGTGTGTGTGTGTGTGTGTGTGTGTGTGTGTGTGTGTGTGTGTGTGTGTGTGTGTGTGTGTGTGTGTGTGTGTGTGTGTGTGTGTGTGTGTGTGTGTGTGTGTGTGTGTGTGTGTGTGAATAGTCTCAGTTGCAGCAGCAGCTTGAAGTGCACTCGAAACTCTCGCAGGATGTCAAATGGTTGTGAATGCACAATGAATCATCGGGCGGCTGAGCTGAGTAGCGGTAGAGAGGCAGGGTTATAAAAGCAGCCGGGGCTCTCCCGTGTCTCCCTCTGACACTGTTTCACATTACACTCCTATTCTCACACTCTCACACACACACACACACACACACACACACATACACGATCCTCACCTGTGAAAAAAAAATAATAAAAGAAAGCCGACTGGTGGAGCAGCTTCTGGAAGCAGCTATACTGATGGAGACGCTGTGTGAAAGTGTGCATCAGCTTTTTCGTACAGTAATAAACCAGAGCGAAGGTTTGGTCATTTGAATAAAATAATGAAGGTCCCTGCTTTGTTAATGTCTTCCACTTCTGTTCCCTAATTACACATTTAATAATTCCCATTTCTCTCATCTGTCTACCGTTTAATTCGCCGTGTGCTCTGTTTAACTGGTGCTTTATTAATGAACCACACGCTCACTAAATGAGGGTTGTTTGGACGTACAGACATCATATCCTGACTTCAGAAATCAGGCCTTAATCTGGCTTCGAGAAATCACGCTAGCTTGAGTCGTCTGAGAAAAAAACACGATAATGAGGTTTCTAAAATGCCGACAAAAGGCCTGGTATCACAAACAGAGTGTAATACACCCATCGGTCCACTAGAGGACAGTGTTTCAGCGTCAAATTTTGCATCGCCTTGGCATGAAAAGTACAATGTGATGAAGTTATCGTGACTTTAACCTGTCGGTAACATATTTGATGACACTTAGTTAAAATTAGCTGTTGAAAATCCAAATAATGATCTTTTTTCTAAACCTAACCACAAGGTTTTTGGGTGCTCCTTACTTTTAACAAGGCAAAAACAGAACGCTGATACCTCTAGTGGTCTGATGGGTGTATGACACGCTGTGGCGTGACGTTGAGCTGCAGCGAGGCGGCAACCAACCGTCACCCATCGGTTAAAGTCTGCTCGGCGACGAGGACACTATGCCCCGCCCGCCTTTTGAGGCCTAATATCTAATTAATGAGGACATTATTTTCTGATGGATCACCAGAAAACTAATTAGAAGGAGTGACTTTGGTGAATGACACCATGATGACTTGTACAAAACATTTACTGACTTTGTATTTCCTGAGAGAAGTTGATGCTTTTTGAATGGGAGTTTATTGGAGCCGGCCCCTAGTGGCCCTCAGTGGTATTGCAGTTTAAGATACTTTCAGCATTAGCTTCTGGAGATATGTTGAAAAAGCCTCATCAACAAAGTTACAAGCCTCAATCACAGGATGACTGAAAGCTCTGGAAACAAGCAAGTGCACGAGTATATTTCAGCAATAAGACGTGACCTGAAAACCTCTCGAGTTTTTGCATGACCTTTGACCTTGCCACAATCCCTAACCGAGCAGTGTTAGCCTCCTAAAGTGACCCGGCGGTTATCCACAGAGGAGAAAATAATCACGTGAGCAGCTTTAAAAAGCGTCCTTCATCAATTTGGAGAATAATAGTTTTGACGAGCCAATTCTGACTCAGTCAGCTGTTTTTTTGTTTTTTTTTACCTCCACAGCCTTTCAGCAGCAGTCGTAGCTGCTGACAGCTCCTGAAAAAGCGAGTAAGTAACACCTTCAATCGGGATTATTTTGTCAAAATAAAGCAAAAGCAAATGACTGAATTACAAATTCCCAAAGTCGAGAATTAACTTTGACGCTTTTTAATGGATCAAGTCATAACAGATATGGAGATCCTAACAAACGGACCCATCTCCTTGACAACGGAGACATCTGCTGAGGAACGACATGCGCGATGCAGCTGAAAGCTTTTAGAAAAACGTCCACAAATTTGGATTCGTTGCCGCTCGGGAAGACAAAGACGAACATCCTTCCCTCCTTCCGCTGCCTTCTGCGAACGAGGAGGAAGCTTCTGCTATTGAACCGAGAAGTCAATTCACACACACACACACACACACACACACACACACACACACACACACACACACACACACACACACACACACACACACACACACACACACACACACAGTACATACGGGCACGTAGCCGACACATGTTCAGCAATCAATACAACCTGTGGATCCGTCTCCAAAAGCAAAACACCTCCCGAGTGGTGACCAGGAGACGTGATCGAGCCTGAGATCTGTTTGGTTCATGGGCACATCGGCAGCAGCAGCCCGGCCAGCTGGCTGGCGACAGATCCCAATCTGTGTGTGTGTGTGTGTGTGTGTGTGTGTGTGTGTGTGTGTGTGTGTGTGTGTGTGTGTGTGTGTGTGTGTGTGTGTGTGTGTGTGTGTGTGTGTGTGTGTGTGTGTGTGTGTGTGTGTGTGTGTGTTTCGCTGGCCCAGATAAACTGTGACCTTTCCTGGAGTAGGGAGGACATGGAAGCAATCTGCTTGTGTAATTACCTGTCAGAAGGGAGCCTGTTGCTGCCGGGGAAAAACACAGCATATCATCACCTAATCTGCAAAGCGCAGGTGCTAAGTGTGCGCTCGCAAAATGAAGGTGAGACACATATTCAGGCGTATTATATATATACATATATATTTATATATATATATATATATATACATGTACGTGGGATAATTAATTCTCTGTGGGTTTTGGTGGGTGGGGGGGGAGGGGATGCATGCGCCACTGTCATTGTTCTTTCCTTAAATAGCTGCTGTCATAGTTACTGCGCGCCTGTGGGCAGGTTGTTAGAATACATCGACACCTGAAAACTTCTCAAGAGACGAAGATTTCTCAAACAAAGTCAAAACGTGCACTCGTTGTGTTGTTGTGTGTGTGTGTGTGTGTGTGTGTGTGTGTGTGTGTGTGTGTGTGTGTGTGTGTGTGTGTGTGTGTGTGTGTGTGTGTGTGTGTGTGTGTGTGTGTGTGTGTGTGTGTGTGTGTGTGTGTGTGTGTGTGTGTGTGCAGAATTCACGCGCCTCACCTGCTTCTCGTTTTCATCCTCGAGCCTCAGCCGCTCCTCGATGCAGTCGCGGGCCTGCAGGAAGACTTTCCTCTGCGTGCGCTCGGTGAGGATCCTCACGAACACGCCCGACAGGTTGACGCTGGTGAACAGCACCGCGTTGGCCACCAGCTGCGCACACACACACACACACACACACACACACACACACACAAACAAGAGCGGACATGCCAAACAAAGCATGTGAAAGCACGTGTGTGTGTGTGTGTGTGTGTGTGTGTGTGTGTGTGTGTGTGTGTGTGTGTGTGTGTGTGTGTGTGTGTGTGTGTGTGTGTGTGTGTGTGTAGTCATACATCCCAGATTAAATGTCACAATCGTTGATTAGTCCATAGGCTGGATTTGAATATGTCCACATCAAGGTCAGCGCGCCGGATTACCGCGTGAACTGTAGGTGCGATTTAAATTAGAATTTTATTTATTTATTTATTTTTTTAAACGCGAGTGAAACCGGCGAGAAAAAGTGCACCATCGATTAGTGATCGGAAGCTCATTGATCCCCGCCGGGAGACAATCTGGAGAGGACGAACCCCTGCTGTGTCTTCAATTCAGAGAAAGGTCAGAGGTGAAAGGTCGGAGAAACACCGTAATCCGGCACAGCCCGTCTTTGTGACCCGTCAAAGCAAAAACAAACAAACACTTCACTTCATGCTAATGACCAAAAAGAAGAAGAAAACACGCTTTATAGTTTCTAACGAAGGGGTCCAAATAAAAACAGGAGGAAATCTTCATTTTCCTCTCTGGCATTTTGTAGTAAATCACTTCCTCAGACCTCTAAAGCTAAAATATAGACACAGCTTGTCCTTTGGCTGAACTGGTCACATGTTGATCAGCAGCACAAGAGCCAAAACATTTGGGGGGAAAAACATCTGGATTTTGTGTGGATGTGTTCACTGTCATCCGGAAATGACGGTTCTTCTTGTATCCTGAGAAGTCAGACCAGCGTTTCTAACTCATGCTTTCTAATTGTGCACTGCTGCATGATTATAAGTCCCTTTAAAAAATAAAAATAAAAAGTCAAATTAAACACTTTAATACGGAATAAATTGAGAAGTAGCTTCCAGAAAAAGGTCCTACTGGACTAGAATAATAAATCCTTAACAGTATGTTGTGGTGGGAAAATGCATCTTAACTATTAATATTATTCCTTCTGGCTTCAGTCTGGCTCATAAGTAGCAGGTTGGAATCAGTACCGAGTTGTGTGTGTGAGGCTCTGCAGGATGTTTCAGCACCGGCCGGCTGGACAGCTCCTCGTCTGCTTCCTTACTCCGCTGCGCAAAAAAACAAAAACAAAGTGCGACTCCGCTCGTTTCCAGTTTTACAACTACACTATCCTGATCGATCGTTTTTAACCTCTCCTACTCCAGGGGAAAGTCGGATGAGTGAGCACGCAGCCTCTCGGCACCACTGTAATTCATACAGTTAAGTTCAGAGTGTGACTGGGAGCTCCCCCCCCCCCCCCAGAACAACAACAACAACAACACTGTTCTGCTTCTGGAACAGCAGGAAGTGAGTGAAAGTGGGACTCGACCCCACGACCCACACGTGATGGTGGAGCTGGATGAGTGACCCCCTCCCCCCTGGTATCCCCTCCGGCCGGGGATGCAGGTGCAGCACTTACCGATCTCCACAGCCTCTGCTTCCTCCCCGTGACCGACGTCGCTATGACAATGAAGTGGGATGCAGCCAGCATCACCCCGAACAGCACGGCCAGCAGCGTCCGCACCGGCAGCAGCACGTAAGCCACGAGGGTGACCAGCATGAGCTGCCACACGCCTTGCTCGGGGGCAGCGGCGTTCACCGGCTCCGACGTGCCGAGCGCCAGCGGGAACGGGCAGCAGAGCAGCGCGAAGGTGAAGCTGAAAAGCAGCGCCAGCTTCGCGATCTGCTGCAGCTGCGTCACCTGCAGGTACTTGACGTTGGTGACGATGAACAGCGACAGGAACACCACGCAGTGCACCGGGTAGGAGCCCTTGGACAAGGTGAGCCGCGGGCTGGACAGCAGCTCCACCAGGGACAGCGACGACGCGGCCACGATGAGCACCGCCAGCGCCTTGAGGGTGGCGGTCTGCTCCAGCTTCAGGTTGTAGTTCTGGAAGAGCGCCTCCAGCTCCTGGCTGTTGAACTCGTCCTCGCACGCGATGGCGCCCAGGCGTGCGCCGGCCGGGCAGTGACCCTTCCTCCTCCGGGTCTTGACTCTTTCGAATGGCGCCTCCTCCATGTTCGGGCCATTCATGAAGCGGGGAACGGCGCGCGAGCCCCCTCAACTTTTCGGTTCCTCTCCTCCTGTCGGGAATCGAACCGGCACCCTCTCCCAGTTCATGCGTCCTGGATTGTCCGAGGGTGCTCGGGCTCGGTGTCAGAGGGGGGGGGGGGGGAGAGGGTGTCAGCGGAGGAGGAGATGGAGAGAGCACCGCGCGCGCTCTATCCACAGGTTGACGATTGTTGGTGCGTCGTCAGGAAAGTAGCCCGACCAATGCGTCGCTCTCTTTCTCCCTCCCTCCCTTCCTATCTCTCTCTCTCTCTCTCTCCCTCTCTCTCTCTCTCTCTCTCTCTCTCTCTCTCTCTCTCTCTCTCTCTCTCTCTCTCTCTCTCTCTCTCTCTCTCTCTCTCTCCCTCCCTCCCTCTATCTCTCTCTCTCTCTCTCTCTCTCTCTCTCTCTCTCCCTCCCTCCCTCTCTCCCGGACCACCAGCCTTCAGCTTCAGACAGGGTTACCGGCGATCTCGCGCTGCAACGGCACTCACATGAAGGGTCACGCGTTTGCCTCTGTTGGTAATCAAAACACCTCACCACGAGGCTCAGTGAGCATCACCAAAAAAACAAAACAACAATCAATAATCCCTCTGAGCCTCACACGGAGGAGATGTTGTCTTCTGCCTCGTGCCCTCGCCTCAGTGACATGTCAGTGGTTTGGTGAAGAAGACAGCAGCAAAAAAATAAATAAAAGAAACCAGCGCTGGTGATTTCCCCTCAGTGTCTGCAGTCAGAGCTGATGTAGTTTCCAGCTAAAAATAGACCAGCTGCACCGGTGGATGCTCCAAAAGCCAAAATTTGGTCTTTCCCGCATCTCTTTTACCCCCCCCCCTCCCCTCCCCGGCCCCCCGTCCCCCCCCACCATCTCCTACCTGGAAATTAAAAAAAAACATAAATAAATAAAAGGTTAACTAGAGGTAATGATCGTGGGATAAAAATAGCGCACTCACCGACTCTACCCGAATCTTACAGAATGATGACGTGCATCTCAAAATGTGCTGCACCGTTGTTGTGGTTTGAGGGCTTTGTGTGTGTGTGTGTGTGTGTGTGTGTGTGTGTGTGTGTGTGTGTGTGTGTGTGTGTGTGTGTGTGTGTGTGTGTGTGTGTGTGTGTGTGTGTGTGTGTGTGTGTGTGTGTTCATATTTGCATACATGCATATTTTGTACCAATATAAATATTGGTGCAAAAGTATGTCAGTGTAATATGCTGTGTTATTTAATGTGAGTTTTTAAGTTGACAGTGCAACCTACAGTATAGGAGGATAAATGTAGTGACAGCAAAAACAAATACTGAATATACAAGTGATGAATACTTTACTGTTAAAAGAATTGTGGATTAAAATATGGGACACCAGGAGATATAGATGGTCTCATGACAAAAGTTTAAAAAAAAATAATTAAAAAAACAAACATTCAGGATGTCCAAAAACGTAAGGAAAGTGTTTATGTGCGTACGTTTTCACGTTGCAGAACAAACTGTCATATATTAAAAAAAAGACCTGCCAACTGGAGGATATGTAAATATGTACGATGAAAGGAAACAGTGGCGGAGAATTACACATCAAAGAGGAGGGGAAAAAACAACAACAACAACAACAAAGGGATAATTTGGTATAAAATATTCACGTCAGAGGTCTTACATGCGTGAAATCCTCGCCATCAAATGTCACATAGAAAACACAGCTGAGCATCATAACTATACAGGCTACAGATTGAGGCGTATACGGTGTGCAATAATCATACAAGTCCTGATTTATGGAGCACTTTAAGTGGAGGTTTACAGGAATTAACCATTTGCACAGGCAGCATTAACAAATCTGGAGGCCCGTGTTCCTCCCCCTCACTGTTGATTGTGCAGTTTCCCCGCTTTATTCATCATATTAGGCCTTACGACTCCTATAACATCAGCTTTTAAGTCAAATATTTAAATGTATTTTTAGTTAAAACGACTATAAAACAACAAGTAAACCTCAATCTGTGAGTGTCTCTGTGGTGTGAAGATGCAGCCACATGACAAGGACAAAAAAAAAAAAACGACCGGCTCGTCAATGAACGGAGTCAATGTGAAGCACTTTGGAGCCTCCGAACAAGAAAAAGCCTCTCCGTGTACAAAGTCAATTACGACGTGGTCAATATCCACTCGCGTCCGGCGCGCCGTTAATCGATAGGCTGCAGAGTTGAGATCAACAGCGAGAAGAAAGGCGATCTGACCCCCATCTAAGGGGACTAATAAGACTTTGTCGAGTTGGCCGGCTAACAGGGTGAAAACACTCCCTCCTCCTCCTCCTCCTCCTCCTCCTCCTTAAAGATCCAGAGCCGCCTCTTCATCTCCTCAAGGACTTATTTACTCATATTTATGGCTGAATATCCTGCAAAGCTACGAGTTCCCTTTCAGCACGAGACAAAACAAAATGCCTCAAAGCCTGATTTTAAGTGGACGAACAGTCGGTGTTTACTTCCTGTTTCCAACCATAAGTCGAGGCCGACCAATCGCGACGTCGCCTGTTGGTTTGTCCTTTCGGAGCCTGAAAGTCAGCGTTTTGGAGCCGGAAGTGACCATGTTTGTACGAGCTGGGGGAGGAGCAACGGTTGGAATAAAGGACACTATGCCCCGCCCCCCTACACCAAAAAGGTCAATCAAACCAGACACGCCCCCCAAACATTTATCTAATGACACCATAAGGACTGGTGGAAAACATTTAGTTTTTTTTTTTTTAATGGGAGTCTATTGGAGACAGAGGTTTTTTTTTTTTTTAAGCCAGCCCCTAGTGGCACTCAGTGGTATTACGCATTTGTATGTAGAGTCTATGGTTGTTGTGACACTGTCATACAGTGACAATGAATATAGTAAATAGAAAAACTACATCTCAGCTGCTGTTACATAAAAAAAAAAAAAAACAACAACTATCAGTATCTAACTTTGGATAACACTTTAAAAGTTCATTCTTGAAATTGGAAAATATCATCCAGAGCTTCCAACTTTAGTGAATGGTCATCATCACTGGGTTCAATGTCTTATTCTATTTATTAATTTGAATCATGTGATCGTGTCTCTGATTTTGAAATGTGTTTGTCGTTGACTCTTGAGGGGACGAATCTTTGAGAAAAAACACATCGGAATAAAAAATAAAACTATTTGATCACTTAAGAGTTTTTTGGGAGGTTTCATAGGTTAAAATAGTTGCTTTCCATTTAAATTCATTACTTTCTAATTATTTGTCTCTTGATACAATGGTCTGCACGCTGCTGTATTAATAAACCCGTCGATGCAGCAACCAAAACTGTTTCAGGTCGTTTTGGGAAGTAAGATTGCAGCATTATTTTTTTCCATCGCCACGTCCCCCTCCAGTGTTTTATCTTTACCTGTTCAGCATCTAACAGGTGAAGTGAAGTGATGCAGGGGCCACACACACACACACACACACACACACACACACACACACACACACACACACACACACACACACACACACACACACACACACACACACACTACACACACACACACACACACACACACACACACACACACACACACACACACACACACACACACACACACACACACACACACACACACACACACACACACACACACACACACACACACACACACACACACTTTGCACACACCAGCTTCCATTTCTCTGCCTCCTGAAGTAAGTGACAGCTGCAGATTTTTTTGGACCATCCCTCCATCCAGGATGCCTGACAGTCGCCCCCCCCCTCCCACACCCCCGTTGCCATGGCAACAGAGCGAGCAAGTAAAGCTAGCAGTTGTGACCGATATGCCGCTGAGGTGTTTCCCAATCTGACACCCGGCTCTCTCTCTCTCTCTCTCTCTCTCTCTCTCTCTCTGTGACTTTCCTCTTTCAGGTGGTCTGAGATGATGATGATGATGATGATGATGATGATCTGCAGCTGATGTGTTGTGTGTCCGTCGGTGCCGCGGTGACACAGCGCCCTGCCCCTGCTGGCTCATTGTGCTCGCTGACATTTCTCCAAATTGAGGCTCTGACATGAAGGAAACGGGGCGGCGCTGGATGGACAGCTTCAGAGAGGTGACCGAACCACGGCAGGGGGAGAAGACACACACGGGGTGAGGAGGGGGTGTGTGTGTGTGTGTGTGTGTGTGTGTGTGTGTGTGTGTGTGTGTGTGTGTGTGTGTGTGTGTGTGTGTGTGTGTGTGTGTGTGTGTACGGGGCAGAGAGGGATGGAGGGGGGAGTGGGGTGGTAAATCCATAAATTCATTATAAACTTTGAAAATGTCAGAGTGAGTCCAGCACCGCCTCAGACCAGGTGACCCAGAGATTGTAGCTTTGATTTGCCAGGCGACCCGCTCCGGTAATCACAGCCAGGTGATGTCCTGGTCATGGACCTGAGTGTGTGTGTGTGTGTGTGTGTGTGTGTGTGTGTGTGTGTGTGTGTGTGTGTGTGTGTGTGTGTGTGTGTGTGTGTGTGTGTGTGTGTGTGTGTGTGTGTGTGTGTGTGTGTGTGTGTGTGTGTGTGTGTGTGTGTGTGTGTGTGTGTGTGAGAGAGAGATGGGAGCCAGTTGGCAGGGAGACACGGGGACAGATAAATGAGAAACTGGGCTCTTCTGTGCGTCCATGAATGCCCTCCTTCAGGGCTCGGGAAGCTGCTTCAGTGTTGTCTGATTCATGAATAAACCTGTTCGCTGCCATTCAAACAAACACAATTAGCTCCATGATGCTTTTCCTGTGGAGGACAGGAGGGGAACACGAAGCTCCAGCAAACGCTGCTATTTTCACAACCGCTGAAGGACCTCACGAAACCTTCTGGAAACACGATCTGCTGCAAAACGCATTCATTCTGAAAAAAGAAAAAGAAATGCAGAAAAAAATCAGGTCAAAATACTAATAAAATCATCAAAAGATGTCTTCGACACGCCACTGTTGCTTCAACGTGTTGTTGTTGTTGTTTTTTTAAGTGAACAACAGCCAGCAGATTGCACGTATGCATCCATATGCACGAGAGGGGAAATGAAAAAGACGAGCGAGACGCACACATAGAAAAAAAAAAAAAGAGTGTTGAGCAGTAGGCTGTGTTAAAGTGTGTGTGTGTGGGGGGGCCGGGGGGCGGGGGGGGGCTCTTGGGTTGCCGTGTGTGTGTGGGAGTGTTATTGAGAGATATTTTTAATTCTGTGTGTCAGCTTCTCTCATCTCCCTCAGCAAGAGACGTCGGAGGGAAGCTGAAAAACATTTCCAATGCAGCTATCATTTAAATACACACACACACACACACACACACACACACACACACACACACACACACACACACACACACACACACACACACACACACACAGTTCATCAGAAATCTTTCATGTGGCACCAGTTGCGTCTTTGAAAGGTTAAAAAAAGCCTGCCAGATTGTCAGTTTATTTTTTATTTTTTTACATGAACATGATTACAAATATGAATGCGATACATTTACAGATGAATCCAAGTGAATGATGAAAAAAAGAAAATAAAAAAATCCGCCAAAAAACCCAATTGTGATACTAAAAGGTAATAAAAGATTGAACGGACTAAACTGTTCCTCGCTGAAATCAACAGTTTAACTCTCCCGACGCCTCCCACTGAATAATACTCCACCATATGGCAGATGATGACTGTAATAATTCCCCCGTGGAGCAGCCGGCGTCGACCTAATGACTTTTTCCCATGCCGCTTTTGCTTTTAGGGAGCGTGTAAAGTCACAGCGGACCTCAGAGTGGGATTAGGGTCATCCTGGTGGGATTTCTCTCAATTGGGAAGGTAAATGGATTTTTTTTTTTTTCAGCTCATACTCGTTTCTCGGCATAAATTAAAAAAGAAAAAAAAGCACAATTGTTTCAATCACAAATCACACAACGGGATTTATCCTCCCTTTATCACCCCACCATTCAGCACAGATCTGCAGGCTAAAAGCTGCATTAAAATCTACATACGAGAGATGAACGTTCACTTTTGCTCTGCGTCACAGCTGTTCAAACATCTGGGAAGGATCCCAAACGTGAGTCAGAGGAAGATCAAACGCTTCAGTAGAAACTTCAGCGTCTGAACGCGTCGACACGCTGACTGAAAAGAGAGAAAAAAATACTTCAGGCTGCAGATTTCACTACAAACGACACTACAATCAATACAAGAATATAAAACTAAACAATAACTGTGAGGGTGAAAGGCTGACTGACAGTGTTCAGGCTGCTCGAAGGTGTTCACGTTCAAAAATGTTTGATTCTGTGTCTTTTTTTTGTGAATTTTTAGCAGTAAAATGCGGAAATTAGCAGAAATTCCAAGTTTGTGATTTTCTTTTAAACAACTATTTCTTAAAGACTAATATTTCATAACTTTTCCATGATAATAAGCATTGCACATCACTGAAATATTTTACTTATAATCTTTTCTTTTTTTTTAAATGTATTATTTAAACTGAGATTCATGGGGCTCAAAGTTACAAAAATATATTTTTAAAAAAATACATGCTGTCAAAATAAGCCTCAAGTCTTTTTTTATTTATTATTTATTTATATTAAATCAGCACAAACTAAGTACAAAAACAAAGCGCAGCTGGAGATGTGTATAATCTAATTTCAGATATTCCTCGTTTCCACGATAAAACTACATTTCCTACAAGCCCCGTCACTTCCTGTTGTTTCTCCCGGTTAGCGAGCAGCTGTTTGTTTTGATGGTGAGAGGAGAGAGGGGGCGGAGCCACGCCACTTTAATAATGAGGAGTTATTTTTTGGTGTTAATACAGTGAGTTTTGTTTGTAGAGGCTAGTTTACACCTGTTGACAACATTTTTTGCAAAAAAACAACAACAACAACGGTGTAATTTTGCAAGATCGCGAGCTCCATTGCTTGAATTTTCCTTTTAATTATTATGACGGCGAGATCGTGATTTCCTGCAGGGTCGGATATTTGTGTTTTCTCTAAGAAGCGATCTTCTTGTTCCGAGAGGACTAAATTGATCAGTTTTAACTTCAAAAATCATTTCTGCACCTTCATGAAGTTCTTCTGGAAGAATAAAGCCAGTGAAGTCTGTGATGAAGGTTTCAGCCCTCCGGTCCTGATGCTAACACGACTTTTAAAGTCTTTTTTTATCTTGTACTATACCTGCTCTGCCGGTGCGGTTCGATACTTTCATTATTTCCAGGTGAGGGTGAGTAGCAGGTGATCAATGCGGCAGCGGCCGGCGGCAGCGAGAAGGCGACCGCGGCCTGGAGGTCGACTTCATCAAATATTCAGCGGCGGTTTTTGGGGGGACGAAATTACAAATGCTCATTATCAGCGCGAGGCGGTGTGAACTTTCACACTTAACACCGGCACTTATCCCCCGACAGATTACGGCTCCGCGCATCAAATATTAAAGCGGCGGCGTGAATTATTGATCCCAATCGATGAGTGCAGGTCAGAGGAGGAGCTGATGGACAGCCGAGAGGTGCTGCAACAACTTAAACTCAATAACCTCATGATGGTCGTCGAGACGGCTCACGTGTTTTAAGTTGAGGTCAAGTAGGAACTTTTGGACTCTTATGTTGTATTCAGACCAATCGTGTGACTTAAAGTTAAATATCTTCAACTCTTTGCATTGACTTTGTATGTAATCGCTCCTTCTGTTACACCTCCTGAGTTACCGGACCCCGAATTTAACTGCATTAATACCCGAGTCTGTTCTCGCCTCCCTTAAGGATCGTTTTCCAGTCGTTTGATTGTTGGAACCACTTCTAACCCCTCCTACTGGTCTCTGATTGGTTAATCGAATCTTAATGCGAACAGGGTTTCTAGCCGGGGGCTCAGGACTGATCAAAAATTTACATACCAGTTGCTTGATTTTGATACCAGTTCCTGAATGATACTTATTTCCCCCCCAATACTCATTTTATAATATGTTTTTTTTAAAGAAAAAGAATATTAAATTCCACATTATGATTTAGTTTTCATGCAGTTTAGAGGGGGAGAGTGTAACCCAGGTTTTTTTCACAGTAGTCCCCTGAAGGCCACACACAAAGCTAGTACAGTTTACCGAAGTTCCCTCAACACCTCGCGCGCTATCTGCCAAAAATAGCACCGACGTAATTCAGTCAGAAACATAAAAGTTTCAGAGTTCAGTATCCAGAATTCACCCCAAAAAAATCCACCTGTCCCTGTAATATTTGCAATAACTGATGTATTTTGATGTTTTTCCACAAACAAATTCCCCCAGTTTTACAGTTCACCACCGTCTTCGCTTTATACGAGCCGACGTCGATTCAACAAACTTTTTTTTTCCCCGGGTAATGACCTTCAAAACAGCTTCTCCGCTTTATCGTTTTCCAAACACCGAACCGTCTCTAATTTAATACCCCCAAAAAACGAACTGCTTAGTTTATGTCGCCTGTTGACAGACAGCACCGGACGTGGATTCGTCCAATACGAAGATGATTTCGAGGTCAGCGAAACCGTTTGTTTTGCAGCTTCCGTTCGATTTTTTTTTTCTGACAACACATCCACTTTAGACTTCCTACACTTTTTACATAAAATGAACTAAACAGCATTTATCCCCCAATAAAACCCATTTCATTTCAAATCTGATGCACTGGAGACATCACTGTCTGTCTGCTTTAACGCTGCACTGTATTCCCTTCTCTCTCTCTCTCACACACACACACACACACACACACACACACACACACACACACACACACACACACACACACACACACACACACACACACGCAGGTAGAGCAGCTGTGTGGCACCACATCTGATTACGTTATTGACACCAGGCAGGAAACACAAGTGGAAGCGTGCCTCTCAGCCGAGCGTAAAGCACAGCGAGGACGAGGCTGCGTCACATTAAGATGACATAACTGCTTTCCATCACCGCCGCCGCGTTACCGCGGGCGGACAAAAAAAACAAAAAAACTTGACAGATTAGCACAAAGCAAGTCCGCGTAAGTCGCTTTTGTTTGTGCACTTGAATTGTGAACGCGGCACGCCGGTGCTGCCAGCCCGAGTTGTGTCTGAGCATCTCCAGAAGCCCCCCAGGGGGTCTGCGCTACAACCGATGATTTTCATTTACATAATGAGTTTAAATGTTAGCTTAAAGTGCTGCTCCTCAGCTGTAAGGGGTGGGGGGGGGACGGGGGACGGGGGACGGGGGAGGGAGGGGGACGGGGGGCAAGCTGACCTCCACAGAAACAAACACGGAGCCTCGGACGACTGATGTTGACGGTTCAAAGTGGTGGATGTCCCGAAGGAAATCCTATTTTCGTCCCCCCCCTTTTTGAAGTTGATTTAATGGTAATTAGTTCATATCTCTTATTGCCAACAAATCTCAAGGAAGAGACCAAAAACCAACGATGACACTTAAAGCCTGACAGATGTCCCTCCTCTGTTGTCCAAAAAAACAAAACCATGAAACAAAAACACCACTTGTACAACCGGCGACATGTTTCCTTCATCGTCGTTGAACACGCGGTTCTTTAACTCGCCCCCGAACACGCTAAACAACTTCAAACATGGATTAAAACAACAAGTAGTTGACGACCCAGAGATCTGATTGGTCAACTGAACATTTGGAACATGTTCAAATCACCATGACAACACACCCGTGTCATCACTAGAAAATATCCCTCCACCTTCTCAATGGGAATACAGAACTGGAATTGAGTTTCATATAATATGTAATATAATGTAGTTTCTACTTGTTATATTAAATGACCCGTTTTGGTGAAGTCGGGTCTCTTTCGGTCCTTTTTGGTCGCTCCGAGCCACCGTACCGTAACACCACGGAGAGTCACGCACTTAAAGTTGTAGTGGTCGGCTATCTTGGTTTTAACACGACATGGTACTAAAATCGTAAAAATACACGACTCCATGTATATTTTTTGTTCATCAGATATCATCAGATATCTTTGTTCATCAGATATCGTTGTTCATCAGATATCTTTGTTCATCAGATATCTTTATTCATCAGATATCTTTGTTCATCAGATATCGTTGTTCATCAGATATCGTTGTTCATCAGATATCTTTGTTCATCAGATATCTTTGTTCATCAGATATCGTTGTTCATCAGATATCTTTGTTCATCAGATATCGTTGTTCATCAGATATCTTTGTTCATCAGATATCTTTGTTCCAACCAGACTGAGCTCGCTGAGCAGTTTAGTGTTTCTACATGTTGTATTTATTCAGTTTGAGAAGTCCTGTTATAATATTTATGAATAATACCAAAACATGGATGAACATGTTGGTGGTTTCAGTCTTTTCATAGGACTTGTTGACTATAATAATAATAAAAAAAAAAAAGGAAAATCCCAACTCTAATCCTTTAACATTAGGTCAGAGATGAGGTCAGAGGTCAGAGGTCAGACAAACGTTGTCTCTTTGATGGAGCTTCATTCTTTGGTGGAAGCGCAGATAAAAATTAAAAAAAATAAAAAGCTGAGGGGACTTTGAGTTTCTCGAAAAGGTTCCCGGACATCACATCACACACACACACACACACACACACACACACACACACACACACACACACACACACACACACACACACACACACACACACACACACACACACACACACACACACACACACACACACACACACACACACACAGAGTGGGAATCCATCTTCCTCTTTAACTCTCTGAACTGAAACAAATGAGCATATTTTCCCGAGATGTCAAAACCATTACTTTTTAAATCCCACCCCACTCTGCCCCCCAAATTCCCGGAAAAACTAAACAGGACACAATGTGCTCTGCTTCATCTGTATCCTCCAAAAAAACCCACAATAACACACACAATCTCTTCTTCCTCTTCCTCCTCTTCCTCCTCTCCATCGCAGTCTGTCTGCTCAAACACAGACAGCTTGCCTGACCGCCTGGAATACACATTCGGATCTGCTTGTCACTTCACATCTCCCTCCTCTTCCTCCTCTTCCTCCTCTTCCTCCTCTCTACCTCTATCTGTCTCGTCCTCTTCCTCATAAATCTCTCTATCCGTCCATCTCGTCCCCTACTTTATATGAGCATGATAGTCAATAGAGATTTCCTGCTTTCAATTCTTCTGAGGGAGGAGGACTGTGGGAGTGCGAGGAAGGAGGGGGGGGGGGGGCTCTAAATCTAAAGAGTGTGTGTGGAGGGGTGGGGGGGGGGCTCTAAATGTAAACAGTAGAAGACAGAGCAGCTTAAGAGGGCTATAAATAGAGCGATGGAGCAAGAGAGGGAGCAAGCAAGAGACAGATAGAGCGAGAAAGCTTTGCTTACGGAAAAGAAATTGCTCCCGACAGTCGGGGATTAGAGATTCTCTGGAGGATTTTCACTCCAAAAGCTCAATCTGGGGCGATTGGGAAGAGTACCAGCCTCAGTCATCTTAATTCAGTTAAACCCTGCCAACCCAACACAGAGAGAAAATATAGATCCATGTATGTTCGCACGCAATTACACACGTAAGGATGTACACACACACACACACACACACACACACACACACACACACACACACACACACACATGGCGAATAAAAAAATGAATAAAAACGTATATAGAAAAAGACGGCGCACGCACACTCCCCACCTGATCCTGAAACCTTAATACAACAAATGTACACATTAAATGAATATATTTAATACTTCTAAAAAAAACTAAAAATAAAAACTTAACAGTCGATATGTTTGCAATATGACCTCCGCTCTAGTTTATTTACTTCATTTATATGACTGAGTCCCACCTCATCTGTCTTTGGGTACGATTATTAAACGATTATTGTCCATAAACGCACACACAACAACCTGCAAGAGAATCTCAAACGACGACACGTTCGACGCCGTAACCAAGGGTTACCACAGATTCAAATACCGACGTCTTATCGAGGCTGGTTGAGTTTTATATCTTTACATTTATCCACCCAAAAGTTAAGGGGTAAATTAAAGTTTGCCCAAATCTCAACAATGCATCAGTTGGACCGATGTGTCCAAAAAAACAAAAGAAAAAAAGAAAAGCTGATTGGTTTAATTCAATCCTGGTTAGGATTCAGGTTCAAAACAGATGCAAACAATGTAAATGCACAACGAACCGCTGCAGAAACCTTGTGTAAACGTACTAAATGAACTCAGCGGTTCGTCCTCCGACAGCTAGATGGCTTTTTTTGGGGGGCCTGAACTTTGCCTCCTGTTGGGGCGGGATGCGTAGGCGCGTTCATCGCTGCTCGAAAAAACCAGCCGGCATTCAGCTCTGCGGACTCTGACAATAAACAGTGCAGTGAATATAATCATTTAAAACCAAAATAAAAACTGAACAAGAGACTAAAGAGGTCTGTCGAGCTGCAGTCGAGAAAAACTCTTCGGTCCTTGAAACCTTTTGGATTATCTCCAAAAACCTCCGGTCGTTGGACTCGACGTTGTGCTCAGAAATACAGCACGCAAAATTTTAAGTGAGTTTTAAGGAATCGATCGACAGGCATGTTTTTGTAAAAAATTCTTCCAAAATGTCGTAAAGTTATAAACATTTTGAAGAAACCGCCCAAAGGAGTGATTCCTAAAGGATCCATTAACCAGCAAGAAATACAGCACAGATATTCTTTTTGTTTAGAAAAGAACCGCAACACGTGCGGAAGATAATTCACTCATTTGTTCACCACGACACTGTTGACTGTCCGGCTTCAGCTCCAGAGGAGATGCTACGTGTAATTACACACATATAAATATACGGTGATATTTATACAGCAAACATTCAGAGAACAATTTAGACGGAGTGCCGACAATAATCCTGGAAGTGTTTCATTCCCTCCGATGGAAACACAAAAGATATCTGAATTATATTAATGTCAACGTTAAATCAACGGATAATGTTAGTTTACTTTTTTATAAATGTCGAGGAGCTTCGAAGAAAGTTCTGCTAAGTGAGGGAGTGTTGGGAAAATGGGGAAATGTTTGCTAAGTGAGGACATGTTGGGAAAGATGGAGATATCTTGCGAAATGAGGACATTTTGGGAAAGATGGAGATATCTTGCGAAATGAGGACATGTTGGGAAAACGGGGATGTTTCTGCTAAGTGACGGCATGTCGGGAAAGATCAAGACATCTTTGCGAAATGAGGACATGTTGGGAAATGGGGAGATTTCTACTAAATGAGGACATGTTGGGAAATGGGGACATTTGTGTAAGATGATGACATTGTTGGAACGTGAAAAGACTTTTGCAAAGTAAATTTTTTTGTTTGTTTGCTGAAGACGCTCATGAAGGATAAAGATTGTTTTACACGTGAAAAGTTAAATGATGTCTTCAGGGTTTTATTCCCGGTGATATTAAAGGTTCGTGGTGGCGATCATCGCCAAAATCTTTGAGGCTCAATAGAGTCCAACAACTAAAGTCATTAAAGTGAAAAATAAACAAATTGATTGCTCCTGGAGACTTCCCTCAACTTTCTATGTGCATCTACACAAGGTCCTCACAAGACGAGGAAATCTAAGAATAAAAAAAATACACTGCATTTCCTTCACATACTGCAGATCTGCTGGCTGAAGTTTATTTTTGTAGTTTTTTTCTTCTCTCTGCCCAGAATGAATAAAGTATCGGTCTTCCTGAGCGTGAATTAAAAATCGATAGCTCAGAGTTGCAGGTGCGTCTGTGGAGTCGTGGCTCAAAGTTAATTCACTTTCACAGTTTGGCCAAACGAATGAATAAAATATGACGCTGCAGTTTGCGAAGGAGGCGGGAGGTTATAGGGGGGAGAGTGGTGGTGGTGGTGGTGGTGGTGGGGGGGGGTTCTCTAATTGGAATTTCTGTCAGCTGAATGACAATTTTGTGGGGAGACAAATTATTCATACATGCACACACTCTTACTGTACATTTAATCAAGCATGGTCCATTCGGTGGCCCGTTGGTGTTGGCAGGAAGCTCGTCGTCGGGGATGTGGCAACATGAACATCAGCATTGATCAAAATAGGACAAAAGTCCTCTGTGCAGCCATTCACTTTTTCTTTTTTTTTTCAATGCTATTTTAAATATACTGATCTCCCGCAACCTAATTCTACTTAGCATCTTATTTTCCCTCCTTTTTTAACGACCTTAACAGCTACAGAAATACAGAAAGGCAAACATGCGGCTCGGGGTGATAATTCTGAACAAACACTCATGAAATATTTCCAAATGTTTGTACAAAATAAAAAGCCCCGACGAACTTCTGGGAAGTCGTCGCGACACCCGTTTCCACTCCCTTCGAGTCGCGGACAAACACGGGGCCCAACACGGGGCCCGCCTGTCCGCCGGAGGTCACGTGGGGGCGCGCGGCTCGTAAAAAGTGGTGTCCAGAGGCGCTGCGGCGGGGAGGACAGTAACCGTACTGACGTGGTTGCTGGCGACACGGCGACATTGACGGGAGATATTAACCGTACTGTGATTCTCGCCATCGTTTTATGAAGGAAGTCACTCTGGTTTTCCATCTCTGATCGACCGACTGACATTTTAGATGCTTAAAGGCCTCCTGAATGTAGTTTTATGTGATTATAGCATCTTTTTAAACTATTCTTTATCATCACATTATCACACACGCAGTTAAGTGGAGATAATTTGTACTAAATTTACATAAAAGAACCATTTTAATGTGAAGAACTGTTGGGCGATAACAATTTTGGACAGGAATAATAATAATAATAATAATATCACATCATCGCTGTGTTCTTAAGAGATGAAATGTTTTGATCATCACTTGATCTATAAAACGCTGACGTAATCAGGCTTTCCCCTCTACAAATAAATATTAAATAAATAAATAAAGTTGCGATTAGATTCAACTTTCTGAAGGAGTGACTTCCGCTAACGACTGCATGAGAACTTCATGAGAAGTTGAATGGGAGTCTATGGAGGCTTGTTTGGAGCTGAGTCCCCTAGTGGCCCCTCGGCGGTATTGCAGTTAAAGGCATTGACCCCGGAAGCTTCGTCCACTTTTATATAGTCTATAAAAACAGTTTTACTTTTAAGAAAAAAACCTTTCTAAGAATATAAAAACTAGATTTTTGTGTTTTATAGGGGCGAACCTTTAGATCCCGAGAAAATCAACCGAGTGACAGCGTGTTTATAGGATGAAGAGCTTGTGTTTTCAGACACATTACAGTCTGACCTACATTTTTTCCTTCCAATTGCTTTGCGTTTTCTTTTCCACCTTATTTACTTCCCTCTCATAGATTCCCTTCTCTCTCTCTCTCTCTCTCTCTCTGACAGGCCGAGCTGGGCAGGACAACTCAGATTGGTGTGAAATCGCCGCCTAACAGGCGGGAAATTGGCTCCGTTATTTTTGGAGCGGAGTCACGGGGGACCGTCGGACCATCATCTTCTCTCTAATGAGCAGGTGATGGAGGCGTAGCTGAGGAGAGACGGAGGGACGCACACACGGCAGATGTAGAGATGAGAGAAAGCAGGAGACGGAGGAGTGAAAATGTTAACATGAATATCAGCATCAGATTAGAAGGATATTAATCCCGTCTGTTGACGGGGATGGTGTTTAGACGGGAGCTCAGCCAATAACTCATTTTATGTACAAACTAGGATGTGATTATGTTTTGTTTTTTTTAAGACACAAAAATTGTGAACTCCTTTAAGATTTGCTGCTTTCCCCTTTGTTGCGGTGGTTTTTGTCGGGTTTACATTTGTACTGCTTCTTTCCGAAGTGTCAGAAGACGACTTGTCTTCAAGTTCAAGCTGCAGAAGGTTTTAAAGGATAGATCTACAATTTTTCCCGTCTCGGGTGCCTCGGACGAGAATTGAAACAGGTTTTTTTCTTGCTGTGATCTGCTTTAATCCCTCACCGAGGCCGCCGATAAACCTGCATCACTGCTCACCTGGGGTGAGATTACAGCCACATCACCGCTGCCTGGAAACATCTCCGAATGTTTGCACAACAAACAGAAACCGTGGCGACACCAGAGGAAGTTACAGGAGAGAAGACATATATATACATATATATATATACACATATATATATATATATACACACACTTTACCACATGTAATAATAATAATGGACTTTTCTTTATTTAAATAAAGTAAATTTGAATTAAAACTAATTTGAATTGAAATTATAGGCAGAAATACAGTACTGGGCTTGGCCACTTTGCAGTGTGTGCGTGTGTTCATGTTGCAACGATGAAAGTATGTGTGTGTGTGTGTGTGTGTGTGTGTGTGTGTGTGTGTGTGTGTGTGTGTGTGTGTGTGTGTGTGTGTGTGTGTGTGTGTGTAAATCTGTTGTGGCCAAGCAGCAAAGTGTCAGGCTCAATCTCATCTTTGGGGCGTTCTATGAAAGCAGAGCGGCGCCTGTAGAGGACTTTACTCTCCCCGACTGCAGTGAAACTCACTGATCCTCTCCGAGTCGGACTGCCGCGTAATTATTTGCGCATCATGCTGGACGCGCACACACGCACGCACACGCGCACACACACTCGGAGGAAGCTCTGCACAAGTTTATGAGTTCGCATTTTATTTATTTTTGCATCCATGAGCCGTTCCAGTTGTGTCAAAACCTTCACATACATGTGACGAATCCTTCAGATGGGGGTAAACACAGAAACCCCGCTCTCACAAGCGGCTGAGGCGGACGCACACGCGCACACACACACACACACACACACACACACACGCTTGTTTAACTCGGGCTTACTCACTGCCACTGGAAGGCATCGTGTTCATCACACGTCCATGAAAATATCAGGCAACACTGCAGCGACACACACAAACAAACAAACATACAAACAAACAAACAAACAACCACAAATCCCAGGCAGAGATCACACGTCTTTTTGAAAGAGGTCTGTTTTTAGAGGCAGCAAACCTCCACAGCAGCAGCTCAACACTGCCCCCTACTGTCAAGATAGCCAACAGTCACAGGAGTCAGGAAGTTGTTGGTGATGTTCGATCAATATATATATATATATATATATATATATATATATATATTTTTTTTTTTTTAATGGTTGTAATTTTCTTTTCTTTTTTTTAACTATAAACTTCCTGCTTTTATAAAACAGCACAGTTTCACAGTAGAGGCTCAGAGGAGCAGTGATTTGACATCATGGCGACATTTGCTGCAATAAAAATCAGTTATTCTCATCCCATGTAATACAAAAAAAAAAAAAAGGAAAGATCGTCATATTTGCCGAGACACATCATTCATGTCGGGCGCTCCTTAAACTGAACTTTGTTTTTTTTGTACCAGTAAAAGTCCTCCAGTGTTTGAAGGTCCGGTCTGTGGCAGCGATGACGTCTTTCACTTTTGTTCGTCCTCGGCGAGCGCCGGCGGTAACGTGGAGCCACAGGCGCCGTGGAAGTGGAACCTGAAACCCCCCCCAAAAATAAAAACGTTACCTACAGAAATGCTTCGACGTTAAATACGTGTGTGTGTGTGTGTGTGTGTGTGTGTGTGTGTGTGTGTGTGTGTGTGTGTGTGTGTGTGTGTGTGTGTGTGTGTGTGTGTGTGTGTGTGTGTGTGTGTGTGTGCGAGAAAGAAAATGAAACGTGCTTGAAGCGCATGGTGGCCGGAGTGTTTTCCATGTTGAACTCGGCGACGGGGACGCCTCTGGCCGCCACCTGGGGAGCAAACATGGCCGCCGGATACACCACCGAGGAAGTGCCGACCTGCGGGAGGACAGAGGTAAAAAAGTAGAAACCAAATACTTGAATATTTCTCCAAAATACTGAAGCGAAGTATCAAAGCAGCGTTACACAACAAAGCCTGTTTATTTCCCCTCTACAGGTGAGACTCTGTGGACTCTCCTTCAGCGTCCTCTATTCATTATCTCTCTCTGCATGTGTTCACAGTCCAAGTATGAGTTTTAAGAAGTACATTTACACCAGCAGGTCTCCACCCCCCCACCCCCCCCGCCCCGAGAGCTCCTCGTGTCACATAGCTGAGCTCCACCCAAACCAGCTGAATGAGCTCCTTTTAGAACAAACTGATACTCGACCCACATCCACAACAGCTTCAATTTAACAGCATGTGCAAAAAAAAAAAAAAAATTAAAATTACTTGTGTTTTTTTTGTGTGTATTTAAGATTTTCTAAAAAAAAATTTGGGGTGTTTTCCTTTTTGTACGTTTGTGTTTTGCACTTCAGGGCTGCTGATTTTTTGTTGTTGTGTTTTGCCACTGTAGTTGGTTGTGTAGTGTTTTCTGTCTCACACACACACACACACACACACACACACACACACACACACACACACACACACCACGAGGCAGAGGTCACAGCTGTCCAACACCGTCTCTGCTTGGGTGAGGATGTCAGAGTCCAGAGTCTCTCCGAACCAAACCACAGCTGGTCTGAGGAGACCGTGACAGCCTGCCTGCTCACACCTGAGAGAGAGAAACACACACACACACACACACACACACACACACACACACACACACACACACCGTCAAAACAAATAACCTCATCTGAAAGGAGTCCGAGCGCCAGGAGAGCAGCAGCAGCAGCGAGTCGTACCTGGGCAGCTGCTGGACCGGGATCTCGGCTTCGTGCGTCTCGGGATCCGGAGCTCTGAGGAGACGAGTTACACACAGGTGAGTTTTAACATTTCCCCTCAAAAAATGGAAGAGACACAGACGGGTGTCTTAAAAAGATTTGCCCTTTTTCTCTGCTGATATTTTGACTCTCGCAGGAGCCGCTTCGGAGCGGTCGGAAAGCGTTTCCTTCTCGGGGTGATTTTTAGACGTCCGTTTCGGGTTGTTATCCGGTCGGTGGAGCAGAGACGCGAGACGCGAGACGCGAGACAGAGTCTCTGACACCGAGCGGCGAGCAGCGGATGTGACTCACCACAAAGCTGCTAATTTGGTCTCATCTGACCGAAGGACATTTTCTGAACTGTCAGTTTTCGTTTTACTAAAAACTCCAGCGTGGCTTTTTAAAGTGTCTTTTTCAGCCCAGGATCACGTCACACACCCGTCGGTCCACTAGAGGGCGCCGTGTCAATGTCACGTTCTGCCTCGCCCGGGCGTGAAAAAGTACACGCACACGTGAGCGGGTCAGGAGAACGAAATACAAAAGAGTGATGAAGTCAGAGTCGGGCGGGTCGACGGATCAGAACCAGGACTTTCAGACCAGTACTCCAGTTTGTGATGATTTCTTTAAAAAAATTAAAAATTAAAAAAAAAATTCCAGGTTCAGGTCACTTTATTTTGTACCCAAAGGTAGATGTGGTTTGCAAGTAGACAGGCGTATCCATGGTGACAAATTCTTGTTTCTGTGCTCTAATGAAAAACAGTGAGAACTTCGGTACAGACACATTTTGAAATCCTGATTTCTTTCATTTATTCTCACAGCTGAGATTAAATTCAATCGTTTGTCAGCCATCAAAAACCTCCATTTTAAAATGTCAGCAAAGCGACGAAGCGCCTTTTAAAGTGACATTTCTTCTCCGCCGTGTCCATCGGGTGTTATTTACCTCGCTGACATGTGACCGCCGCCGTCCTCTCTGGCATTTTAAAGCTCGAACGACGACGAGCGATATCTCCTCTCGCACTTTTTTTTTTTTTTTTTTTTAATACCGCCGAGGACAAAAACAAAAAAAGAAAACGGTCAAATTTACAGAACAATACGGGCCGAGGCTCTTACCCTTTGCCCTCCAGAGCGGCGCAGATGGGGCTCTTGTAATTGGCCGCTTCATGACCGCAGCTCATGCAGCGCGTTTTAAACAGGCTGCCTGCAATTAAAAATGAATTAATGACAGAATATGAATCAAAAACTGTTTTAACAATCAAAGTCAAAGTTCAAGCTGCTTTTTATTCATCAAGATTTTTGTCAAATCATTTTATGACATTTTATGGACTAAACAATTAGTCAGCCGGTAACGATAATGTGTAGATCCACAAAAAAAGAAGGGCAGATAATACAAAAGAGAGTTCATTATCATCACAACCCTCTAAAGTCAAAAAACCGATGCTGTAAAAATGCCCAAAGCCCAAAAATATAAACATAAAACACAAGCAAATTTTGCTTCTTTTTTTTTGCATGGAAACGTGTTGATTTTCAGAATAGTTTTAATATTTCCATCTAGACGTGAACCGCCGACACGTTTTCCCCGGCTCACCGTGGATCTCCAGGATGTCTTTGGATCCGGCCCGGCGGTGCAGCTCGTCCACGTTCTGGGTGATGACGGTGACGCGGCGCCCCCGTCTGCTCAGACGCTCCTCGCACTCGGCGATGGCCAGGTGAGCCGGGTTGGGATCCTTGGTGAGCATCACCTGGCGCCGGTAGTGGTAAAACTCCCACACGCGGGACGGGTTTCGGGAGAAGGCCTCCGGCGTGGCCAGTTCCTAAAACGGGGAACCTCGTATATTTGTGGACAAACAACCCAGAAAAACGGAGAAAGATGCGACGTTTCTGCGTTAAACTAACAAACTGTACGTTCCCTACCTGCGCTTGCCATTTCCTCCAGTAGCCTCCCGCTCCTCTGAAGGTGGGGACGCCGCTCTCTGCGCTCACCCCCGCCCCGGTGATGATGGCGATGCGGTCGGCTTTGGAGAAAACCTCCCTGAACGCTGCCAGGTCTGAAACACCAAAAAACAAACAACCACTCAAATACTGCCAAAAAAAACAACCCAAAAAACACATTCATGGATTTTGTGGCAGGAAGAACTGTGAAAAAGAACCGGAGGGTACCTGAACTGGGTCGGGCCATGTCTCGGCTGCCCCGAGGACCTCTCAGGTGGGCGGGCAGGTGAGAGTTTCTCAGGTGGGCGGGCAGGTGAGAGTTTCTCACGGCTCTGCAGGTGAACTGGCAGACAATCATCGGGGTGTTCGGGAAAACTGGGGGACAAAGATACGACACCGATTTTATATTTGAGGCTTTTTTTTTTTTTAGCTGCTTCCGATCCAGCATGTTGCTTCCAGGCTGCCGTCTTTGTTGAATGACTAAAACTTCTTCTTCTTTTTTTTTTAAACCAGAGAAACCAGGATCCTCCAAATTTGGCACTTTGCAGGTTTACAGTCTGGAAACTTCAGGAAAATGACTTTAAAAACCAGAAAAAGACAACAAACATCCCATAATCACAATATCACACGATCCAGAACACTGAGTTTTATGCTTTTCAATATGATAAAATATGAATATGTCCCACAGCCCAACTAAAATGAGCCCGATAATGAAAATAAACCAGATGTTGGAGCTCCAGAGGTCACCTCGCAAACAAGCACCGAAGCTAACCTGCTAACGTGGCTAACAGCTGATTAAACTAAGTCTGTAAGTTGTTCCGACGGTTCCGAACAAACTCAGAACTGACCTGTCAGACCGGAGCAGACACGGGAACCGAGTCGGTGTCCTCCACTCCGTCAGCAGCCGCAGGTGGGTTGGACCGGCCGGGACAACATGAGCCTGTCCGGGAGGACGGCGAGGTAAACAACGACCCGCTTCTTCTTCTGCTGGTTCTACCGTTTCTTCTTCTTCTTCTGCGTTTTATGGCGAACGGCATCCAGCGAAAAGGTGCATTACCGCCACCTACCGTATAGGAGTGGAGCAGAAGAAGAAACAAATAAATGAATTGATAAATAAATTGATTAAAAAGATAAATTAATAATAAAACAAAAATATATATTAATAAATAATAATAAAAAACCAGGTTATACCAATTCAGTGAAGTAAATTAATTTTGCTCAATCCTGTTTCTTTCGAGTATTGCAATACCTGTGGAAGAAGAAAACAAAATGACACATATACATGTTCTGACAAAGGATAAAGGTTAAATGTTAACAGTTTGTAAAAGTTAATCTTTTAGATTAAATTCCCCTTCAACCGTGTCTCGCTCCAGTGTGAATTTTGATGACAGATTCTGGTATTTTTGCAGAACTGAGATGTTGTTGTTTTTAATCACCAGCAGCCAATAAGAAATAATCCAAATGGATTTTATTTTTCACTGTGAATGTTATGGAGGAACTTAAAAGTCTTTAAAAAGTACTGAATGCACTTCTATTTTTCAAAACAATAGTCATTCATTTAACTTAATATTTTGTTATGTTTTAGCCTCAGTCTGTTTCAGTTTCAGTGAGGACCATGATGTTTGGAGCACAGCTGATAGTACATATAGATTTTATTTAGGATCATCTCCACTAGAGGGCAGCACTGTATTAGTTTAACACTATAAGCACAACCTCAACACAAACATAAAATGATCCTTAAACACATTGACTGTATATAAATGGGTTTAACACGAAGAATCCTGTTTGTACTTTAATATAATCTATAATATCAGGTCTTAACTTTATCTTGGTTCAGTCTTTGCTTTTTAACGTTAAAAGTGACTTATGTGCCTTTTTATGGGCATATAACTTTTGGATTTTATATTTAAAAAAAAGCCATGCCTGTAGTTCTTTTTCTTATTTGAAACGTAGGCCACTAAAATATTAATTATTTTTATTAATTCGAGGCGGCAAATAACATTCATTTGCAATATCAAGTAATCTGGCAATAGTTGACTTGAATTATTGATGAATCTAGCTATTAAATATCAGGAAATAGATGAAAAAAAAGATTTCCCAGAACCTCAAGGTAATGTCTTTAAATATGTTTTACATTTACAATCATTAAAGACAAAGAAAAAGACAGATGAAATGCATATTTGAGAGGTCAGAATCACTTTTAATAGAAGACTTAACTCATTTTTGCAGCTGTATTGTTTTATCTGATTTCTTTCTATGTCAGGAAGCAAAATGCAGATAATTTGTCCAAAAATACTCATCAAGAACCCAAAGTTGCATCGTTAAATTGCTTGGGTTTTTTTTGTTTGTTTTTCCTACTAACAGTCTGAAACTAATAAAGTTTAGATTTACATCCACCTATTCTGATATAAAATCATAGAAATGCATCGTTTTCCGCAGCTGGATCTGACAAAGCTTTCGGGCTAATATTTGCCTTGATCAAAGACATTTTTGATCAGTTCATCAGCTCTGTGACGTCAGTGCACTCATTATTTCAGCTTCTGGTGAACCAGACATGACAGTAAAAACGGTGTGAGGTCACTGTCGCGTGCTGCTTTTCATTGGTCGGCGTGGTCTCACCGTTGGAACAGGTGGAGCTGACTTGCAGGAAGAGAAAAAGAAACCGAAGCTCATCAAGCCTCCCATCCCCCCCCCCTCCCCTCCCCTCCATACCCTCTATCACCATTACAATAGTCCCCCCCCCCCCCCCTTCCCTTACACCGTCTGCCCGGGCGGGTGCACGGAAGCGGCTGCAGCGGCGCCGAATCTCTCGCCAGTCCCGCCGGTCGCCAGTGGAAGCTGCCCCGGCTGGCCGAACATGGCGGCGGCCCCAGAGAAGGAGATGGACCGCAGGCCGATCCGGAGGGTCCGGTCCAAGAGCGACACGCCTTACATCAACGAGGCGCGGATCTCTCTGCACCTGGAGACAGGTAAAAAAAAAAAAAAAAAAAAAAGGCATGCCTTGCCAAAAGCGACCCGGAGGAGGCTCCGCTCCTCGTGTCTGGTGTTGCATTAGCGGTCCTCCACCGGGGTGGTGGAGGTGCTGGTGGTGTGTGTGTGTGTGTGTGTGGGGGGGGGGGTGTTGGATATTGTAGTGAATCGCTTCCTCGCTCAGTGACAGTTCCCACGCAGCAGCATGACTTTGGGCTTTCATCGTGCAGGTCTCGCGGTTCCACCACCGGCTGCTCAGCTGCACCTTTAATGGGAATTCAAGCACATCCACGATGGATTGTTTAGATTTGCGTTTATTCCAACTGTGCAATGCTCTGTGCGACGTATATAGCAGGAAACCAATTACCCCCCCCCCCCCCCCCACACACACACACACACACACACACACACACACACACACACACACACCACCACCACCACCCGGAGGACGATTGATTGCTCCACATTGCTCCAACCAGACTCCGCCTCGATGGTCGGCTGCAGTGAAACATGTTGTGTGAACTTGCTGCCTGCGGCTCGACTCCATTTAAAATGCAGCTTGTTTTATTCATGATTTTTTTCTTTGCAGAAGGGTTGAAGGGAAATGGATGGATCCTCAGCCTCAGTGTTTGTCTGCTCCTTAAAACTGAAGGATGGGGTGGTGGTTGGGGGGGGGGGTAACTTATTGTTTCCTTTGTTGCCATGGTCACGACGGTAGGCTGGCAGGAAGCCTGAAATGTGTGTTCACAGCTCGGATCTGTGCTCGTTTTCTTGGTGCTTCTTGATTTTTACTTTGATTATTTTTTTATTTTTTTTATCTCCCTGTGAAACATCCCCCAGGAGGGGGGGGGGGGAGGAGGGGAGGGAGGCTCTGTGATGCCACATCAGTGCGGAGCTGTCCACGGTCCCTCGGTGCTGAAAACAAAAAACAATGCCACCGAGCAGAACATCAGCAGCCGAACCGAACCTGCAGGATTTGCACGTGGAAATCAGTCATGATCATCACATGACATGAATGAGAGGATTTATATTTATTATGTATTATTTATTTATTTTAAATGGGCTCGTACTGCATCGACCCTCCCCCAGAATTGCCCGATGTGACAAATCCCAGTCACATGGTTGTGTGTGTGTGTGTGTGTGTGTGTGTGTGTGTGTGTGTGTGTGTGTGTGTGTGTGTGTGTGTGTGTGTGTGTGTAGTCTTGGCTAGACTGTATATTTTCCATTTCAGACAACTCTGTAGATTTCTGCCTGTAACATTTATGAAATCAGTTTTTTTCTGTCCTCGTTTTTATTTGGAATTTTTGTTTTTTGTTTTTGTGCCTCAAGCTCAGAAATATATATAAAAACAAAACAGTCATACAAATATCTTAACGAGATCAGGAACTACTCACACACTTGCCCTGTGATATGCCCCTCCTCCTTTTTTTTAGACCTTTATGACTCATGGTGTTTTCACTTCACATCCACCTACTCGTACTCGTAATCTCTCTCAACACTCTTCCTCTCCATTTTGTCCCCCCCCCCCCCCCCCCACTAAGAGCGCCACCTCCTCGCCGCCAGATTAGCCGAGTATGAATACCACTATTTATTTATTTATTTATCTTTTTCTTGGAGCTTTTTGTCTCGGTGGGGGAGAGGGAGGGGGGGGGGGTTGCTGTTAGCTGCACACAGAGCGAGGCATCGTCCATGAATCCAGCAGGTACTGCCAGCTCAGATTTTTTTTCTTCACCCCCCCCCCCCGGCCTGGTCCCCCCCCCCCACCAATATCGTCCCCCCCTTAATCTCATTTCTTGTCCTGTCACCGCTGAAGCCATCTGCCCACCGACTCTCTCTCTCCTCCTTTCCACTTCATGTTTGAGTGTTTTTTTTCTGCGTAAATCCGTCGTTTGATGTCGACGCGTGACGAGACGCTTCCTTCCTGCCGATCGAAGGCGCCGCGACGCTCCGTGTGCAAGTTATCGCGAGTCATCGGGCCTTTTAGTAAACAAGAGTTTATCGCCGTGGCTTTTTCCAGACGGTTTGGTTCAGTTCAGTCGGTTTGTCTGAAATCCGTATTTTTTGTGGGGAGAGATCGGCTCCAGTTCACGTCCTCGTTTCTCCTCAAGTAGCTTTAAAGTTAGAAACAAACACTTTACTGAGTTTGATTGAACAAAACACACAAAAAAATAAAAAATAAGTGTGATTTAGCGCCTCAAAACCTTTCCCAGGGAGGTGGTTGTGGTCTCCAAAACCTTAATCGCACTTTTTTTTTTTATTTCTTTTTTAGCTAAATCGAATCAAACGTCCCAACGAAAGCGTTCTGAAAAAACCCCGTTTCGATTCGCTTTGGGGGAAGTTGCTGTCAAACAACGTGTCGTCTTGCAGATGGTGTTCGATCCGAACACTCTCGCATCAAGTCGGAGGCCAGCGACGCAGGATTTTCAAAGCTGCATCGAAGTCTCTCGAATTTTGCCAGACTAACAGTTCGGATGTATTTACGGCCTTCGGACTTTAATGTGTCGGCAAACATTTGCAACATAAGCATTTATTCTAGTCGTGTTTGATGGATTTAAATACTCTCTTTAAATACTTTCTTGACGACTTCCAGGCGCATTACTGCCCCCTTCTGACGGGAGTAGCGCATTACAACCAGGAAGATCGATAGTCGCACATGCTAATAGATTTTTTTTTAAATATTATTAAGACTATTCAAATGTTCGAATTTCATGTCCCATCCCTAATAAAAATCCTGCTATGACTAGCCAGCGTATCGTGATTAATATCGTTCATTCATAACAAACGGCGGTACGGTGGATCTCGCTTTGACAAAACCACAAACTGTAATCTTTTTCTTCTTTTTTTTTTTTTTTTATAACAGTTTTATTAAACCAGAACCATTTTCACCGCCTTTTTTTTGGACCTTCAGGTCTGGTTTCCATCGTCTTGGAGGTCCGGTCCAGATCTCCGTCAGCTCAGTGAGAGCTTAAACACTGTTCGCCACGCTCTCATTCAAAACAGAGAGAGAGCTAACACCGAACCTGAATGAAAGGCCAGAGACAGAGAGGAGCTTAAATTAGAAGAGGAGGAGGGGGAGGAGGAGGAGGAGGAGGAGGAGGAGGAAGAGGAGGAGGAGGAGGGCAGGATTGTTGCACGGTGGAATAAAGAAGCCGAGTTGGCCGGCGTCCAGAGAAAACGGTGAGAACGGTGCTCACACGAACCTCCACACACACACACACACACACGCACACACACACACACACACACACACACACACACACACACACACACACACACACACACACACACACACACCAGCAGCATCAGCAGCAGCAGCTCAGTGCCAGGCCTACCTGTGCAGAATACAAAAGCAGGGAAGGGAACATTTTAAAAATGCAAAGGAGCACTTTTCTCCCACCGCACAAAAAAAACCAAAACCTTCCCTCTTCCTCCGGCTGACACGTGAGGCGTCGTCCATTCAGCTCAGACAAGCCGGCCATTGTGCCGATGAGACTCACACCCGACTTCACGATTGTGTGAAGGTCTCTCAGCTGATGTGATGTCAGCGTTCAGGAGTGTAACCCCCCCCCCTCCTCCTCCTCCTCCTCCCTCCTTGTGCTGCAGATTGTCCTGCTGTGAGGCTCCGTGGTTTAAGTGGGCTGTTTTCTTTTATGATTTAATAAGTGGTTGTAACACGTCGGTAAATGCTGGCTCGAGTTTTCATGTTGTTTTTTTTAACTTCTGGACTTGAAACAATCACTTGATTAATTGATTGACTTAGAAATAATTGACAAATATGTGCAGAAAATGAATGATGGGTATTTGTTCTTGATATATATATTATTATAATCAAATTGGTGTTTTTACTGACAAATCAAGCAAATTGAAGGATGTCACACACAAAAGAAATACATCTTATATATTTTTTTGTCTAACAATTTAAAGATAATGTAGATTAAAACTGCCGAGCCTCAGCCGAGGAGTCGTGAGGCCGAACTCGACGATGCACCTGTGAAGAAAGTTGCTGACTCGGCAACACTCTCACATCTTTGCTGTGTCTGTGTTTTGTGCGTTTGTTGTGTCCGTGCGAGCGACTTGTGGGTTTAATTTAGAGTTTAATTGGTGACGATGTGTTGTTGTTCTGTCGTGTTGCGTCATTTTAAAACTAGAAAAGAGTTCATCAGCAGTGAAAAGTGCATAATTCAAAAAGTGCTGCTGGATTTGTCAGAACTTGCTGCTGATTGGTTGGTTGATGTTAATACTTGTAGTTCATTTCAGTTTTAATCATAATGTTTTTTTTTTTTTTTAGGTTTCGAGATGTTTTTACTGCGTTTAATTTGGTTTTGCAGAACTGATACCAAAAACCTGTCAATCATAACACAGAGCAGTTGATACTCAGCCTGAAGGATGTAACACACAATTAATGCAGTGGAACACTTATTATTGTTCGGTACTCCAGACTTTGTACCATCAGGAAACATCGCTGCCTATTAAACCTCACAAAGAGGAAATACAAATGTTTTTCGGAGTATTTGATGCATCCTTTCTCTGATCTTTCCGTAGCCGTCTCATCACCATTTTAATTTATGTAAATTTCTTGCGCTGTGGGATGAATACTCAACAACAATGAGCAGCACACCCAAAAATCAAGTGCATTTAATATGTATTGTGATTTTATTACATAATACAATACCGCTTTCTAACATGGCGTCTTTCATAAATGTTGTGGAAGTTGAGGATGAGTGTCAAGAGGAGACGGTGAAGCACACAGACCCCGAACCAAACCACTCCTTAACCTTGAATATCTTTTAAAAAAAATGGATTCAAGTTCAACAAATAATTAGTTTAAGTGTCTTTTTTTATTGTGAGAGAGAACTTTTATAGTTTCTTGAGTCTGAGAAGCAGACTGGATATAAAAGTGTTCGTAGCTTCCGGGTCTGAAAAGTGAGGTCCAATGTGGATGCAATACCACCGGGGGCCGCTAGAGGTCGGCTCCAAAAAGAATCAGTCGGGCCTGTACTGCTGTCAGGTTTCTGTTAGATGGGCGGGGCATAATGTCCTCAGGCTTGCTCCGCCCCCCCCCCCCCCCATCTCATCCAAATATGGTCACTTCCTGCTCCGAACTCCCAAGATAGGATGGTGACGGCTGAAATAGCGAAATCACGGCTTCAGAACGAGATCAATCAGACCGATTTGTCAGCTACTGGCTTTTCACAGATATTTGTACGTTGGCAGATTCGAAAAAATAATTGCCCCCCTCCCCCCTTCCCTGTGGTAGTTTTAAACGTGACCCTTTGTGGTTCAGCTCCGGCACTTTAAAAAAAGAATCCCAAAAAAAAAACCGCAGAAGGAAATAAGAGATTTGAGGATTTTTTGTATTTTTATTTGAAGGCCACCTATCTAAACAGATGAGCTGCATACAGGAGAGACGGGTGACTCATACTCCTGTGATATGCCAAGTCTCACATTCACACGTTCACAGAAACACACACACACACACACACACACACACACACACACACACACACACACACACACACACACACACACACACACACACACACACACACACACACACACACACACTCTCCTACAGGCTCTGCTGTTCTGTCACTTTAAATTAATTCAGCACATAGCGGGTCCAGTCGGACGGAGGAGGGGGGAAGGGGGAGGAAGGGGGGAGGGTGTGTGAAGAGGCTTTTGAACAGTGAATGGCAGCGAGAGAGAAGATGAAGAAGAAGAAGATGATGAAGAAACATCGAACTCTGCGTTGCCTTTGAACTCGCAGACTTCCTTTGTCCTTCTCCATCACATCACACATTATTTAGAGACGATCCCCGGCGTTCGGCGCCGACGCCGACACATTTCCAGACAGAAGACGAGACACAGGAGCTCCGCGTTGTCACCAGGAAGCCTCCTAACTCCCGTTTTGGTGTTCGGTGCACTGAATGAATCGCGTTACAGAAATTCAACCACGTCAACCAAACCAACAGATCTGGAAATCTAAAGTTTCCTCACGTGTTTTTCTTTTCCTCGTCGTGAAGGCGTCTTTATGTTTATCAGTATCACACATCAGTCAGATGTGACCTGACGACGTGTCGATGAAATAATCAGCATCGTGATAAAATAACTTTCTCCATAATAAACTATTTTATTTAGCTTTATTGTCATTTTATCAGGAGGACAAAAAAAAAAGAAGCAAATTACTGTTTGAGTCTCGGTTAAGATGAACATCTGGGGAGTGAAGTCGTGGAAGAGTGTCGCTCCTCATAGATCCAAGAGCCGTTGGAGGAAGTCCTCCCTGTTTGCATGTGCACACGACAGGAACTGAACCAGCAAGACGGTGACGGTTAATATCCCGACCCGAGGATTCGTTACAGCTGTTCTCGAACCGATAACGTCACCGTCGATTGACGCTTGTTTGACGCCGACGCCCCCTAGTGGCCCCTCGAGGCTGTTTCCCCACCGGTGTCTGTCGCCGCTGTCGGAGTGAATCTCCGTCATTAAAGTCGACGCTGTCTGTCTCAGCGGCGTCCCAGAAGCGTCTCGATCCGCTAAAGATAGGTTTCTGTATGTCTCGCGGTAATCTCCGGTAGAGCAGATCGGCCCGGCTGCTGGCTGCAGCAATATCCACAAAACGGACAAAAAAGAGGCCGTTTTACAACGTTTACCTGCGATAGAAGCACAGAAATCAAGGAAACACGACCAAATAAGGAAGTAGGACAAAACGGGAAGACAACATGTGACGTGACGCACACGCCTTCAGTCGTACTGCAGTTTAAGGCGACAGTTTTACCTGCAAAGCTCCGGACCGCCGAAAGCAGCGTGTTCTTCTTCTCCTCATGTTCTTTAATGGCGGCTGGCGGGAAGCTTTTTAGGCGCGTTACCGCCACCTTCTGACGGGAGTAACGCATTACAACCCAGGTGCAGGTTAAAAAGAAAATTGATTTTCTCGATTATAACGACCCTTCGAAGATTCGTGCCCCAATCCCTCGTAGGAACCAGGATGAGGAACATCCGAGGTGCCTCTGTCACATGCCTGCTGCTAGTTTTTCTCCTTTTGTGTGGGTTCATCCTCTGGAGACGTCTGTTTGCTCCACCTGACTGCTTCTCAGTGGAGGAGGTTCAGGATAGCGAGCAGTGAACCGGGCGGAGCTAATTATCTTTACAAAAACACTGCATGTTAAGTCTCTTCCATCCTCAGTACTCAGGATGCTGCCAAATGACACCCAGAGGTGTGTGTGTGTGTGTGTGTGTGTGTGTGTGTGTGTGTGTGTGTGTGTGCGTGTGTGTGTGTGTGTGTGCGTGTGCGTGTGTGTGTGTGTGTGTGTGCGCGTGTGTGTGTGTGTGTTGTCACCTTCAGGTGAACGTCTTAATCAGAGCCGTTAGCGGCTGCTGGGTGAAGGTGGAGGTGGAAGCGAGGCGGGGGGAGTGATGAAGGTGAAATGACGGAGGAGGACGGTTTTAGACTCCCGACAGCAGGCCTCCACCTTAAACGCGTCTCGGCGGCGGAGCGGCACATTAATTTTGCACACCGAGTCTGTCGTGGGGATCGTAGTCTCGGCTCGCGGACCAAATTAGCAGCGGCGGCATCATCAAAGGACGGCGGATGATTCATATTTTTTTCCCGGTGGTGGAGACAGAAGGCCAGATGGGACGAGGAGGTGATAGACGGTCATCAGGAGGTTATTTAACTGTCACAGTGTGAAGAGCTCGATTAAAGGGTCAGTTCACCAAATATATATGACATCACAAATTCCCGCTGCATCGTGACAACGAGAACAAATATAGAGACGGAGTCATAAAGAACCATCTTCAGTGCCGAGGAGATGAAGCAGCAGCAGATGGTGCGGCTGCCTCGGGGGTCCCGATCTCAACATCAAGCGGTCCGTCCGGGAACGAACACGTTAGAAAAAAAAAAAAACTCCACAGAGGAACTTTGCACGAGATAAAAATAAATATTTGAGCAAAAGTTTCATTGGTTTAGGAAAAGTCCAAAAGCAGTTTTCGGGTTGAAAGAAGTCCTGAAAGAAAACTGCACTCACTCTTTGTTTCTAGAGAACAAATTTGTCTCAAAGGTTTTTTTCTAGTCTGCAGAGCGTCCAAAAAACTTTTGTCCTGATTTAAATAAGGACAAAATAAATCAACGAACAACAAAATAATGGAAATAAAAAAAAGGATCCATCGATCAGGACAGAAAAACGTCAAATATTTGCAGCTTCTCAAACATCTTCTATCCCCTCAAATGGCTCATTATTAGTTTTAAAGTGGGTTTTTTTTTTTTTATTAAACTTCTCAGCATTTATTGTAATGAATGAAATAATAATAATAAAAAAAGAGTGATAAGTGGAGTAAAAACAAACTGTAAATTTAATAACTTCCAAATGATAATGCTGCCGTGTCGCTGAATTATAATCTCCTCCAGAGGACTTCATGTATAAGCGTACATGCAGAAGATATTTTAGTGAACTGGCTCTTTATCGAATTACATTATTTGTTAAATAAAATTGGCTGAATTTAGCTGGAAGGCGTTCGTTTAAAAGCCCGTTTGACCTGCAAGCAGCGCGGCCGGCGTCGGCGTTGCTATCAGTCGCTGCGTTTTTCATTTGGGAGACGCAGACACATGACCTCCGCCCCCCCGATCAATAACCAGTACCATCCCAATTCTCCTTTTTAAACGTTATTTACACAGCGATATTTAAACTGAAGCTGCAAAGGGAGATCATGAAGAGATGAAATATGTGTAGGAGTCGTTGGGAGAGTGTTTGATCTCTAGAGGCTTTTCTGGGAGGTCGTTGAGATCGATGTTCAGTCCGAACATGAACAGCGAGGTAGAAAACAAACCGCAGTGAGAGGACAGGAAGTCAGTAAGAACCACAACAAACATACACTCGGTGACTCTTTGATTTATTTCTACTCCTCGGGGAGTTTGTTAACAAGATTCAGAGTCCGAGTGCGTCGGAGTCGACCGGCAGCGACGTCACCCGTCGGTTTGTGAACGTCCGTTACGAAGCCTCGAGGTCAGATTTTTTCCGTCACCATCTTTGCTCGTTTGGAGCGGCTTGGAGCAGGAAGTGACCATATTTGGACGAGCTGGGGGGGAGGTGTGAGCGAGTGGTGGATCTGATTGGAAACCTGACGATACTACGTCCCGCCCACCGATAGCTGTAACCTGACTGCACCACAAGCCTGTCAATCAAACAGACAACTGAATGGGAGTCTATGGAGCCGGAGGCTTTTTGGAGCCGACCTCTAGTGGCACTCGCTGGTATTGCAGCTTTTAGACACTTCCGCATCATTTTTCCGCCTCGTCAGATACGTCCGCTTCCACATACAGTCTGTGGTTGGAGTGTTTGTCGGGTAGTCGTGGAGATGTCACAGCACAGGCCACCGATGAGAAACTGAATCTGTGTGACTGACGGCTGCGCGGTGAGCTGAGACGCTGAATAGATGCTGGTGGACGTCTCGGTTTTCAGCTCGATGTCTCGCCGATAGCAAATATGACACGCCGAGGACACGTGTGATGTGACGGGAACAGCTAGTGGTCCGAGTGTGTATTTTCACTGTCTGCAGATGTAACCTTTAAAACCTGGGTGCCCCCCCGCTGAGCCCCTCGTCTGAAGGAAAGCGTCCTCCACCCACTTCTGATCCATCACTTCCAATGCTTTTGTTTTTTTTTAATGCGGTTTGAAGACCCGCCAATATTTAATGTTTTCTTTTTCAGTGGTTTTGATGGTGGGTGGAAGATGAATAACCACATTTATTTATAGTTATATTTATGGAACGACATCAGTTCATCACAGAAAAACACTGCAGTTTAATGAACATGTCTCCAACCGGCAGCTACCAGTCGCTCACCTCCCGTTTCTGAAGTTCGAATAATATGCAGTGTTTTCGACACGTAGCTTTACTTAGATATTTTCAGCATTTTTTATTTATTCATTTATTTTTTTAACCTGTCTGAGAGAACGACGCTGTCAAAGCGATAGTTGTCCCCTCGTCTGCTCCGTGCTGTCTCTGCAGCAAAGGTTTAAGCTCCGCCCACTGAGACACACAGATCAGAGGACAGAAACACAGCAGAGGTTTAAGCTCCGCCCACCGTGAGACACAGATCAGAGGACAGAGATTTTAAGGTAAATAAACTTTGAATGTTGAAAAAAACAAAACATAAAGCAGTCAAATTTCTCAGTTTTAATGTTTCAAGCTTTTGAATTTCCAGTTGTCTGTCTTTCCTTGTTATTGAGAGCAGAGCTGGAGGTCCTGATGCTTCATTAAAAAGGATTCAGCGTTCGTTCCAGACTGGAGGCTTGTTCTCTTAATTGTTTTGCCTTTCATCTTGTGGTGCACCACCTTGTTCTTCTGGATTTGAAAAAGCCTCCATGAGCCAGGAAAAATAAAACGCAGCTTTTGATCTCAGCGTTACGGAAAAAATACTTGAGCGTCAACTGGCGCATGAAAGAAATATCTCTGGATGACTGGATTAGATAGACACCAGTCTGGTCTTATTATTGTGGTGTATTATTCTGTCACCGTTTTCACAAGTCCTTTTTTTACACCCATTTGTGGTAAATGAGCTCCACCTGCTGGTGCAGGTTTGCAACAGCAGGTTTTGACCCTTTATTGGCCTCCACAAGAGAATATGCAAACTGTGTCTCTCACAGCATGTTGACTCAGTTCCTCAGGCTTTAAAAAAGACACACAAAAAAAATATCTTTTTTTTTCCCCTCCCCACCGATCTAAGAGGCTTTCCAAATTTAGCTTCTTTTCATGCTTTAAATCTTTGAATATGTTTTCTGTGCGGTATTTTTTATCCTGATCCCCCCTCCTGTGCAGCTGCCTCAGCCGGGAAAAATATGTCAGGATTCATCAGTGAGTACAAAACACAGCTGTCAGAAAGTAGCAGAGCGCCTCTCCACCGGCTTCCTGTAAAGTTCAGGGGGTTATTTTTAAGATCTTATTGATTTACCTTAATGGCTTGCAGTCCTGTACCTGGTGATATTCATGAGCTTTCCACCCCGGTGACTCTTGAGTGCCTTTAAAGTCAAATCCACAAATTTCAATGTCTTCTTTCATTTTTAAATGTTTTTAACCTTCCCTTTAAAAAAAACAAAAACATATTTGTGTAGTTGTTTTACAAAGGGAAAAGCTGCTTTGTAAGATAGATAATGGTCTTTTTTTTTTTTTTTTTTTTTAAAGAACAAACAAAAGCTTTCAGAGAAAGGACAGATAATAATAAATACATACATACAAATACATAAAAAGGACAGTTAATGAGTGTAAAACCCAGACAGATTTATTATGAGTTCATTTCTGTGTGTAAAATGTAATTTATTTGAAGTCCCTCTGTTTTTATTCTCTAATTAAAAACACTGCATTCTCAATATCCCGGCGCTTCAACCTTATTGGTTAATGCCTCCGTCCAACGGCTCTGTGATTGGCCGACCAAAGCTGCGTCAAGCCACCGACCGGAAACCTACATTAACACCGGAAATGAAGTGGACCTTCAAAATAAGGTCAAGAGGGCCAAATGACACGCAGACTGACAGATTGTAGACTTAGTTTTAATCATTTCTGTTGTCTTCTAAAAATTGTTCTCGTTTTTATCTTTTACTCGCTGTGTTTGTAAAGCATCGAAAACGCCGACCTCCGACCTCCAGTCCACAACAACTGCGTTTTTTTTTTTTAATTTATGTAATTCAATAATTGAAATATCCAAGTCGTCAGTTGTCTGTGCTGCATTTCTGTTTATATCTACACAAGAGAATATTTATATTTCTCATTTAAAGGCTCTTTGATCCAACAGCTCTCGTCGTAGGAAGAACATATATTTAAAACCAAAGATATATATATATATATATATATAGATAGATATTGGGTTTTTTTTCTAACCAAAGAGAGAGAAGTTAATGTTTCCAAGACAGCTGCTGAAAATTTTGCTTTTCAAGAAAGAAACTCTATTGTCCATTTCACAACGTTGGTCAATGTCAAATAAGTAGATAATGAAGAGGTCTATGCTGTGGCAAGAGGAAATATTTATTTACAACATATTTCTGCTTAAATATGTTGTCGGGGTTGGGGTTTAGTCTGGTAAAGATTTGAAGGAGTGTTTGTGGAATATCTGGGGCTTTTATTTTGTAATACGTCGCCGGAAGTGTGTCTTCAACGTGGCTGACTTGCGGGCAGTGGCCGGAGATACGAACCGTTTGAAAGTCCCTCCTCCGCCGGAGCAGAGGGCGAAGAGGGTCCGGTCCAAAGCCGCGGTGCAAACATGGCGGGCCGCGGAGGCGACGTGATGTGTTCACGGTCCGGATCCCGGAGCGACGCCGCGACCTCGGAGGAGGAGAAGCCGAGGAAGAAGCGGAGAGCCTTCTGCCTGGCGGGGCTGAAGTCCCGCAACGGCGCCGGCGGGCAGCGGCCGGAGGAGCAGCCGCATCGGCAGCGACATCAGCCCGCCAGCAACCACAACAACAACGTGCCGTTCACGATCCACTGCCACATCGGAAAGGAGATCAAACACATCTGCAGCAACTGCCGGGGAGCCGAACCGCTGGACGGTGAGAGGAGTCTTTACTACCCGGGGGTGTTGGAGGTGTTGGGGGGGGGGGGGGATTACTGTCATCAGCCGGGGACCGCTCCCTGCCTGCCGGGGAAGAAGCTCCAGCATCAGCCCGGGTTGAACACATTCACTTGAACTGTGTACACATCTCACTGCTGTTTGAGAACCTGTTGTGTCCCTTCAAATAGTCTGGTACCGGCGTGTTGGTACCGGGTACCAGTGTTGGTACCGGGTACCAGTGTTGGTGTGTTCCATGTCATCAGCTTCTTCCATGTTTGTACCAGTGTTGGTACCGGTACCAGTGTGTTGGTTCTGGGTACCGGGTACCAGTGTGTTGGTACCTGGTACCTGTTGGACAACTAATCGATGGAAAAAGGACCTAATTGACCTGAACCTTAACAAGGTCTGCCAGTAAAGATTATCATCGCTCTCTTCTTTTTGTATTTAAAACCATTATTTGTCTATAAAATGTCAAATTGATCCACAACTCAAATGATTTTCACTTCAGTGATAAAAAACAGAAAAACCTGCACTTTTGTTTTTTGCTTGAATAACGACTTGAACTAGTCGATCATAAACATTACTGCTGATTAAATTCCTGTCGATGAACTGATCAATACATGAAGCCGAGCCTGACTTCAATAATCAATATCTCATCTTAGAAATCTTCAGTCAATCCGCTTGAGCTTTTAATTTGAAAATCTCTCTCCAGTATAACTGATGGAGGTTGTCTTTTTTTAAATTGTTAATTGGAAGGTTTTAATGAGGAAAGGACTTTAATGAATGGTCATATTAACTTCCATTTATGTCATATATTAATTATTTAGTTGATAAGGGTGTCAGAAATGTTTTTAAAAAGCTGCTTTCAAAGCATCAAATCTTCAACATTTAAGAGAGCGTTTGAAGTTTTAACTTAACAAGCAGCTTTAAAATATGAATCATGAAGTTGTAAATTTTCGGTCAACAGACTAATCAAGAAATCGGTTCCTACTTTGAGCTTTTATGGTTCATGTGACCGAACGGTTTCCTATCGACCGAATATTGATGCTTTAAAAATCGATTGCGTGTTCAAACCCCCAAAATTGAGAGTATTGATTAACTGCAGCTCATTTCTAATAATTAGACCATAAAACTCGACTAATTTAAACGTGAGTCGGCGTCGTCTCCCGGTCGGCCGATCTCGGTTGTTTTTCTGAGCTTGTTGTTGATTCGGTGTTTCGGAGGAGATATAACGGTGCCGGTCGCTGCTCCCACGACGACGCCGGCGGGGACGGGACACCTTTTATTGTGTTTACTGAGACGAAAGACGACGAGCCGGGACGGACGTCCGACGTCTAATTCGTGAGAGGAATAGATCTCCGAAAATGAAGACGCAGCATCCGCGTCAGGTTAAATCTTCACGGAGCTGCTTTTCCACCGACGACGACCGACTCAGCTTTTCGTAGACGTAAACGTGTTCGTAGCTTCGGGGTCTGAAAAGTGAGGCCGATGCAGAAAAGTACTTTGAAGTGAAATATCACAAATGGCCACTGGGGGGGGGGGGGTTCCTCCATAGACATTAATTAGATGTTAGGCCTCAGAAAGGGGTCTGTTTGATTTGATTGACTCCTATCAGGTTACTGCTATAAGTGGGCGGGGCATAATGTTTGCGGGTTCCCAATGGGATTGGAGTCGGATCCACCGCTGGCTCCTCCCCCCCCAGCTCGTCCAAATATGGTCACTTCTGGCTCTAAAATAACAAGATGGCGTCACGGTTGGTTGCCGCTTTGCCTCTTTTCACTATTTTTGGTTTTCCGTCGTACAAACGTTGTGAACTGTACCTGGTAATATTATTTGGTTTCACCTCCATCGAAGGGGGGAGGGTTGTTGTTGTTGTTGTTGTTGTTGTCGTCGTTGCTGCTGAGCAGCTGCAGATTTGAACCACCTCAAGGCCGACGTCGGCTCCCGGCTGCAGCTGCTTTACTGGTTCACAGTCAGTTTGTTTTTCCATCATCCCGCCGCTGACATCCTTTATTTTCTTTATTTTTGGGCTCCCGCTCGCTGCAGCAGCTGCTGGTTCCGACTCGGCCAAAACAGATTTGTCAGAAACAAGCCTGTTTGTTTGCAGGATGTCTTCAAAAGAAAAAACTACTTCACACATTTTGAGATAAACAGTTGAACAACTGGGTTTGTGTTGCTTTCCTTTTTGGTTATTTTCTTATTTGTCATAATCATAAAGCATAATAGTGTTTTTTTAAGATTCCAAATATGTATTTTTATGCTTTTATGATGATTTTCTCCACCCAAAATGTCACCTGTTGATCTTGAAATTGGCAAATTTGGGATGAAAAATCTTTAATATTTCCTAAAATGTACACGATGAACTTCTCCAACAACAGAATAAGTGTCTGATTGTAAGAAATTTCACATTTCCCAAAATCGGATCGTATGTATTTGAATCTGTGAGTATTTGGATGTCTTATTTTTATTTTTATTTTGTACCCGTGCCTCTGCAGCGTCTCTTGTGTCTGCTGGTGTTTCTTGTGTTTGTGTTTACACACAACACGGAGGAGGATGTTGTTGTGCGTTAATGAGGAAGGTTGTAATTAATGGAAAAGCAGATTGTTGCTGTAGTCGGCCTCCAGCCTGATTGCTTTTCAGAGAATTTCCCCCCGCGGGGTTGGAGGGGAGTTTCAGCTACAGAGGGGGGAGAGAAAAACAAAACCCTTCAGGAGGATTCACTGCACAGCTTCCTGTTTGTGTTGCGTTCTTTTGTTTCCCCAGAGAAGCTTTATTGTTCCTCCTTGTTACATCATGTTTCTGCTGCCGGAGCCACCCGACACATTAAACTGTGATTAACAGCGTTGACATTTGAAGCACAGACAGCGATCGTCTTGTTTCCTCTACCTGTTGGTTAAAAGAAGAACTTCACAATAAATATGCAATAAAATGATGGAATATTAACTTGATACCTGACTAAAAAAGGAACTCATGAAACGACCTTCAATAACCTTCAACTGCAGCTAAAAAAAATAATCATATTTGAAGTCAGGATTGATTTTTCTGAGTGTCTCTGCCATTACAGTTGTGACGAGGTGAAATATATGAGCGAGGTATATCGATTTAATCTGAAACTCAAGGACTCATGGGGGGGGGGGGTCAGAGGCCAAGGGCTGATTATTAACATCAATTAATCTGAGGATTGTCCACAATAATGTCTTTATATATCTTTTTTTTGTTAGTCAATTTTAAAAATGTTAAAAAAGAATTAACAATAAGTTAGATATCGAGCAGCTAATTTCCAATAAAAAAATTAAAAAAGTGTATTAATTAATTATCTTATTTTTGTACTTTTTTTTTTTCAAACGACGTGACAAAAACTCCGGATGAATACGTAATAATCGGATATTTGAATTCTGCTCTTGTGCTGTTTTGAGGGGGAAAAAAAAAAAAAAAAACCCACCCTCAGGTTTTTGTTTATCTGCTTGTTGTTTACTTTGTCGTTGTGTGTTTTTTTTTCCCCAGCGGAGGAAGTGGAGAGGTTGGCGGCGATGCGCTCTGATTCGCTGGTGCCGGGAACGCACACGCCTCCCATCCGGCGCCGGAGCAAGTTCGCCAACCTGGGACGTCTGTTCAAACCCTGGAAATGGAGGAAGAAGAAGAGCGAGAAGTTCAAGCAGACGTCTGCAGGTCAGAACTGAAAACAGCTGTTAGCACCCCTCTCCTCCTCTTCCTCCTCTTCCTCCTCCATTTCCGCCTCCTCTTCATCCTCTTCCACCTCCTCCTCCTCCTCCATCTGCTCCTCCCCCTCCTCCTCTTCCTCAGCCTCCATCTCCTCCTCCTCTTCCTCTTCGTCTTCCTCCTCCTCCTCCTCCTGCTCCTCCTCCAGGTCAGCTGTCCGCAGTGGAGTCACAAATAAGAAACAAGAAAAGCTCATTTACGCAATTTAGATTCATTTGACTGGGTTCCAACATAATGTCTGAAAGCCGATGATTACAGCGTCGATCGGAGGCGCTGTGAATAATTAACGGTTGCTGCGGCAACAAATTACCTTTAAGTGGAGATCGTCAGCCGCCGTGTTGTTTCTCCGTGAATTAAGTTTGTTGTCGCCCTGAAACAGAGGAGAGACTTATTTGATTTGGATGCAGAAATGGCCATTGTTATTATTGTTGTTGTTGTTGTTGTTTTTTCTCAGCTGGTTTTACATCCTGTTTTCAGCGCGAGACACCAACGTGCAGCAGAGGGGGTGAAGAGAGGCTTCCTACCGCCAAGCTGTTCTCCCAGCTGTCACAGCAGCGACACTTTTCTTTTTTCTTTATCCTTCGCTGAAACCTCCCTCGACTCTCCGCGTCCCAACAACACACAACGTACTTCTTATAGCGCACACACACACACACACACACACACACACACACACACACACACACACACACACACACACACACACGCACGGGGAGCTGCATGTTGTGTGCAACCATGTGTTTCTGCTGGATTCCTGCCATCATGCAGTCAAGGTGAATTCAATTATGGTCCACGCTGGTTCCGGTACAGAGAAAGAAATGACAAACGTAACAAACAACAACAACATCGACAATTAACATAAACAAAAGAGCCTCGGCATTTCATACGTCGCCATCTTCCTGTTTTTGGAGACAGACACGACCATATTTGGAAGAGCTGGGAGGAGCAAATCTGGGATCTGTTCCGATCTGATCGGAAAACCGGAGGACGTTAAGCCCCGCCCACCACCGGCCTTGTCAATCAAACAGACAAAAATGCCACTTTTTGAGGCCTAATATCTTATCAATGACGGGATTATTTTCAGAAAGAGGTCATTTTACAAAACACGCGTCAATTATAAGAAGGTCAGCTTCACTGTGGCGTCATAACGTTCTGCAAAAAAAAATAAAAGAACGTTCCCGTCCTGATATTCAGAAACACAACTGAGGAAACAGAAGAGGAGATGAAGAAAATTTACAAAAAAGTTGGTCATGAACTAATATCGTGTGTCCCTCGGGAAACGGTGCAGATTGTAAAGATCTTGACGTCTCGTCCTCCGTGTTCATCTTTCAGTGTTGGAGAGGAAAATGTCGACTCGGCAGAGCAGAGAGGAGCTCATCAAGAAGGGACTCCTGAAGGAGGTTTACGAGAAAGGTGAGAGCGAAACACGTCGGAGGCGATCGATAACAACGCCGGATCCCAGACGTGGAAATACTGCAGAGCCGAAACCAGCTGATCAATCACTTTGTTTATTTTGTCCACTTTCCGCTTTTGTCACATTTAGTTTCGTCGTATTTCATTCTGTTAGTCGAGCAGAGCGATAACTGTTATTATGGATCATATCAGGTTTTCAATCATTCTTTCATGATTTATGGTAAATCAATTATTCATCATTAAATTCATCTGCAGGCGTTCAACTGTTTTGCACACGTTTGCCGCATTATAGATATTAGAAAAATATTTATTTCAACCATTTTCCAACAATATTTATCACATAAACATCAAATGTTGCCGTTCTAACTCAATCTGACAGTTTTGTGACATTTAAGGAGAAAATTAAGTTGCTGATTGGGGAAAAAAACTCACATTAAATTATTACTGGATAATAAATGATTTAATCGTTTATCTTATAAAACGTAAACAAAGTAAAGTGGATGATGTCTTCTAACAGTCAAAGATGAGCTCTTAGAAAGGAGAAGTAGCGAAAAGTCACATATTTTATCAAATAATTTACAATTAATTGCTTGTAGAAAACATTTTCTCTGCATTTCGTTAACAGACCGATTAAACAAAAAATAGTTTCAGTTCATTTCACTGATCCACTTTTTTTTTTTTCCTTCTGATTTCTGCCTCTTTTTCCAATTACGTATTTCTTTTGATTTCTTTTTAATATTTCCTCGTCTTCCCGCAGACGGCTCGTCTCCGTGCGTCCGGGAGGAGGTGAGGATGGAGAACGGCTCCGAGTCTGAAGGTACTGCGCTGATGGAAGGAGCGGCGGCTCCGCCTCCACGCCGCCGTCACCTCGTCGTCTTCGTTCCCGACACGCCGCCCGCCCTCTGACTCCTCCGTTACTCCGCGTTTTTTTTGTTTTTTTTCTCCCAATCAGGATCGCTGGAGTTCCAGGACCACGCCCAGAAATCCAGCCAGGCTCCGCCCACAAAGAAGTCGGCGCTGCATCCGGCCGACGGCGCCGAGTCGACGCTCTCCAGACCTCCGACGCTACACAAGCAGCCTCCCGCTCTGCCGCCCAAACCTTTCAACCGGCTGCCTAATCACATGACGGGTGCGTTTCCGTCTCGGCGCGCTTCGCTCCCCGACGGCGTTTCCGCGTCTTTTAACGTCTCCACTTCCTGTCTCCCACGCAGACGGCGCCCCGGTGAAGCTGCCGTGCATGTCGGGGAAGTTGTCTCCTCCTCTACCTCCGAAGAAGCTCCTGATGTCCGTGCCCGCCGGGGGCCTGGAGCCCTCCGCGCTCACCTTCCAGAAGTGCCCCGCCCCCCCAGGCCACGCCCCCATGGGCGGCCACTCGCTGCACTACGGGACGCTGCCCGTCCACCTGCACCCGCCCAGCCGCATCATCGAGGAGCTCAACAAGACGCTGGCGCTCACCATGCAGAGGTTCGAGAGGTGAGCAGCACGGTCTAAAGTTTAAAGATAATTTCACAGTTCACGATGATCTAAAACCAGATAACGCTCACGTTAGAAAAACTAGAAGCACAAAATATTCATCTTTTTTTCCTTGTTCGGTGACATCGGGCCGATTGATTTGCCAACAATCGACTAATCTATCAAGGAAATATTCAGTTCAGCTCTGCTTTTAGCTCAAACTTGATTTTCTTCATCCTGAAGTCTTGATTTTCTAACTGTCCACCTTCCTATTGCTGCAATGCATGATGGGAAAAAAATACTGTCATTGACATCATCGCACTGGTCCCTCTGTAACTTATGGAGGTGTATTGCCCCCTCCCCCCACCACCACCACCTCCACCTCCATCAGTGTGATTGGTGGCCTGTCTGATGACTCATTCTCTGACCCCGGTTAGGCTCCGCCCCCTGCCGGTGGGCTTGTTCCTGGAAGAGCTCCCCGATGTGCTTTTTGTTTTACCCATTTCTACATTTTCCAGCATGAGTCACCGGCTGGAGGGAACTTTATGCGTTGACACATCTGATTCTCTCGCTCACACTCGAGCTGCTCCGCCGTTATTTTCACCACTTTAAACCGTCCTCGCGGGACGCTGAGCTTTCACGCCTCTGACCTTTTGACCCTTTTCCCTCCACCGACCCGCCAGCTCCATGATGCACGGCGTTCCCACGGTGATGATCGAGTGCGACGACGACAAGGAGAACCTCCCCAACGAGGCCGACTACGAGGACCTGCCGGGCATGTACAAGGACGAGGAGGAGGAGGAGGAGGAGGATGACGAAGAGGAGGAGGAGGAGGACGACGACGACGATGAGGAGGAAGACGAAGACGAGGAGGAAGATGAGGATGACACACTGTTTACAAGTGAGCGTCTTTTCTTTCAGGTTTTGGAGGCATATAGCTGCTGCTCACTGAATCCATACTGCAGCCTGTTGTTATTAATCATAATACATATTTATGAAGAGGGTCTGCACGGGTCATTATTATCATCATCATCATCATCATCATGTGTGAGTCTCCACAGGGTGACAGGTGAAAGTACTCGGAGCTGCAGCTTGTCATCGGAGATATGAATTATTTATCACAGCAGCAGTTATAGAACACTGTATAAACTGGATGGAGTTTATTTCAGCATATTACACATGAAAAACAATCAGAATAAAAAGCTCCTTGGAGGTTTTGCATGCGAAGAAGAAAGAAAAAAGAAAATTAAAGCTGCAATAAGTCACTTTCTATTTGGCCACTAGGGGGCCAGAGGTTTTTCTTTTCGGAGCCGTCCCCCTAGTGGCTCTTAGTGGTATTGCACTTTATGTCTCCAGGCGATTACGTCCATTTTTATTGTCAGAGTCGATGATGCTAACATCAATTATAACATGTTACATTTTTATGACATTTTTTGGGGAAAACCCTAAAATAAAAATAACATTAATAAATAACTAAATAAAAATTTTAAAAAAGGCACGAAAGTAGAAAATGTGTACCGTGAGCGGTCGCTCCAGTCTGGATCTGAGATGACCGTGTACGTCCCTTTTTCTTTTTTGTTTTTCTTCGTATGTCCCGTTAAAGGCACGCTGGCCATGAAGGTTTTACGAAAAGACTCTCTGGCCATCAAGCTGAGCAACCGTCCATCGAAGAGGGAGCTGGAGGAGAAGAACATCCTGCCCATGCAGTCGGACCAGGAGCGGCTCGAGTCCCGACAGCAGACGGCCACCAAGCTGACCAGGTGGAGCTACACACACACACACACACGCACACACACACACACACACATGCACACGCACACGCACACGCACACCCACCCACCCACCCGGTCACCTGCTGGGTGCTGCGGTCCATGTGAGCGGTGATAGATGTGACCTGGCTGCTACAAGCAGCACATGATGGATGGTGAGTCATAACTCAGGCAGATTAAAGGTGAAGCGCAGGAGGACATGTAATATAAATAATAAGAAGAAGACAGTCTGTCGTATCCAGACGGGAAACATTAAACATGTACGGAAACAAAAAATGTTTTCCATTAAAAAAAAAAAAAAAAAAAAAACATATAAGATGACTAATGTACTTTAAAAATGAATTTAAGCCACCAAATATCTCATTTTTGATTCAGTAACGTGCATCTTTTAATCTTTAAATACATTTCAGTGTTTTTATTACTTTGTAAAACTCCTTCGTATTCATAATTACTTCATATTAAACGATATCAAACATAGAAAGCAGCGTGGAAAGTCCTCATGTTATGAAGATGGAACCGCAGGTTGGTGGTTCATCAGCACTAATAAAAACAATATTATATCAATATACAACGTTTTAGAAAATAATAGAAGCTGAATTAAAGTTTTAATGTTTTTTCTTTTCATGATAATAACGGACTTTGCAGAGAATATGACACTCCTCTTGCTCTCATCGTGTTTCTCCGCCTCCACTGCGTGTGACATCTCATAATATGATCTTTTATTGATTTAGTAATCTCCCTTTAATGAAATACACGTCTTTAACGTTTGAGAGAAACCAGCCAGGAAACATCCTCCTCCTCCTCTGGATCCTCTCCTCGATCACAGCCTCCTGTTTTGGGATCTTTCTGCTTCCATCCTCCTCCTCTTCCTCCTCCTCCTCCTCTTCCTCCTACTCTCACCGACTATCAGTCATCCTGCCGCTGCTTCACCTCTTGAGTCCGTGGGCTCATAAAACCGACATCAGGCGCACAGTCAGCTCCCGTGAAGTAAAATCTCTCGTGTGAGGTTTTACACGAGTACGATAACGATGACCTGAGAGGGTGCACGCACAAAACTATATAAAAATAGATTCCCTGAAATGGATGACTTGCTTGTTTTTTTCCAGACGGTTGAGTCAAAGGCCGACAGCAGAGGAGCTGGAGCAGAGAAACATACTGAAACGTAAGGCGCGTTGCATAAAAGCTGAACAAAATCAAATAAAAACTAGAATAAAAAGAATCCTCGTCTCTTCTGCGTGTGATCGTGATCTTTTTGTTTTTTTTGTTTTCTCTTCTTCTTCCAGCTCGAAATGATCTGGAGGAGCAGGAGGAGAAGAGGGAGATCAAGAGACATTTATCGAAGAAGGTGAGACACGGAAGAAGAAAAAAAAAAAAAGTCTTTCATCAGCGGACGTCGTCGAGATGGTCGCTTCATAACCGCCGACTGGAAATTTGAACACGGTTGCCTTGGCGACCGACCTGCCACCCATCAGATTGCAGCCCTGCGACGGAGTGATATTATTATCGTTATTATTATTGGTTACATCATCCTGTGTGATCGTCTCTGTTACCGTGAAGGAGAGAACAGCTGCCGCTGTAATCATGATATCTGATTATGTGTATTGATAGATGACCCAATTCTGAAGAGCAGTACTCACCGACTCGCTCGGTTTTCACTCCTAAACACGATAGAGTTATTCTTGGACTTTGTCCTTTTGAGTTTGATTTGAAAATATGACCTGATTTGGATCAGTCTTTTTCTTTACATCTTAAAAAAAGGAAATATATGAATGGAGCCTGGTGGGACATGTAGGCCATGAGTTAAGGTAGCTATGAAGGTACTTTAGAGGTTTATTAGCAGTAGAAGATATAACTATTACAGACTTTGTTATTTATATATATATATATATATATATAAATACAGTACTCATTTGGATTTTAGAAAGTCGTGATGAATTTCAGCGCAGACATATTTGTTGTTTATTTTGATGCAAATCCAAGTGCAGAGGTCAAGTTGTCTTTTTAATAAAAGGATTGTTCACTTTTAGCAGAAGTTTGCAAAAAGAGAAAATATGATTTTTCTGTTGATATTAATACGATATTGATCCGGCAAGTTTATGTGTAAAGCACATTTCAACAACGAGACAATTCAAAGTGTTTCAACACATCAAGCAAAAGAAACACAATTAAAGACAGTGATTAAAACATTAAGATGAAAGAAACGAAAACAAGCTGAATCAGGATCGAAGTTACGGACGTAAAATACAGAAATGCAAGAAATTAATCAATTAAGATCTTCACTTTTAGTTCAATGAAAGGCAGCAAACAGAAAAGTCTTCAGTCTTGATTTAAAGGAGCTGAGTTGCCGCAGAGCTGCAGCTTTCTGGGAGTTTGTTCCAGTTACGTGGAGCTTCACCTCGTCACTTAATCGTTGGCTTCATCCTGGAAACGTCTCTTCAGCTCAGACGCTCGTGTTTTTCTTCCACCCTGCAGCTCAGCCAGAGGCCGACGGTGGAGGAGCTGAGGGAGGCCAAGATCCTCATCCGCTTCAGCGACTACGTGGAGGTCGCCGAGGCTCAGGACTACGACCGGAGAGCGGACAAGCCGTGGACTCGGCTGACAGCTGCCGACAAGGTTCGTTTAACGCAACGAAACTGAAGTCTGGACTCGAGCGGTCGTCTCGTGAATGTAACTCTTACCTGGTTGTGTGTTTTCCGTGTGCAGGCCGCCATCAGAAAGGAGCTGAACGAGTTTAAAAGCACAGAGATGGAGGTGCACGAGTCGAGTCGTCACCTGACCAGGTAAGAGGAAGTTAAACTCTCATTGGCCGACACACAACCGGCACAGATTACATTGTTAGCTCTGGTTAAACTTTTATCAGTCAGACGATATGTCTGTATGTGTGTAACCCTGTCAGCACGTCGTCCAAAATATCAAAGAAAAGTCATACTGTACAGCACGTCGTCCAAAATATGATAAAAAAAAAATCTCGTACTATATTATTTCATCCTTCGTCATGAAGATTTCTTGGAATAGCACGAGGTCCAAAATGTCAAAAACAATTTAAAAGTATTGTTTCTTTCCCAAAATGTCATGAAAATGTAACAACAAGGTCTCCGACTGCTCACCGGGATGAACTTTGCACTCTTCAGTCTCCACTTTGGAAACCTACAAACCTGAAGGGTCACTGATGAATATCACAGATAAATAGTAATATATTTGTATTATGGATGTTCGGCTACATACCCATAAAGAATAATCCTCAGCTTCACTCAAAGAACAATAAACTGACATTTACACAAGTTAGCATTAACCATCATCTTAATCTTAATCACCTGGTTTTTACCAGTACTACTACTTACTGGTAGTAATGTGTTACTACTGCCAGAAGGGGGCAGTAATGTACCTTAAGGCTTTTTTGCCAACCAGCATTAAACAACAAAAGGATGAGAAAAAACACATTACTACCAGATTAATAAATCCTAAAACTAAAAACTAAGCAGAAAAAGTTATAACTCCTTAAAATAAAAGTAAATAAAATCAGATGTAGTTTGAAGAAGTCCGATCATCAGTCTACCACAGCTACTCTTCGCATAATAGTCGGAGAGTTCTCAGCAAATATCTTTACTTCTTGAAAACGTTCTCACTTTTCTCTTTACGTTTTTTTGTTTTGTCTTCGCAGGTTTCACCGGCCATAAAAAGTCATCGTCGGCCATGTTTTTTTAAATTCTCCCACAGAAGCCCGGAGTGTTCGGACCGCTGCCCTCGTACCGCGAACGCTTCTCCAGCGGCGACTTCGGACTCGGGAGCCGTGACGCGGGAAAAAATGGGAGCAAAAAAAAACAACAACAACAACAAAAACCGCTTTCAGATGGATGAAACTCGACTGTCGTCTCCCCTCGGTGGAGATTTTTCAGACTTCTTGATATTCAAAAGCTTTTAATTGTCATTTTTTTATGATGAAGAGGCGGGCGGTACGTTTACTTTTGCGGCGCTCTTCTGGTTTTTTTGAAGGTCGAACACAGAATCTGTGCCAATTTTTAACGGACGGGGGAAACGGCAGGAGACGAAGACGGGCGTCTTTTTTCTTTTTTCCTCTGATTGTTTTTTTTTCTCTCGCCTTCATCATGTTTCACTCTCCTCTCTCGACTGGACGTAATCCCGCCCGGAGGACTCGGTTTTTATTCCGCAGATGACATCTCGGTGATCGTTTCTCTTTTGCCGGAGGAATGTAAATATTCACAGTTGGCAGGCAGCTGAATATGAAGCCCAAAATTGCCCTTAAAAAAAAAGTACTAAAAGTAAAAACTCGTAATCTCCAAAACACGTCAATCATGCCGAGCAATAATAATAATTTCCGCTCCTCTCCACGCTTTGTCCTTCTGTTTCATGGGGCTGCGTTCAGGAGCCTCTAAAACGCTCTGAGATTCCCCGTTTCAAACCAAAGCAACTTTCGATTTGCTGCGACCCTGAACGCATCCCGGCGTTGACGGGGATTAAAACAGTTGCCAAATGATTTATTAGATTCTCGATCTGTAGACGCAGAAAAATGTCACTGAATTACAAGAAAGTATTCTGTTGCTTTTTTTGTTTGTTTGTTTGTGTGAGACGAGATATGGAAACCTGCCACCTTACTTTTTGTTTTTTGTTGTTTACTCGTCATACCGGGTCCACCAACTGGCAGTTTTTTTGACAAGTTGCTCTGTTGTGCGTGTGTGTGTGTGTGTGTGTGTGTGTGTGTGTGTGTGTGTGTGTGTGTGTGTGTGTGTGTGCGCGTGTGTGTACAAGACTGCCGCTTGTACGTTTAAAAATGTTTGGAGAGAAAAATATTCTGAGAATTCTAAGAGGATGTAAATAGAAAGTAAAGAGGCTTTTCAAAATGTCTTTTGTAAAGCAGAAAAAACTGCATGTGAGTATTAATTTATTGTGTCTTCTATGATGTATGCAGTTTCTTAAAGAAAGAAACTTATTAAAAAGTAATAAGTTTGTGCTCTCTTGTCCTTGTTTTTGTTTTTTTTACAAAGTGACTCATCACTCGCCTCGTTGATGAGTTTATCATCAGCTCAGTTCAGTAGCAGTTTTCCAGCTCCGGCTCCAAAGTCTCTTCAGAAAAGTGTCCTGTGATGAGTTTTCAGTCCAGTCGTGCAGAGACAAAAAAAAAAAAAAAAAAAGCCGCAGTGTCTTTTCCACAGTCAGCCCCGGTGGATTGTGGGAAAGCGTCTCTCCTCTACACGGCGTGCATCGGGGTGCCGCAGTACTTGTGCCACAAGTCGATGGCTTTGGTCACGATGGCGTCGGTGTTTTCCTGCGGGATCTGTAACGTGGACAAACATCATAATATCGGAGTGCAAGTGTCCAAAATGTTTGTTTCGTTTCATCCTAAGATCCAATTAAACACGATTATATATATATATATATATATATATATATGCAAATGTGTACCGTGAATTAACACGAGTATAAATTGCGCAGGTAAAGTTCTGAGACGTTTTAATTGCGTTTAATTATATATAATATAGTATATAATATATATAGCAACAAAAAAAAGTCCCAGCTCGTAAAGCTGTTCATTTACTCACGTTACGCAGGAACCTGACGACGCCCTCCGACCGGTTGATGCCCATCAACATGATCTTGTAGCTGAGGAGGATCTCCAGGGCCACAAACACCAGGATCTTACAGGAGCCGCTGATCACCTTGTCCCACACCCTAAAACAAATAATATATACTTTAATATAAACGGCAGAAGGAGACTTTAACGTACAGACAGTTAAAACTGGACTCTCGTAAAGTCTGCAGCGTTTTTTTCTCTGCGTGCCGTCAGCTGTTGTTCCGCCGCTGGTTGACGTGTGTCATTCAATGGAGCTGAATAATAATAATAATAATAGAAAAATAAAAAAAACAAAAAGATGCCCAGCAGTCTTTTTGAGTCACTGAAGGACAAAGACGGTGAAAAAAAAAGAAAAGCCTCCAGCTTCATGCGAACGTCTGTCCGCCCACCGCTCGGCCTCGTCTCCATTCCCTCCAACGTCAGCGCCGGGTTGTTTTTTTTTTCTACTTCCACTAAACTGATAAAAAGGGCAATTTCAAATCTAATCGGCGCTTTGAATAAGTTTGTTGCCGCGGCGCCGTGACGCTTCTGGACCGACCTCTGCAGGCTGGACTCCGGCAGGCAGCCGGCGAAGCAGCGTCTGAACCAGAGGCTGTAGGGCAGCTGAGTCAGCGCTCCGCTGGTCTTCAGGTGGGTCAGCAGCCGCGGCTCCTCCTGACTCAGGTAATGCTCCAGGCTCTTCGGCTGCTCCGGGACGAGAGGGAGGAAACAACGGAGGCTTATTAATTCGTGGTGACGCACGGACGGGAAAAAAGAAACCCAGATTCTTGAGTCATAAGAAACTTTTATACCACTTGATAGAAACTAATTTTGCTCCATGATTTCCTAATAAGACGCATTTGGAGTCATTTTTAACTGATTATTAAATCTGTCTTACACACAGATGTGGTTATTTATAACGACACTATTTAATCACACCTGTCAATCAATCAAACCTTATTTATATAGCACTTTCCGTACAGTTTGGTGCTTAACGGATGATTGACAGGCCAATAATAAAACAGACTAACTGTAGATCGTCACCGTGGTGATATTTCAATAAATAATAAACGGCACAAAAATTTATCAAACATTGATTTAAATATTGAAAAAGAACATAAAATTAAAAGTTTACAGACCAGGAAATAATTACAAAAACACACCATATTAAATGTAATCCTGTTTTCCTGAGTGTGTATTTCCTGGTCTGCCTGATGTGTCCACTTCTTATATAAACACTTTTTGTTTGTGTGGAAAATGACACGCGCATAATTTATACATCAGGCTCCAGAAAATAAATACATAATTCTGTTGCAATGAAGACAAACTCCTGAAAATTTGACTTGTACAAGTCTGTAAAAATTTAGCTTTACAATTATAGATTGTTGTGAAAATCAGTGTGAACTTTAAAAGACTTTTACCCATTTAAACAATAAAGTATTTGAGGGAAGCAGCAGCACAATATATATTCATTTTTTTGAATCCATGATCACTTCAGATTATTTCAATGAATCTTTAGAGTTCAATGAAAAATTCATAAACTTCCTGCATGTTTTTGTTTTTTAGAAACATAATGAACCATTCAGTCCACTGACGAGGCTCAATTTATCTTTGAATCTACTGTTTATTTTATTTTTTTACTAATAAAGTCTCAGAGTTGTGTAAAACTCACCAGGTGAGGCAGCGAGTCTCCAAACTTTGTGTGGAACTGATTGATGAACACCTTGATCAGCCAATAGCAGTCGACGGGATCATCGACGATCTCCTCCATCGCTCGGCCGATGGAGAGGAAGTCTTCGTCCTCTTCGTCCTGAAGAAAAGAAAATGAAAGTAAAAAAAAAAGCACATCGGCATCAGAAAATACAGAAATAAAGAGAAATCACTGCAGTAATATTCGATTTTTAATAACACCATCTGTCAAGGTTTCAGCCGTTTTATGAGTCAATATAAACATGGCCACACTTTTATGGTTTAAACTGGTAAACTGATCACACGTCAACACACTCAAGTGTTTTACTGTCTGCAGATCTGATGCATCATTTCTCATAACAACGTTCACACGGCTGCTTTATGTACAGAAATGTTTAAAAAGCTTCTTATCTGAATAAGATTCCTGCTGACGATCATGTACGAACATTTTTAAAGGTCTTTTTTTGGGGGGGTTGTTGCAGAGTGAGTAAATAAGTAGTAAATAGTATTTATTTATTTTTATTTTATTTGTTTTTTGTGTATATGGGCTGTGTATTTATTCATTGCTCTTATTTTTTTTTCTTAAAAATATTTTTAATTTTATTAAAATAATAATTTTAATAATAATAATTGTATTATTAATTAATAATTTAATCTATCTTATTTCTTATGTCTTATACGTATTTGTAATTTTTTTCATATTGTGTGCACCTTTCTGTTTTTTTTCTATGCTGCCGTGACGACTAAATTTCCCCACCGTGGGATTAATAAAGTCTAAATCTAAATCTAACGTAAGTTAAAATCCTGCTTCATCCATCGTCTCACCGGCGCCGAGGTCTCGGAGCACCGCGGGAGGACCTGGCTCTCCAGCTGGAACATGCGCAGGTAGACGTGGGTGGACGGCGTGGTGAAGTTGATGTACCTCATCACCTCCAGAGCCTCCAGGATGTCCCGGTACTGCTCCTTCCTGTAGCCTCCGACCAGAGCGTGAGAGTCGCTGTGGGGGGGCAGGACGCCTGCGGGGTGTCCGGTGAGCATAATGAACTCGAGGTGGACGGCAGCGCCTCTAAATGTGAGCGTGTGCGACGGGTTCTGAGTGTTTCTTACCCAACAGAACCTTCCACACGTGGATCCGGTACATGGAGGGGAGGGGGAACCTCTGGCTGAAGGTGCTCAGCTTTTCTAGATCTGTAAAGAAAGTAAAAACCGTTCTGGTATTCAAGCAAATATGAGATATAATACAGATATGAGGTATTAATATTTGGTATTTTCTGAGTTCCACTTTGAGCAGAGATGTTAGAAAATATATAATGGTGATATTAAAGTGTGAAGGTACCCAGAGGATGATCCTATATATTGATATTAAAGTGTGAGGGTACCCAGAGGATGATCCTATATAATGGTGATATTAAAGTGTGAAGGTACCCAGAGGATGATCCTATATAATGATATTAAAGTGTGAAGGTACCCAGAGGATGATCCTATATAATGATATTAAAGTGTGAGGGTACCTATATAATGATATTAAAGGATGATCCTATATAATGATATTAAAGTGTGAGGGTACCCAGAGGATGATCCTATATAATGATATTAAAGTGTGAGGGTACCCAGAGGACGATCCTATATAATGATATTAAAGTGTGAGGGTACCCAGAGGATGATCCTATATAATGATATTAAAGTGTGAGGGTACCCAGAGGATGATCCTATATAATGATATTAAAGTGTGAGGGTACCCAGAGGATGATCCTATATAATGATATTAAAGTGTGAGGGTACCCAGAGGATGATCCTATATAATGATATTAAAGTGTGAGGGTACCCAGAGGATGATCCTATATAATGATATTAAAGTGTGAGGGTACCCAGAGGATGATCCTTGAGCAGGATTTCCAGAGACTTCTTCTCCTCAACTCCTCTGAAACCAACTTTTTCATAGTAGGCGGACCGGAAGTTCCTCTGCGGGTCGTCAGCCATGATGAACGAGAAATAAACCTGCACGTTTCCAGGAATGAAAACCGTCAATATGAAGCTTTTATATCTGAGAAAAATCAAAAATAATAAATAAAAGTTCTTTTACGTTTGTTACGGAGCAGAAATTCAGATTTAAACGTTTAGAAACGGTCTGTTTTCAACTGTAGTTCCGACAAAAACACTTAACCGAGCAAAACCGCTGCTAACAACACATTGCAGACGGTAATATAAATGATATATAACAAAACACAAAGAGTGGAGGCTTCAATATTTTTCCAAAAGGCTTTTTTAAACTATTCTTTTACCTTCGTGACAGCTAGCTGCTACACAGCTTTAGCTAGCAAGCTAACGTTAGCTTCGACACCAAAAACACAAAAACTTGCTAAAAAAACAACCGAAAGCGCTTCTTTCTTCTTTCTTTTTTTTTTTTTATTAAAGTGTACATTTACCTGCTCAGACTGCAACGTGACATTTACCTGGACGCATGCTGCAGCAGTAGCACGCGCCACATATACAAACAGAAACGGACGATTCCGCTCGTGCTACATGCTAGTTGTTGACATTATCCAAAACACTTCCGGGTCGCTGTCAAAATAAAAGTCGGGTATATTTTCCGCTGTCATCGTCACACACACCAAACCCTGTTTATTGTATTTGTTTTAAGAAGGCACGTGCTGTATCGTTATTAAACCACTGAGCATTGTGATTTTATTTAATTTATTTATTTATTTTATTTATCTTAAAAGCTATTTAAAGTCGAAGCACACAGTATGTGGGCAGTAAAATTCAGAACGATGCCTACTTTTCTGGGGAAACTGCCCCTACAGTTTTCATAAAAGCCCCTTTTTGCATATATCTTCTTAATCTGTCTTTATTTGCCTGCAATAAAAAAATCATTTAACCTACAGATATCCAAAATACACACATGCTGCTGCTTACAACGCCTACATGCTCGTCCTCATCGAGGGTTGATTAAAGATAAGACTATAACTATAAAACAGTTCTATGGTTAATTACCCTGATGACACCTAAAGGAGGTCATTCAATATGATATAGAATATAAATATAAAGATTCATTTCAAATCGTTTGGTCAAACTGCAAACTGCAATATTATAGTAATATTTTGTATTTAGCTTTCATGTTAGAGCTTAATTTGTCCAACGCATTTGATTAATTGTGACTTGGCCAAACTGAAATAATATTAAATAATAACAATATAACAGCCTTTATATTCCATTGATACCATTTTATATAGAATGCCCCCCCCCCTCCAACAACAGCTACGTACAAACTGAGTAATAACTATATTTTACATCAAAAGTGTTTGAATTTTGCACAAAAATGGCCGTGAATAAGATCAGTCATGAATCCACACACATTAGCAAAAGACTCAAGTTTTATTTTGAGATAAGTGAAAAACTGTTACAAAACTGGAAGCACTAAACAGCAAGAAACAACTACTTTTTCAGTATAAAAAAAAATAGCAGTCAAATTTACGATATGCACCCAAATTTGCATCCTTCCCACTAAAAAAAATATTTTAGATGAAAACACAATACCATTATTTTACCAATGCAAAGCAGTAAGCATTACATTTCATGAATTTGTTTGAAAAATATAAATGAAATATGTTTATGCAAAGAAAAAAAAAGTGATAATCATTTTAAAGCGTATTTTAGGGACACCAACGATAAAATATTTATTTTCAATCCAAATACCTTTAGATTGCTGCCATTAATACTTTAGTCCATTTTCACCAAAATATGTTGGTTGGAATCATTATTTTTAAGCACAGCATCACCAAAGCATACATTCTAAAACTATGCAAAAAGTCAAAATATATTGAATGTTAAACTTGCATTTTTTTTTTCTACACAAAACACACATTCTCCACATTATGCTCTTAACCTTGAAAATATTGTAACAAGCTCTGATTCATTTGCAAAACAAGAGTGTGCGTGCGTGCCGGACCTTTTCTTTTCTGGATTTAGTTAACGGGGGAGAAGGAGCTGTAGCTAAATTGATTGTAGCCACTACCGAAAAAGGGGCTGGGGGAGCCCAGGTCCAAACTGCCCCTGCGGGAGCTCCGTCGTGAGCCGCTCCTGGAGCCTGAGGTGGATCCCGGGGCAGAGGAGACATTGTATGGACTGCTGATCCCTCTGGAAGAAACAGAGGAGGCCTGGAGCATTTTCAACCCAGTTTCTTCCTCCACCAGGCAGTTATCCAGAGCCTGTTTGTATGAGATCTTAAGTTTGCTCTTGGGGCATGTTAGGTTCTTTGTGTGGTTTCTGGCATCTTGGAGCTTCTGGGCTGTTCTCACATCCAGCCAGTCCATTTTCAAAGCATCCTCTATGGTTCTCCTGCAGTTCTTTTCTGGGTCATAAAGGCCGCCTGTTACAAACTGGAACTCCATGAATCTCTGCCCTGCCTCATATGGCAGCCACATCTCCTTCATGGCCTCGGCAGCAGACATCTTTCTCTTGGTTTTCACATCCTCGAAGCCAAGGTAAGCTTTTTGGGCGGGCTTGAGCTTAGAGGCCATGTTGTCATCTATTATGCCCATGCAGGAGGCCTCATGGATGCTGACCCTACGGCCATTTGTGGGATTGACAATTCCTCCAGTGCAGGCTTGGGCCTCGAGCAGTCTCTGGGCAGTGATGGAATCCACTAGACCACGATTTAATGCCTCGGTGATGGTTATCTTCTCTACAGTATCGGTGTCAAAGATGGCCCCCACAGGTTCCTGTTCACCCACTGTTTCAACAGGCGACGACAGAGAAATAGATATGCCGGATATATGCTGGAGGGAGTCAGGCGAGTCTCGACCAAAGCTGCCGGTTGAGGCGCTTCGCTCTGTGACAGTGGTAGTTCTTGTTGTGGTCATCTTGGCCAGAGTAGGTGATGAGGGTCTTTGCACTGGTGACGACGTTATCAATAACGACGGAGCTGAGGCGTCTGATGTTGAACCCGATCTTGAAGTCGATGATGTCCGTGAGGATGTTGACTGTCTTAAATTCCATGCTGCTGATGATGATGACGATGATGATGATGATGTCTTTGAAGCCGTGCCTGCGCCGGCGAACTGTTTTGAGGTTGATGACGACAATGATCCATGTTTGGTCTTACTGGTGATGATATCTGCAAACTCAGTGAGGCTGATGTTTCGTGAACGGTATTGCTCGAAAATTACTTGGTCAATTACTCCCGTCTCGAGCAGCTCTGTAATGTCGTACTCTCTTCCGGTTTTCCTGTCAATGATAACAAACCGCACGGACCCATCTGGAGCAGTGATGGTGATCTCCTCCCACTCACACTCCTGCTGGGACAGCTCCACGAAGGTGTCATGGTCAATATACCCTTTGTCAAAGGCTTCACGTATTGTCATCTCTTTATTAGTCTCTGGGTCCACAATTATCACTCTCCTCTTTCTTAGAGTGTTCTTCAGTGTTGACTCTTTCTTTTTCTCGTCCATGATAGACAAAAGGATGAGGCCGGTTTTTGCATCTGTGATACAGCGTTTCTTAAGCTCGAGATAGGTTAGGTTTTCCTCCGTGTTGGGGTCAAAGAAACCTTTCGTCTCACCACTCGGATCAGTCAAGATCTTGTTCATTTTCTCATCAAGGTATCCCCTCTTATAGGCTACGTTCACGTCAATACGATGGCTGTGTTCAGGGTCAATGATTCCACCACTGGCAAGTTGGGCCTCAAGTAGACGGATGCCAGGACCTTTCTCCACTAGACCTCTCTCTATAGCCTGAAAGAGGGAGATAGTCTCGTCGGTACCATACACTTTGTAACCAGTCACAGCCCTTTCTGCTGCGAGCAGGCTGTCCTTGAACTCAGGCCCAAACAGTCTTTTGTTGTAGGCGTCGCTAACAGTCAGATAGCGGTTGTTGACAGGGTCAACTATAAAACCTGAGGCAGCCTGGGCCTCAAGCAGTTCCAGAGTGGTCCCACTTTGCAACAGTCCATCTTTCATGGCCTGATAGATTGGCATCACCTTATCGCTGGCCTCATCATAAACTCCTGCTATGCAGGTGGAACCTTTCAGGTAGGATTGCAGGCGGTCTTCAATATCTTGGCTTGTCAGTCTGCCACTGTTCAATTGGTCCATGTCAGAGCGGTCAAGCAGGTTTGCATCCACCAGATCTGTGACCGCAACCTGGGCCCTAAGCCCTTGAACAGTTATTGGCCTTTTGGGTTCAGGGAGAAGCAAAAGACCTGTGCTTGGATCAGCTTTACATATTTTCTTCAGAGATATGTATGTGGTTGCTTGTTTGGTGTCTGGGTCCAGATAGCACTTAGGATTCTGATTCAAGGCCTGGTATAGGTCCTTATCAATGAGATCCCGAGCCATAGCAATATCTTTGGATAGGAATATACCAAGATCAGGGTCCAAAATACCCCCTACAGACTCTTGAGCCTGAAGTACACACAGAGCTGTGTCCTTGTCAATTAATCCCTTCTTCATGGCCTGGCCAGCTGACAGGAACTTGCCAGTATGCGGGTCTTTGTAACCTATAGCAGCAGCCTCAGCTGCAAAAAGCCTTGATTCATCCTCCTTATCCACGAGTCTTTTGGCACATGCTTCTTTCACTGTCAGTTTCTGATTAGTTTTGGGGTCAATAATGTGGCCTGTGGCCGCCTGAGCAACCAATAGCTTGCCAGCGCTCTCAGACGACATCATTTTCTGTTTCTTTGCCTCAGTGAAGGACATTTTCCCGAAAGGCCCAGCTGCAACACCAGCAATTGACCCAGTCCCCTTCAGAAAGACCTTTTTATCCACGGACACCTCTGCGACAGTTTTCTCTCCCTTCATTAATTGGTTAAATGTTGGTTTGTCCAAGACCCCACAGTCAAGCAACTGCTGTGCTGTTACTGTCTTACGTACACCATCAAAAACTAGTTTGGAGGGGTCAAACTTTTTAGAGATTGGCAGAATTTGTTGGCCTGTGCGAGGCTCTGTGTTACACCTTCCCTTCAAAGCACCATAGCTGACCTCACGCTCAGTTTCTGGGTCAAGGTAACAAGGAGGACTCTGAGTCAGAGCCTGACGGAGATTTTCATCCAAGAGGTTGCGCTTAATAGCTGTGTCCTTAGGTAGGTATACACTGAGGTTAGGATCCAGAATTCCTCCCACGGACTCCTGGGCCTGCAGCAGACGTAGCCCAGTCTTTCCGTCAACTAGTCCCTTCTTCATGGCCTCAAATACCGAGAGATACTTGGCTGCGTTACGATCTTTATAGCCAAGAGCAGCAAACTCTGCTGCTCGTAATTTGTCTCGATCTTTAATCTCCACCACTCCTTTGGCACATGCCTCGTCTACTGTCAGCTTCTGATCAGTTTTAGGGTCAATGATGTGACCAGTGGCAGCCTGGGCTTCTAATAGCAAATCTGCAATATTTTCAGGCAGGAGCTTCTGTTTCTTGGCTTCAGACAATGACATTTTTCCTTGATGTCCTGCTACCACTGCAGCAATGGGTCCAGTCCCCTTCAGATAGGCCTTCTTTTCCTTAGACACCTCTGAGACAGTTTTCTCCCCTTTCATTAGCTTGTCAAAGGTTGCTTTGTCAAGGACACCACATTCCAGCAACTGCTGTGCTGAGACCGGCTTGCGGACACCATCAAACATCATTTTGGAAGGATCTTTCCTCTCTGTGATTGGCAGGAGTTTCAAGCCTGTGTGAGGCTCTGTCTTGCATCTTTTCTTTAAAGCTCCATAGCTGGTATCATGCTCAGTATCTGGGTCGAGGTAACAAGGAGGATTCTGGTTTAGTGCACCATTGAGCTCGTTATCCAAAAGGTTGCGCTTTATAGCTGTGTCTTTAGGCAGGAACACACTGAGGTTAGGATCCAGAATACCTCCTGCGGACTCCTGGGCCTGCAGCAGACGTAGCCCAGTCTTTCTGTCAACTAGTCCCTTCTTCATGGCCTCAAATACTGAAAGAGGTTTAGCTGCGCTATGATATTGGTAGCCCACAGCAGCAGCTTCTGCTGCTAAAAGTTTATCTCGATCCTTGTTGTCCACCAATCCTCTTGCACATGCTTCCTCTACAGTCAGCTTTTGATTAGAAGTAGGGTCAATGATGTGACCGGTGGCAGCCTGGGCTTCCAGGAGCAAATCTGCACTTTCTGGGGGAATGAGCATCTGTTTCTTGGCCTCTGAGAAAGACTTCTTCCCTGAAGGTCCAGCCACCACACCAGCAATTGGTCCTGTCCCTTTTAGAAAGACTTTTTTATCCTCAGACACCTCAGAGACAGTTTTCTCCCCCTTCATTAGTTGACTAAATGTTGATTTGTCAAGGACTCCACAATCAAGCAGTTCCTTTGCTGTTACTGGCTTACGAACACCATCAAAGACCAATTTGGAGGGATCTTGCCTCTCAGAGATTGGCAATAGTAACAGACCCGTATGAGGTTCGATCTTGCATCTTTTCTTCAAAGCGCCATAGCTGGCATCGCGCTCAGTTTCTGGGTCAAGGTAACATTCAGGATTCTGATTTAGAGCGTGACGGATGTTTTCATCTAAGAGGTTGCGCTTAATCGCTGTGTCCTGAGGTAGGAACACACTGAGGTTGGGATCTAGAATGCCTCCCACTGACTCCTGGGCCTGCAGCAGACGTATCCCAGTCTTCCGGTCAATTAGTCCCTTCTTCATGGCATCAAATACTGAGAGAGGCTTGGCTACGCTAGGATCTTTATAGCCAGTAGCAGCAGCCTCTGCTGCCAGTAGTCGGTCCCGATCTTTAATATCCACCACCCCTCTCACACATGCCTCATCCACAGTCAACTTCTGATTGGTTTTGGGGTCAATGATGTGACCTGTGGCAGCTTGAGCTTCCAGGAGCAAATCTGCACTATCATCAGGCAGCAGCATTTCTTTCTTGGCATCTGCCAATGACATTTTGCCTCGATTTCCTACGGTAATCCCGGCAATGGGCCCAGTCCCCTTCAGACTGACGTTTTTGTCAACAGACACCTCTGGGACAGTTTTCTTCCCCTTTTCAAGATCTCTAAATGTTGGCTTGTCCAGGACACCACAATCCAGCAGCTGTTTGGCTGTAACGGGTTTACGAACTCCATCAAAGACAAGTTTGGAGGGATCTGTCTTCTCAGAGACAGGAAGAAGCAGAAGGCCTGTGTATGGATCTACCTTACATTTCTTCTTCAGTGACATGTAAGTTACACCCTCCTCGTTTTCTGGGTCCAGGTACAGCTCAGGCCTCTTATTCAAGGCACGATATGTGCTATCATCAATTAGGTCACGTTCGATGGCTGTGTCTTTGGGAAGGAAGACACTGAGTTTGGGATCGAGAATGCCCCCTACAGACTCCTGGGCTTGTAACAGACGCAGTGCAGTGTTTTTTTCAATTAGTCCTTTCCTCATGGCTTGAAATACTGACAGAGGTTTGCTTGTTCCAGGTGCACTATATCCTACAGCTGCAGCTTCTGCTGCTAGCAGCCTCTCTCTGTCCTCATCATCGACCACACCTTGATTACATGCCTCTTCAACTGTCAACTTCTGATTAGTTCTGGGGTCAATGATGTGGCCTGTAGCTGCTTGAGCATCCAGTAGCAAGTCAACGCTGTCTGGTGGGAGGAAATTTTCTTTCTTGGCTTCGGTGAAAGTCATTTTGTAAAGGTGGCCGGTAGTGAACCCTGGACCTTCAATGACCACCCCAGCTATCGGGCCTGTCCCTTTTAGACTGACTTTTTTGTCCGCAGACACTTCAGGGACGGTCTTATGTCCTTTCACAAGCTGGCTAAATGTTGGTTTGTCCAAAACACCACAGTCGAGCAGCTGATTTGCGTTGACCGGTTTGCGGACTCCATCAAAAATCATGGTGGAAGCGTCCAAGGTTGGGGGTTCTTTAGCTTTCTTCAGATCATTCTCCATGGTTTGTTTGACGACAGTCATCTCTTGCATTTGTTTTTGGAGGGCTGTTAGCTTACTTTTATATGAGTCCTCCAGCTCCCTCAGATCCCTCATTAGCTTCTCTATCTCACTTCTCAAAGATTTCTTTTCCCTCTCCATAATCTCCTTTTCCGTGTCGGATTGCCTGATCAGGCCCTGTTTACTATCACACTGTTCCTTCCAGTAATTTACATCCCTCTTCACTCTCTCGTTATCCTCCTGTATGCGTTGCTTATTGCGAAGCTCAGACTCGAGGGACATTTTAATGTGACTGAGTTCATCCTTTAGTCTTTGGATGTGGTCTTTGTCCTTATCCGACAATTGCAATTTCAGCAACAGAGAATCTCTCTCACTTAAAATTGTACTGTACTGGGACTGAAGGGATTGCATCGTGATTCGCGTCTGCAGGAAAATAAAGGGAAAAAGCAGAGACAAAAGGTTAGTCAACTCAAAAATGCACTGATAGAAGTAGAGCCACAACATTTTCTTGCATTTTATATGATAGTAAACAATCATACAATCAAAGACGCTGGAGGTGGATCAAGGACGAAAACACACATACTTGCACTTTCCATTTTTTCTAGCAGCAGTATACTACGGTAAAACAAAGCCCAATAGTTTTGGACGAATTAGAAGAAATAGAAGTGACAACCTACTCTGTCATCATTTTGTAATCACTTACATTTTGGAAAAATATCGTATCATTTCATGATCTGAAAAACTCAGAAGCTGGCATTGATGATAATAAAAGTAAAAACATAAAATGCAAGTATGCGTGCATTCCGCAAAGATGCCGCTGTTAAAATAGAAATATGTAATAAAAACTAATTTCCGTCAGAACAACAAGAAAACAAGACAATGTCTTAGAAGACTGGGAAGTAAAAGTATATTAGTTTTAGTTTTATAGCAGTCAAATATTCAAGATAATTATCCAGGAGAGAAAAATAGTCTAACAAAGCTATTGAATTTCAATGTGAAATCAACCTTCCCAGTCCTGCAGACAAAAACTATATAACTACACTGTTTATAGCAACTAAAATGACAGAAAAAAATAAATAAATGCTGTCTATTTAAATTCTGCAAGTTTGTAAAACAGCAGAGACATAAAACCAATAAATGAATGGTAATCTTGATTTACCCAGTTTCAAATTACAAGAAAATATGCTTTAAATAGTTTAAGAAATTGTGGATATTTCACAATTATGTTTGAGTTTTTTGTGAGTGCTGTTCCACAAGATTGCATAATGCATCTTGAAGACCATTAAGCTGCTACAACAATATGATAAACAATAATGAAACTGTCTGAAACCAGAGGACCAGCGGCAGTGATGTCATCGACTGTTTTTTTTTGGTTTTTTTTCTGGGCAAAAGAAGAAAAGGCAAAAAAGCAAGCAGACCACGCATCTTTGCATGGCGTGGACAGGGAGACAGTGGATTGGAGAGGTTGGCAGGCAGAGAGGAACAGATGATCTTGGCATGCAAAGACTATTCAAACACATGCAGATGTATGTGTGCTCAAATCAGAGTCATGAAGTGGGATATATCTACACGGGATCAGCAGGTGTCCCCCGCATGCAAGTAAAGGTTTAGCTACAGAGAGTTGTTGCTACTTGAATGCTCCAAGTTTGGACTCTGATTTGGAAAGACAAGAGCAGTCCCGGACTAAGAGCCAAACCTCCATGTACCTCGGTGGTCTGCTTTTGTATTTTCTCTGTCTCCAGCTCGAGTTTCTCCCTCTCGGATGAGAGCTCGGAGACCAGGTTGCAGTAGTCAACATTGCTGCGCTCACTGGCCTGCAGCTCCAGCTGGAGGGCGGTAATCTGGGAGTAGAGCTCATCGTCGCTTCCCTGTTTGGATCTCAGGAGTTCCTCTTTATCGTGCCGTGCGGCCCTGAGTTCCTCCTCCAGCCTCAGCCTCTCTTTGGTCTGGCTTTCCGTCATCTCCTTCAGACTCTGGAGTTCAACGGCGTTCCCGTTTAGCACTTTACTCTTCTCCTCTATGGTTGTGTAAAGATCCTGGTTCCTGAGGTTTGCCTCTTTGACCCGGGCCTGCTCCTGGAGGAGTTGCTGCTGTAGGGCTTTCAGCTCGCCGCTCAGCTGCTTCATGTGCTCTGCAGAGGTCTGGTTTTGCCTCAAGCTTCTCTCCAGCTCCTCCTGCAGCCTGAGACGCTCATCTTCGCCTCTCCTCTCCGACGCGCTGGCTTGTTCTTGGCTCTGGCGGAGAGCGACGATGCTGCTGGTGTACTCCGTCACAGTCAGAGTGGCGGTTTCCAGCTCTGCCTCTACCTGCCTTCTTCTGGACACTTCATCTTGTTTGGCTTTCCGCAGGTTCTCCACCTGGCTCTCCAACCCGTCTCTGATGGCCTGAAGGTCCTTGATGCGTCCCTGCAACCTGCTGGTGTTTTGATCTACTCTGCTCCGCTCCCTGCTCTCTCTCTCCAGCTCTGAACGCAGTTTCTGGAGCTCCTCCTCGCACTCGCTCAGCTGGGTCGCAGTCACCGAGGAGTTAGTCAGCTTCGCCTGCATCTGGGCCAGAGTCTGTTCCAGCACGCCCTGCCCTTCTTCGGTGGTTCTTCTCCTGCGAGTCTCCTCCTCCAGACTGTGTGTGACGTAAGCCAGCTGGTCGCTCTTCTCCTGCAGGCTCTTCATCACCTCGGCCAGCTCCTCTCTGTACTGGCTGCCTTCCTCGTCTCTCTGCGTCATCAGCAGCTCCACCTTACTCTCTAGCTCTCTCCTCCTGCGCCCTTCCTCTATGATCACCGCTCGCTGATCGTGGGCCTCCTCCTCTGATATCTTCCTCTGCTCCTCGACCTGGATGAAAGACATCCTGAGCCTCCTGAGATCCTCCTCCAGACTCCTTCTGTCCGCCTCCATCCTGTCATACTGCAGCTGGAGCTCCGCCGTATCCTCGCCCCTCTGGGAAGTCAGCCTCTGGATGTCTGTGCGACTGATGCTGATCTGGGATTCGTAGCTGAGCTTTAAGTTATTGATCTCCGTACTGCAATGGCTCCTTACCTTTGATAAGTCGTTATGCAGATCCTTGACTCTTGTCACTTCCTCAGTCAGCTGCCGCCGCAGCTGCTCGATCTCACACTCCTTATTTGACACGCCCTTCTCGACCTCCATCTTGGACCAGCTGACCGCCTCCAGCTCTTTCTGCCTCTTCCTCAGCACCAAGTCATACTCCTGCTGCTGCTGAGTGTAGCGCTCCTCTGCCAGCTTCCTCTTCCTCTTTTCTTCCTCCAGCAAGTACTTGAAGCGTGCCACCTCATCGCTGAGCTCCGCCAGCTTGCCCTGAGTGGTGTCCAGGCTGTCCTTGGTGGCGTTGCACTGCATTGCCGTGTTTTGCTTCACCTCCTCCATGGACAGCAGCTGCTCCTGCGACTGGGACAGCTCCAGCTGGTAACGAGAAACGGCGTCTTCCAGTGATTTGTTCTTGAAGTTGCTGTCATGGATATTCTCCCTCAGCAGGCGAAGTTCTTCTTCTAACAGGTCAATCCGGGTGTTACGAATCTGGGAGGCAAACAGAGCAAAGATGAATGCAGTGGTAGCTGTGATAACTTACATTTTCTTAATGTACTTGAGTAATGAAAAACACTTTTACTACAGAGTATTTGAATGGGTTGAAGAATAGCCAAGGTTTTCTTTACACCTTTGTTATGGATTTTGTTTTTTGGCCACATGGGGGCAGCAGCCGCTCTTGGCAAGTGGCCAACACAATATTCGGGTTTTATCCTTCTAACTACACCAAGTTGATACCAAACATGGAGAAACATTACATTCGGATGGAGTTAATATTTAACATCACTCTTTTTTTTTTTTTTTTAGCTCTATTTTGGTCTCAACCAACGTGTGCAGAAAAATACCTCATTCTTTGCTCCACGGTTTTCACCAGTTAGTGAAAATGTGTTTTTTTTGCCATACAGTGTTGGGAAAGTAGCATACAGTCGCTTTATGGTTTATGAGAGACTTTTTGCCACGAGCACGCTGCAGCTGGAAATCATGGTAATGATCTATAAAAAAGTTGCTAAAACAAAACAACGAGCTGTTAAAAGATTTCTAAGCTTTATAAAAAATTTGAGAAAAAAAAGGTTTCGTTTGGCAGACTAGCTTGTGTTAACCTAATCTAACTGTGTGACCGAGTCCCGTGGCAGGTTGCTGATAAAAGTTCCAAACGAACATAGAAGCTGCAGCACAAACATGCAGTGCAGAAAGATCAGTACCTTGAGCTCCTCCATGTTTTTGAGCAACTCTCCCAGGTATTTGTAGTAGTCGCCGGACAGGGTGAGCAGCTCCATGTAACGAGTCTGCAGCTCTGTGGCCTGAGACGAAGACAAATTCAGATATAACATTTTGTGACTTCACTGATTAGGATCAATTTAACCTCCTTTAACCTACAAGAATTAAATGGTAAAAGTCACATGCCAAAAGTTGCTCCAGTATTTTAATGAGACGACTGTTTCACCTCGTTTTGGTTTCATTACCTCCTGATTAAGATCCATTGACGGGGATTGCAGCATCGTCCTCTTGATGGGGACGTTGAGCAAAGTTTCCAGACCGGAGGTGTAAGCGGCCAGGTCTGTCTCATAGTCCTGTAAAAGAAAACACAATCATGAAGGAAAGGAAATGGACATTTTCGATTAAAACTGAAGTCTATATATTGTAAATAGGAGCCAACTTACCCTGACTGCATTCACACAGGCCACGTTGTCCTTCAGCACGCTGTCTACCGTCTCCCTCCTCAACTTGATTTCTGCGTTCAGAGCCTTCAGACACCAACAAAATAAAGATGTCAAATATCTGACGACATAAACTTAGACCATTACTAGCAACAAAGGGTTAATCAGAAGACCTTCTGGCTGGCAATGTGTTCTTTCAGGGATTGGACGCTCTCTATCTTGGTGGCCTGCAGGGCGTCCTGTTTTTTCCGTGTGGCGTCGATCCAGTCGATCAGGGAGGTGCTGGTTTGTTTGTAGTGCTGCAGTTGAGGATGATACAGCTGCAGGTCCTGGAATCTGAGCACCAGAAGGAAAGAGAGAGAATTTTAAATGAGTCTAATAGATATCCCTTTTACACAAAGCTCCATGTCAACGGAGGCTGGTGAGGAAGAATTGTCCCATGTCTCGCACTATAAATCAGCTGTTGATTTTGTGAAAGAGGCCCCACATCCACGAGTTATTTTGGTCTTTTTAGCTAAAGTCTCTCCTTCTTATTAGTTTTCTGGCAGCCAGAAAATAATCCTCTAATCCATGCCTGTGTCAGATACTGCAGGTGTTCAATTTACTGAGTAAATTAATAGGAAACACAATTATAAAATGTGTGTGTGTGTGTGTGTGTGTGTGTGTGTGTGTGTGTGTGTGTGTGTGTGTGTGTGTGTGTGTGTGTGTGTGTGTGTGTGTGTGTGTGTGTGTGTGTGTGAGAGAGAGACATACCTGGTGTCAATCTGTCCCTGGATGCGTCTCCAGCGGTCAGACAGCACGCCCACCTGCTCAGTGTATTTGGACAGCATCATGTCACACCTGTGGTTGGCTCCGCCCATCTGGCTGTTCCAGTGGTCCGCCTTGGCCAGCTCTGCCTCCATGGAGGCCAGAACATCTCTCTTCTGGTCCAACTCTGCTTTGATATCCTACACAGCAAGAAAAAGACAAAAAGACATCAGTCAAAAGAGACATCTAATGTAAAATTAAAAAAATAACTTAATATGGGGAATCACAGGAAAGTATGGAGTATATATATATATTCAACAGCAAAGTTACAGATCTGGCTGGCCTTCTCATTACAGCTTTTCTAATTCAACCTGATGGATGACTACTGAGCCATGTACTAATGTGCACTGGTATTCTGTCCCAGTTGCAGCTTGCCAGGCATGAAGCTGAGTGGTGAAGTAGAAAAGGCCTAAAACAGAGAAGTTTCCACAAGTGATTACAAACTACACTTAATAAAGTAATAAAAATGAAGTAAAAACACAAACATCTTCCTGAAGACCAATATAATCAAAAGTTTAAGTTGTATATATATATATATATATATATATATATATATATATATATAATACATCTTTTAAAATACCTTCAGGGTCAACATGTACTTCTCCACTTCGCCAGGAGACAGAGACGTGGTCTCTTTCTCCGTCAGTCTCGCCTCGTGAACTTTTACAGTGTCCTCGGCTCGAGCGACGCTCTCCAGCATGTCCCTTAGAGCCCGCAGCCTAAATGGATAAAGGATAAACAGATTAATGAGAGGTGGAGAAAGTCTTTTCAGGAAGATGAGATAGAATATATTCATTTTGTTGACACTGTAACATTTATTCACATAGCTGAGCTCCACCAAACAAGCCGAATAAGGTTGTTCTTTTGTTTTTTTATGTAAACAGTATCAAACCCTGCTTTAGACCTTGTGCTGCCTTTTTTCTGAATATTCTTGTCACTTTCGATAGTTTTTTTATACCACAGATTTTACTTTGTTAGATTAAGTGGATTTCCATGTATTTGATTGTTAAACTCGTCCTCAGTTTATCTTGTTTTTCTAACAGTGTTTCTGCCACTGGTTTCCAGTTCAGCAATCAAAATGCTGTTTACGGGATCCCACAAGGATCAACACGGGGTCTCCTGCTTTTTACTTCGGACGTACAAAACATTTTCTGTCACGTGTGTTTTTATGCGGATGATACCATCTTTTATGTCATCAGCTCGTAGAATAATGAACTACTAGTTATTAGTAGTACAAGTTAACACCAACATAACATTAATGATTTTCTTCAGTTAGTAAATATGTTGTTTACTGCTGACATCATCATGGTGTCCGTGAGGCTTCCTGAATGTGTTTTAAAGCGGCAGTTTTGAGTTTGTTACGTACCGCTGCACGTAAGCCGAGGAGTTCGTCTCCAGGCTGCTGAGCCTCTGGTTGATCAGCCCGACCTCGCTGCGAAGGAACTGGGCTTTGTCCGAGTCGCTTATGCCCTCCAGCTCCTTCAGAATCCGCTCCCTCAAAAGCAAGTACTCGTCGCGCATGGAGTCGACGTCCTGCTGCACCATCTGACCGCAACGTGGACACGAATGCAGTTATTAAGAAGAACATCGAGGAGGTGTTTGGTGCGAGACGTGTTTTTTGTTCGCGAGTGTGCGTTCACCTCTAACTGATTGATCTTGAGGCTGCAGTCGTGCACCCAGTCGTCTCCGACGCAGACGTGGATGTGCTGACTCAGCATGCCCTCGGCGGCCTCCAGCCTCAGTCTGAGCGCGTGCAGCTCCGACAGGCTGTGAGACGAGGAGGAGGACACCAGCACCTTCTTCTTCACCCCGTCCTTCTTGGTCACATGCTCTTTCTTCACCTCCGTTTTCCTCTCCACCACTTTTCTAAGCTCCGCTCTTCGTCTTTCCTCCTCCAGCCTGCGGGCCTCTTCCTCGGCGGCAGCTTGTTCCTGCTGCTGCAGGAAAATCAGCTGCTGCTGGTATTGCTGCTCGGCAGCTTGTTGCTGTAGTATAATCACCTGGTGCTGCCGTTGTTGATCAGACGCTTGTATTTCTATTTGGTCCTGATGTGCAACTGTGGACAGACAGATGTGCGTTTCATTACTGGTGGAGAAAAAAACACGCCATGGTTCAAAAGTCATTTATACTTGTCAGGTGCTGCAGGTGGAGTCTCGTAAACAGGAAATGATCTGCTGCACTCGTGCACACTTAAAAATAACCTTTTTCTCTTACAACAGAACACGTTTGGATAATTAGAGTAAGAACAACCGACACTAATTCAATAAGTTACAGTTTGAGAATTTGTGCCGATACTGTTTTTTTTTTAATTCTTGCCATGCAAGACCTGTGAACGCTATTTTTCTCCATATATATCTAGATTAAACCCAGAACATAGAGTGGATTGTATTAAACTACAAAAACAGTTCTTAAAATTGTACCAAAAATCTCAAAAAACTTCTTTTTGGCATCGATTGAGATTTTCTCAACTTTTTTTTTTCTAATGCACACTACAACTGTCTACATTTTTGATCAATAACATGATAAATATTACAATAAAATGAAAGTGATGTTTCTGACTATTAGTCCGACAAAATAACTAAAGATGTGGCCTGATATTCTGTTGTATTAATGCGCTCACTGCAAAGAATCTGTTAGATTTATGCAGCATACTCAATTAAATAGAATTCTAGTCAATCTATTATTTTCTCAGCCACATCATTCTCGTCCTTTACGGCCGTAGCTTTGATTTAATGGTAGTATTTCTTTATTATAAAATAAGTGCAGGTATTACTTCATATGATATGGAATAAAACAAAGACAATAAATAGTACGTGCGCTATATGAAAGTGAAAAGTGTGTCTACTACAGTTTGACTGACAGATGAGCGTTCTCCTGTGAATGCTGACCGTAAGCGGGCAGCTGCACCACCAGCTGCTCGTAGTGCGCCTGAGCGCCGGTGAACTGGTCCTCAAGGCTCCTCTTGTCCTCGTCGGCGAACATCTGGGAGCCGTGGCTGGTCATCTTGAAGTCCTCGTAGTGAGACTCCATGTTCTTGATGAGCTGTCGGTACTCCTCGGATCGCATCTGGGACAGCTGAACACACACAAAAACACACACTAGGCTTAATTCAAACCAGTAAGGACAAAATACGCAAATGAAACGCTCCTCATTTAAAACAATCCCATAATAGATATCATGTGTCTGTAGGAAAACTTCCCCACATAAAGTCCAGAGTGGAGCAGTAATAGTTAAGTTTGGGGCCGGAGGTAACCAGAGATGGATAAGCTGCTTAAATATGTGTTTTTAGTCTTGAAACGCTGCACTGCAGCAGAGCTACGCAGCTTCCTCAACACCGTAACAGTCCGAGCTGTTTTCCGATCGTCCGGATGCTTGTTAGGATCCTTCTGTGTGGATTCACGTCTGTTTACACTGCAGGTTATTGATGTGTTCAGCTGGGGATTAGTATCGGTTGATTTCATCTGTAATACTCATCAATTTAAACTGCATCCACTTCTTCGCTGTAAAGTTCAATCAATGTCTCGTGAATGCGATAAACATTCATCTACAGTTTGCGATTGCCCGCTTTAGTCTCTCTTTTTTTTTAAGGGCTTAATAAGGAAGAATGTATTAAATGTAGATGGAAAATAACCAGAAATAAAGTTGCTGATTTGTCCGTTAAAAGGAATTAAAGGAATAGTTTCACATTTTAGGATACGTGCTTTGTTGCCAAGAGTAAGATAAGAAAATGAATGTCACTTTAATGCATGTTTACTTAAAGTAAACAGCAGCCTGCAGCTGTTAGCGTAGCTTAGCTTAAAGCCTGAAGACATGCAGAACCAGCTAGCCTTACATCGAAAGCTAATTATTAGCACACTTTATCTCATCTGTTTTCCACTTGTTTCCAGTTTTTATGCTAAATAATCTTTCTAATTTTCTGTTCTTTCCTTAAAGGGTTCACATGCTGCATGTTGTGCACCTCCTCCTGTAACACGTCACCAGAGACTGTTTACCATGGTGAGGGTGAGCGAGTTGATGTTCCCGATGTCCAGGAGGCAGTACTGCCAGGCGATGAGACTCTTCACGTTGATGTAGAGCTGATTCCAGATGGACAGGATGGCCTCGTAGTACTGCTCGTTCCTTCAGACAACACGGAGATCAGAATTTCAATTTGAGTAATTAAAATCAGCCGTTAAGTTGTCAGGAAATTGAAGAGAGTTTTTTGGGGTTTTTTTGTCTCACTTGTTGGCGAGGCTGACGCTGAGCGGGTTGGGAGGGGGTATGATGAGGCACACGGCGGGCACCAACATGTCCAGTCCTCCCGGGCCGGTCACCTGCCACTTACTGCGCTGGCTGGTGTCCTTCAGGATGGCCTTGTTGTCTTTACAGATCACCTTCTGTGGAGCCCCGTCACCATAAAACAGGTTCATCAACATAAATCTGCATCTTTACAACAAATATTTCCTCTTTTCCTAAACATGTAATAATATGAAGAGTCGCTACTGAACGTGTGACGCGATCTTTAGCGAACCGACCTGGTCCTGTTTGTAGTCGCAGAGAGCCTTGGCGATGATGCCGCTGCTCTTCTCTTCGGGGTTTCTGGGCTTCAGCCTCACGATGCTCTTCGAGTTGTTGACCAGGTGCTGCACCTGCTGCTTGTTCTCCATGATCTTTTCCTTTTCCGCCTGACGATAAAAACAATTTAAATTAAAAAAATAAAAAAGTTACATAAATCGATAAGAATAATATTAAACTTCTAACAGATACACTTTGGTGACATTACAGCTAATTCACTGTTAAATATTAAAGCTCATTCTGCATTAAAAACAAAAATACAGTGAATAAATAAACATGTCAGCCGTTGCTGATGTTGTGGTCAGTGTTTCGTACCTCCAGGCCCTTCAGCAGCTCCAGCAGGTTCTTCAGATCCGTGTTCTTGTCGCAGGTGAACTTCTTGCGAACCGTCTCGTGCTCCTTCTGCAAAACGCTGTAGGTTTCGTTGGCGTCCTTAAAGAACTGTTAGAAACCCACAGAAAGATGCAGATGACTGAAAGGTTTACAGTGTTTGTTAGGACTGAAGGACTGTTGGAAAATCAAAGCATGAATTTATTTCCTGACCGTACGCGACTCCTCTGACTTTTGTGTTTTGTTTTTGTAATTCCTTCGAGGTTCTTCGATTTCTGACCTGGTTGTTTTCCGTCTTTGGCGCCAAAGTCCTCTTAGTTTTGTCGGCGTTTTACTCGAGACAGAAACAATTACAAAACTACCTGAGGGGTTTTCAGTATGTTTATGTAACTTGCAATTCTTCTTATTTTTTTGGCCATTTCAGGGCAGCACTGAGCTGTAAACACAAATAATTAGTATTCTTGAGCTCTGGTTTGGTCTCCACCAACTCAAATATCTGCCTCTAAGGCTTCTAGATGCTGTGATGAGATCTGAAAGCTGTGAGAGTCAACTCAGTAACAATCTTAGATTTGATCATTTATCAAAAGCGCAAGTTGTAAATTTAAAAGATTCATCTGTTCCTGTAAAGTTTTCAGAATCATCTGCATCCGGTTTGTATAAAGCCAAGTAATTAAATGGGACAGTTTATGGTGACTTTATATAATATAAGAAAGAAATCTTCTGTATAAACTTGTAAGGAAAACCTCTTCATATCATACTGATAAAAAATAATATTAATATGATTTTTGACAACCACAGCAGGTGTTTGGTGTTTTTCTTTAAGTCTTGAGTATTAATGCCGTTTTTCCAACACAAGAACATGAGACTGAACCAGAACTGTAAAGTTGTGGTCCAGAAAAATTCCAAAGAATCGACTAGAAGATGCTAATAACGTCCGTAAAGCTCAGTTTTCTGATAATTCCTGCTCGAGGTTGTTCGCTCCGTTGCTGATCTCAGAGCAGCTTGAAGTTACCTGGCCGTAAGCTGCGTTCTCCTTCAGGTGAACATCAATGCATTTGGTGATCTCAAGAAGCCAGCTCCACTGAGTCTGCAGCGTGTCCTTGTAAGCCTGAAACAAATGCAGCAAAAAAATAATACATTTTCTTCTTTGAAACACTCATAAATGCAAATAAACACGTGGGTTTTTTTGTTCTCTGGTTTCTGAATCTGCGTCGGTCCGAACCTCGATCTTGTCCGAGGCCGGGTGGTTGTTCTTCAGCAGCGTGTCCACTTTGACGTTCAGCTTGTTCAGGTCTTTCTCTTTGTCCTCCAGGCTGCTCATCAGTTTCTGTTGTACACCAGGAGGTTTTAGAAATCACAGAGAGGAACACGGAGAAAACGTCTGCTCGAGGCGGAGAACTGACTGCAGCCGCCGCCATCTAATCTGCCACAGATGATTGCTCCCCTCGTGAGATGCAGATTAACTCCATAAAAAGAATATTATCGCCATTTAGGGCTCTCGGTAGTGCCAAGAACGTTAATCGCCTTGAACGAGGCTCTTTAGAAACTGAAAGTAAAACATGGATTTGAGTCAAACGGGCCCATTTTCTGGCGTCTCGCTCACCGAGTAGCTCTCCTGCTTCTTGGGGATGTACTGCTCCACGTTCTTGTCGCCCCAGTCGAACATCAGCTCCTCTTCCTCCCTGTCGTTCACCCACATGATCTCTTTGGAGATTTCCTGGATGATCTGCAGGAGCTCTTGCAGCTGCTCCTTCCGGCCGAACGACATTTGCTTGCAAAGGGAGGAGAGAAGGAGTTTAAATACGAGGCCGACGGTTCAAACGGGAAATACAGGAGAGAGGCGAGGACGAGCGTTCGGCTTGTTTCACCTGCAGACTGTCCCACTCCTGCTCCAGAGCGTGAAGGTTTCCTTTGTCTCCTTTCTTAATCTGAACAAAGATGATGTCAAACTTTATTCATGTTGCACCTCTTCTACATGTTAAAAGTGCTTTAAAAGGTGAAGAGCTCAAATAAAAACAGTAAAAACAACAACAAAAAATTCATGCTAATGAATAGGAGAGGTTTAGAAAATTAGAATATGAATGAATACAACCAGAAAAAAAATAATTAAGAAATAATAAAAGTAAAATACAACAAAATAAAAGTCAAGAAGGTCTGAAACGTGTTTTTAAAACTAGTCTTTTAAAAAAACATAATTCTGTCCTTCAACTTTAAATAAAATGATAATAATAAAATATATTTGTGTTCAAGTGTTTACCAATAAAGTACATTACCAATTTACGTGTTTTCTCTTATATTTCTAAATAAAATACATAAAAATCTAAATAATGTTTGAACATTTAATGCTAACATTGTGAAAGATGTCCTTTTTTTTAAGTTTCTGTTTGTCAAAAATTGATAATAATAAACTTTATGATGATGACAATTATGAAGCACATTTCACACATTACAGCTCCAAGTGTTTTACTAGAAGAAAAGATTCAATCAAACTTCAGTGCTTTTTTTCTCATATATCAAAATAAAATACATACAAAAATTGATATAATGAAAGTATGATTGACAGTGTGAGAAAGTACTTTTTTCTGAGGGTTTGTTCAGAAAAAAAGTCTCGGCTCATGTTTCTCCTGATCATCTGCTTCGATGCTGATCCAAATCCACATACAGATCTGTCCTTTTGTAAGATTTTTACTTTATTAGGAGATTTTGGTCGAATTTAGAGCTTTTCCGTGACGTACATTTCGTGCCCTCTGGCAACTCCTAGTTCTCTGTTAAAGCTTGTTTTAGTTTTTCTTCATAAAAACTGAATTAAATCACAATAACTCTAAATAAAAAAACCAGACTTCTGTGCTTCTGTTTTGCAGCAACGATGACCTCCAGCTATAATAGCGTTCCTGCCGAACCCACCAGGTCGTCCCTGGCCCGGTCCATCTCGGAGCTCCTCTGGATGGAGTTGTGGAACTTCTGGTGGCTGATGAGCTGCTGCTCGATGGCCGCGGGATCGTCTCCCCACGACGCCGTCTCAATCAGACGCTGCAAGACAAATATTTCACCGTTACACGGGAAATACGCACCAAACACGTCAGTGCTGCTAAAAACCTGACAACAAACTTGGAGTGAAGGTTATTTTTGGACTTTCGCTCCTTCTTGTCACCAGCAGGTGGCGGCAGAGAAAACTAGTCGGGCCGGTAATTCTTCAGTGGATTTATGATCTCAGGAATCCACCAGGAAAGAAATGATTTAGTACAAAATTAAAACCTTCTTTTAATTTATATTTCTTCAAAGAATCACCACGACGAGCGTTTCCACTTCCACTCTGTGTCTGTAGAGAAACGTCCGTCTGTGTTTCCACAGCGATCTGCTGTAATGAGATCTGTCAGGAAGTTCACTGACACTCTTTACTCCGTTTTAATGAGGTGACACGACGTTTGAAAATATATATTTTCAGTATAAATGGCTTCTTTCAGGCTTTTAAAGTTGCTTTGTGTGACATCTGTGTTTTCACCGTTTGCAGTTTTCGTCAACAAACATCTCAGACTTTTTGATGCCAAAATGAAACGAGACCAATTTACTCAAATTAAGAATATAGAAAAAAGAACGTGGGAACAGAACGACAGACACTCTGAAGGCTGCTTTAATGGCTCACCAGGAAATCAGGTCACCAACAAACCATATTTTTAAGATGCCGGAGACTGAATGCCAAACAATTTCCATAAAGGAAAAATGTGTCATTAAAATATTTAAAAAATGGTTATCTGTTGGCATGTCTTCTTCTCCATAAATACTTTGTTCTGTAGCTCCGTGTTGTTGTGTTGATACACAATAAGCAAAACACAATCGAAGGGTGCAGGTTTTTAAAAAACGATCTCCCTTTAACTTCATTCAGACTGGTTCTTCCAGTGGAAATGCAGGTGGAGGAACTAAGTCCCTCAAAAGGTTCCTATTTCCAGGGGGAGGTTCCTGCAGTGGAAACATCCCTGTAGGTTCAGTTTAGGCTTTTAGTGTGTGTGTGTGTGTGTGTGTGTGTGTGTGTGTGTGTGTGTGTGTGTGTGTGTGTGTGTGTGTGTGTGTGTGTGTGTGTGTGTGTGTGTGTGTTTGCATGCCTTCTGCTGTGCCATCCAGCCCATGGCATCCTGGTAGCTCCTCCCAAGTTCCTCCCAGCCTCCAGAGCTCCTCCTGGTGGTGCTCCTCCTCCTATGCATGCTGCTGCTCATACCACCGCCGCCGCCGCTCATGGTGCCGCCGCTCATGGTGCCTCCGCCGCCGCTCATGGTGCCGCCGCTCATGGTGCCTCCGCCGCCGCTCATGGTGCCTCCGCTCATGCCTCCGCTCATGCTCATGCCTCCGCTCATGCCTCCGCTCATGCCTCCGCTCATGGTGCCGCTCATGGCGTTGCTCATGGCCATGTGGACGCCCCTCAGCTGATCTTTGTACATCTCCACACTACAGATGGAAAATGAAAGAAGAAAGATCACAGTCAGAAGAGAGAAATCAGAAGGTGGAGAGAGACAGAGAGAAGACTGGAGGGGTTGAAGGCCTGCTAACCTCCTGACTACGTTCTCATTGGACTGTCCCATCTGTCTCAGGTCTATCGCACAGTTCGTCAGCTTGTCGATGGCTTCGCTGGCCATCCCCATGTAGTACTCTGTCTCAGCCGGGGAACTGCCCTGCAAGACGTGAACACAACACTGAGAGGAGAACAAATCCAAGAAAACTAAACGCAAAATACACAAAAAACAAAAACTTTAAGTTCATCAAAAGTTGCGCAAAAACACCATTAAAGCATATTTGTCTGTCCTTGTTCTCTTTTGCACCATGCAGCGCTTTCATTTCGAGTTGAGGTGGAGAAAACCCATTTTGGAAAAAAAACCATAAAAAGAGGATCATTTCATGACTTTTAACAGGATAAAATGGTTGTAATATTTGAACTTTTACAGATTTGATTCACTAAGTGTAACAGATGTGAGGACAAGTCAAAGCTGGCAGGTTAATAAATCCCACGTCACTCAGGTCGGGTTTTTTGCACTTCTGTTGAACTTCAGAGAAAAAGAAAGTTGCTCAAAACTCGACTAAGTGTGTGTCGTAACTCACAATTGAAAGTGGGAATATTGCTCTAATGACTCTACAAACAGCAGAGAGCAAACGGAAAAGCTACAATTATCTGCCTGGTTTCTTTGCTCCAATTACAACATGTCTGACATTCCTTCGGTCATTTAGCCGACAGCAACACTGAAGCCCTTCTTCAGAAATAAAAAGGAAGCTTCGACCCGCTGATTTTAATCCGCAGGGCTGCAGGAGACGGAGGGAAGCGTGACTCACAGACTGGATGGTGTATTCGGCTTTCTTCAGGTACTCGTTGCACTGACTCTGCAGGCTCCCTGCCCTCTGGTTGATGGTGTTGAGGGCGGAGCCACTGCAGGGGACAGCAGAGGAACTCGTCAACATGATGATCATTTCTTTAACAACCATCTTCAGTGTGCGTCATTTGTATTTGAAGGTATTTCCACCAACATATCAGACGAGAGGCTCACAACAATTTTCTCTTTGTGTGACCCCTCTGTGACTCGTTGAAAATGTCACAAAAAGTCAGAACAAATTTCACCAAAGAGTGGATTTCCCTCCTCCGATTGTTTCATTTTAATATTTGCATTGACCAGAAAAGGTGAAAATATGTCCGGTATGTTTTGTTTTTTTAAACAAAAATATTTGATCAATTGTCAGAAGAAAATTAAGAAATGTGTCATTTTTCTTGTCCTGTAAATTATCTTGTGACCTCTAAAATGTGTTGTGAGACCCGTTGGGAGGTTCCTGCTCTCTTTGTCAGGAACCTCTGGTTTGCACGACTCGGTCTGAATGAATGACGTGCAGTTTGGTGCTAAACTGGAGAAAAGTTTAGCTGGCACAAAGGATTAATTTATCACTTTTTTTTGTTTCAACTTTTTAACAAAGTTTTTAAATTAAACATGAAATACAGGAAAAATGGATTTCTGTTGTAACCTTCATTCACATTTGCTCTGAATAATTTAGAAATTTGCTGTGAACAAAAAAGTCTTAAAAATTGTTAGCTTGTATATTTTTTTCATTTGTGAACATTGTGGTATCATTTGAACATTTTACACCATAAAGAGAAGCTGAAGTTGGTTTCCAGTTTCTTCAAATACAAACAAAACGCCTCCAATGAATCCACCAACATGGCGTCTTCTCTTTCTTATGTAACAGCGAGATCTCTGGTTTTGTGTTGCAGCATTGAACAATCAGAGTTTGACTGCAAACCGATAGAAGATTAAATTTTTTGTAAGTTAATTAAATCTGATTAAGACTTATTGCACATTTTTAATACTTGTATTATTATTTCTGAAAAGGATCTTTTAATCAAAAATTGTCTGTTGGACTAAGTACGATGATTAAGACCCCGTTTTTAAAACAATGTCAAACATTTTGTGCATTTCTGTCCTGTAATTTCCTCTTACTTATCAGCCAACATACAGTATGTGCTGCTGATAATAACATATCCAACAAAACTTACTTGCATATATCAAACCGCCCCATATTCTGGCATGACTGCATGGCTTTTGATTTGAAAATCTCCTCCCCAAGCTTTGTCTCAGTTTTCACAACAAACAGAGGGCTCACACAAATAAAACTTTGTGATATGAATTTGGGCCCAAAAAAGCTAAACTGTTTTCTCGCCTCTTTCCAGGATGAACATCATTTACAGGAGCAACACGGTTTTAAGTGTCAGACGTCTCGTCTCTTTCTCTGTCTTTGTGCCCTTTTCCACAGCACCACAGTGACACATTTCCTGTGTGGGTGATAGTGGGGAAGCTCTGAAACTGAGTGCGTGTCTCTGGAATAAAGAGTGAGTGTTAAGCTGCTGCAGCAGGAGGAACTCGATAGTTCAGTGCTGGGCTGTAAATCACATTTCTCTCAAGGGAGGGAGAAAGAAGATGATTTACCATTTGGGAAAAAAATATATGCAAAGCACAGCAGCTACAAGTCATGTGGGGATGTGCAGCTTTGTTTGATTATCAGTGTGTACTATCAGTTATGCAATCTGAGGATCAGGTAACGTGGGAACTCCTTCTGCAAACGCATTATGACTGCACACGTAGTTATAAAGTAGCTGCAGCTTTAATTTGCATGGAGATTGGAGAAAATAATCTGATGCAGCATTGAGTCAACGTGCAAACAGATGGAAATGTCAACAGGCTTCAGAGATCACAGCTGTGAAATTTGCAGAACAAAAGCATTTGCAAACACCACCACGCATCTGTTCGGTAAATTAAGACTTTCTTTGGACCTAGTCAGACTGTTTAGTGCTGGCAGAGCTGAAATGGATACCGAGATCAAAACAGGGTCCTGAAGGTAAATATTTAATGGCATGCAGCTTTGCAACCACCCTGCATGCAGAGAGTTGCAACAAAAAAAGTCAAACAGGTGGGAAAAGAGCATGAAAGTAAAAAACCTGAATTCAGACCTCATTCCGCTCATCGATGCGCTCGCCATGCCGCCCTTCGACCCTCCTCCCGACACGGTCCTTTTAAAAGTGTAGTTTTTGTGTCCGTCCATGAACTGGTCGTATCCATTACCGCCTCCGTGCACGCCGTCGCTCCGTGCGTAATGGTAGTTCCCACCGCCGGCGCCGGTCAGGTCGCCCCTGGAGCCGGACATGCTCATCGTGACCGGGCAGCCTCAAGCGGGTTTGCAAGGAGTCACCGGATATAACAGGACAGTGTTGTCTGTCCTTCTCTCTGTCAGTCCACCTGTCCGCCTCGGTCCCTTTCTGGCGCAGACTGCAAACAGGCTGCAGAGGGAGGTTGGTTTTTTTGGAGGCTGGTGACCACACCTCTCTGTCTCCACCCAACCTGCGCAGCCCAAAAAAAGTTACATCTCTGCGCCACTCCTCTCCAAACGCGTCTGCAGCCACAGATGTGTTTGTACAGGCCCAAATGTGGATCTTTGTAAGGACATATTTGACTTTCAGAGGAGAGAGGACATTTTAGAAAGCTGATATTTAGTGAAAGGACATTTTGCAAATTGAGGAGAATTTAGTCAAGTGAAGATATTTTTTTAAAAGAATCGATCTTTTTTGTTAAATTGAAAACATTTGGGGAAAAAGGAGATTATGGAGAATGATAGTTAAAAAAAAATAAACGAGTTCGAAAGTGGTGATTTTTTTTTGGAAAAGAGGAAATCTTTTTCAAATGTAAAGATATTTTGGAACATTTTAAACAATGAGGAAGTTTTTTTGGAAAGTAGACTTTTGAAAAGTCAGAAATGTTTTAGGAAAATGAAGCTATTTTGAAACCATGAAAATATTGAGGAACAGGAGGACATTTTTTATAAGTAAGGATGCTTTTAAAAATCTGGACTTTTGATAAAATGAGGATATTTTGCAAAGTGAGGACATTTTTCAACTTGTAGACACTTTGGAAATGGAGAAGTATTTAGAAAATGGTGCCATTTTTGAAAAATTAAGATATTTTTTTGTTAGTATAAGGATGCTTTAGAAAAGTCAGGGCTTATTTTGAAACATTTTTATGAAATTAGGACATTTTTTGGAAAGAGAAATCCTTCACAGGGGCTATTAAGACTTTTAGTTTCAGATTTATTGTTAGAGTTAGGTTTACATTCATGGTGGAGATATAGTCTTCTTCCAAGCAGTGAGTTAAAGTTTGGGTTGAAGACTGGAGTCCATTATTTCCTAATGTATAAAGTAGTAAAAGTAGCTGCTTTTATTTGCCAGGGCTGCAAAAATGTATGCATTGATCATTCAAAAAATATATTTAAAAAAACAGAATACATATGACATATATTCAACATAAAGTACATGAAAATAACTACATATAAATACATACAGTACTTAGAAAATATAAAATGTGGTTTCCTTTAAAAAAAAAAAAGTGTTTTAAGAAGCAAAAATAAGTCCTTTTTTTTTCTTTTCTTTTTTTTAAAGGAACAGCTGGAAAAGTCAAAGAGATTGGAGGCAAACTGAAAGATCAGGTGATTCATCAAGGAGACCAGGTGATTCATGCTTGAATGTATTAAAACCAAGGTGCATCTCCTCCCCATGTCTTCTCAAGGCTTACACCTTTACCTCTCCTCACCCCTGCTCGCTGTCTCTTCTCCTGAGAATAAACTCTCCCACTAACGCTGATCAAACACTCGCCTGCAGCCATTGGGTGTGACTAGCAGGAAAAACAAGTTCGACAGCTATTTGTGATTGACAGGAACATCCAATCTAATCCAAAAATGGTTGACCCCTTGAAAAACCACTCAAGACCTCGAACACTCGTGGAATTCCAACAGAGACACAAAAGACTCGTCTTCACCGTTTGTCTGCAGGCCGTCTGACCTTCCTGCAAAGGCTGAAAAGTGCTGACGCAGCAGAACGCTGAGAAATGTGTCGAGTTGTCATCAATAAAAACCACCATAGACCTCAGAGTCGTAAATGTGAAACACACACAAACTCACCGGGCCTGACAGGTGAATTCAATGCAGAAGTACTCTAAAGTGCAATACCACTGAGGACCACTAGCTGCTGGCTCCAATAAACATCTGGCTCCAATAGGTCTCAGCCACACAGAGTAGTAAACAAGTCTGTGGACTCTGTAAGTCTCATTCTTTTCATTCTTTTTGACTTTTAAATCTGACCACAAATTTTTGCATCATCTCATCCTCTTTTGCAAAACAGTCTTATTCCGCAGCACAAATGTTGCACAGATTGAACACGTCACCAAAGAAGAAGATAAAGAAAAGCCAACCTCGCAAACGGAACACTAACAACAGTAATACGCACTTCTGGCACTTCTGTTTTTTGGAGTCAAGACCGATGACGTCTCGCACTTTACGAGCTCACCTCGGTGCAGAGGCGGCTCGACTCGGTCCGTACCTGACGCCGGTATAAAACGGCTCACACGTACAAGTAGTGACAGAAGTAGATCAGTGTGAGGACGATCTCCAAACACCCCTGGACCCGACAAAACTCTGCAGCCGTTGAGGAATGTAGCGCATGTGTGTGTGTTTGCAAGAAGGGAAAGTGATAGAAGAGGGAACGGGCCAGATTATGGAGTACTTTGTTTGTCACTGTGATTTATTACAAACTTCTGGTTTTCCATTTTGTTGGTTGCAGATTTCGGTGCGGGAGAATTTTTGTTGACACGAGGCTGAACGCTGCAGCTCTTACAGCTCTTCTGCTAATGTGTGCCTGCTTTTTCTCTGAGTAGTTTAATAAACGTAATAAACTGCTCGAACATTTTCCCATCGTGTTATTCCCGTTGGCGAGTGCCATTCAAGAGCACGCCTTTGCCTGCAGAGAAACTCGCACAGAGAAGACTTCATGTTTCTTTTTGCCAGAACTGCATTCCAGCGCTGGCATCCTTATTTTCTTTTTTCTTTTTTTTTTAGTCCTAATTTGCAGCTCTTCAAACTCTCCTGTCACGTATAAATGCAAAACTTTTGAACTTGACCTCTGAGTCTGCAGGAGCATGGTTTTAAATTCTCCACCTTGGCTGTGTGTGTGTGTGTGTGTGTGTGTGTGTGTGTGTGTGTGTGTGTGTGTGTGTGTGTGTGTGTGTGTGTGTGTGTGTGTGTGTGTGTGTGTGTGTGTGTGTGTGTGTGTGAATCCTTTCTGTTCTCCGGGTGGATGAGTTAAATGGTTTCAGGGTGTGTATCTGAGGCGTCGTCCCGCCGTCGTCCCAGTATCCCCGCCCTCTATCATCTCCCGTTGTTCCTGATGTGTGGAGACAGGACCAGGCTTGTATACTTTAATGGAAAGCTGAAGTTTGCAGAATATTATGACGCGATAGCACGAAACAAACAAAGAAAAATCTTTTATGGTTTTTAATCCTGTACTGTAAGTTACGTAGATAAAGTGGTTCAGATCTGGATATGTTTCAAGATCAGGTGTCTCCTGGTAAAGAAGTCGTTAATGCTGTAAAATCTTCTGGCACGATTACTATAACTATGTTGGTTTGGTGTTGATCAGGCGTCCTCGTCTCACCCTCATCTGGTCCAGGAGGCACTCTTAAGATTTTGCTGCTGTATTTTAAAGCTTTCCAGCCAATGCATCAAAATAAAAAGAGCCTCCTCTCTCCTCCTCGTTAGCTCCACAAATCTCACGTGACAAATGTGAACGGGCTGAATTGTAACCGTATAACCAAGCAGATTTATCACCATTATATAACTCTTTTTTGGCCTCTTGCATTTAATAGCTTTGGTTTTAAGGCATTTATTGTGGGTTTTTTGTCGGCTTTATTTCCAGGAACCAGCAGTCATTTGAGTTTTGTGGAGACACCGATGAGGAGTGAGGAAGTTTTGTTTATTTTGATGCAGTGGCTGAAAAAAAGCTCTGAAATATAGCAACAAAATTTGAAGAGTGCTTTATGAAGAACAACTCGAGGGAATTTGGTCAAATTTGGCAAAACCATTCTCTTGATAGCAAGGATGAACTGGTTCGATTTTGGGGTCAAAGGTCAAAGGTCATAGTCACTGGGACCCCGATTTTACACATTCACATGAACATGATATCCCAGGAACGTCTGGATGGAATTTTTTCAAATGTGGCACAATCGTTCACTCGGCCTCCAGGATGAACTGATGGTAAAAGGTCAAAGATCAAAGTCACTTTTACTTGACATTAATTGATGCCTGTGAATGCAATTTTTTTCAGGAAATTCCTTCAGATTTGTCACAAATTTTCACTCTGACTCAGCATCGAACTGTTTGGAGATTTTGGAGGTTAAAGGTCAAGGTCACTGTGAGTTTAATATCTATATATACATGTAAACTACAATTTGAATGGTTAGCGCAGACATACAATTGCCAGGTGGAAATTGTAGTTGCACCCTAGTTTCCACAAATATCCCTGGAAACACACGTCAACTCACTGGCTTCATTTTTAAACCTGCAATGTTTTGTTTTACACATCTTTACGTATATTATCTGTGTGGTCTTAAGTGTCATTTAAATCTGACTTCAGCTGCTTCGTTGAGGTCCGTTAAGGTCGGTCTCAGCGTTTTGTGCACGCCCGATGTGAATTTTTTTTTTTTTTTTTAATTAGTAATCCAGTAAAGTTGTACTCCTCCTCTTTGAGCCGTTATAACCTTTCAGATTAGCATTAATATATCCCACGCCTATATCACCTCCAACTCTGCTTTGTCCCACAGGTGAGCTGAGGGAAGCCCCGGGCGAACACATGGTCCACACCCGTGGACACACCCACGATTCGCTGGATTCAAGATTTACACACACACACACACACACACACACACACACACACACACACACACACACACACACACACACACACACACACACACACACACACACACACACACAGAGATACCGTTTCATGTTACGCGCTGACTCAGACTGTGACTCGGCGTGTACCGACAGCTCATCATCCAGACTCTGTAAGAGGAGGAGCATTTTAATTGTTTTGTTTTGTTTTTCCACTGTCTGAGGGGCTGTCTTATCTTGTTAGATCCTTGACATCCTCAGCTGTGTGTGTGTCTGTGTGTGTGTGTGTGTGTGTGTGTGCCAAAGGAAAGTTTTCAGTCGTTAAGACAAAGGATTAAAAGTGGCGATGAGTAACGATGATAACTGCTGGTGTTCAGGGTGTGTCGGACATTTTTTCTCAGAGTTGTCACTGGAAATGAAGAACATGAAGCAAAACTGTCCTCAACCTTTCATTGTTTTGGGTGCCTGCTTCATTTTGAAAATCCAGTCATTGAAATGATGTCAGAGCAATAATTGTATGTTTCCCAGACATTAAACCTAACTTCGAACCTCTTTTTGATTTGACGTGCATCAAATCCAATCTTACTGGAATCATTTCAAGTTTCTATTCAGGATAAGAAGTCTGAAATTTGACTCCTGCTGTAAAAGAAAGAGTTAATTGTTGTACTTCACATGCTTAAAGCTAAACACTGTTTCTTATGGGAAGTCTTACATCAACAAGACAGATATTTGACAAAGACAAACAGAGCGGAGCCGGTGATGCGTCCATGCGTGGGTGCGCCCCTGCGTGGGTGCGTGCGGTGTCATCTCCGCTCCTTGACCCGAAGGCTAAAGGCACGTCGAGGTAACATCTCACGGCCCACCTGCATGAACAGCTGGAGCGGAGCGGAGAGGACAAAAGACAGCTGATTATATCCATAATCAAGTGACGTCAAACATAAAAAAGTAGTTTGCACCGTGGGAAGAAAAACGTAAAAAAGGAAAAGCTTTCTTTTGATCTGAATGAATTTGGAGAAGAAATAGTTTGACAAGATTGAAAATATGGAAATTGAATTGCTTTCTTTCGGAGGTTGAGACGAGATGATCGATACCTCTCTAACGTCTGTACAGTAGATATGAAGCTGCAGCCGGCAGCAGATGACACGAAGACGGGAAACAGGAGGGATGCAGCTCCCGTCTTCAGTCCAAGTCCAGTCTTAACTTTACGAAAATATAAACGCAACACTTTCGTATTTACTCCCATTTTTTCATAAGCTGAAGTAAAAAGATCGAAGACTTCTTTTATGCACAAAAAAAGGTTCATTTCCCGCCAATTTTGTTCACTAATTAAAATCTTTCAGTGAGCGCTTCACCTCGGCAGAGTTAATCCACCCAGCTGACAGGTGTGGTGCAGCGAGGTGCTGATGGAGCAGCAGGATTAATGCACAGGTGTGCCTCGCACCGCTTTCAGTAAAATGTAAAATGTGCAGTTTTATCACGCGGCACGATAAAAAATGTATGTTGCATTACACTCGCACAGATTCCAGCACTTTACTGGTTTTGATGTTTTGCCGGTTCCGGTGAACAGAAATATTTAAACGAACACGAAGAAGCTTTCAGTTGCTGAGATTTTTGGAGGGTAGCGAGCCTTTTTGTTTTTCATCCACGATATCTGTGATGATGTGGCTGGCCACATGTAAATACACATATGGGTCGTCACCAGGGTGGAACTGTATATCATAACTCTCGGTGGTTAAGCAGGAGATGCTTGGTTGGTTGGAGGGAGGGGTTACTACGAGGGAAGCCGCCACAGGGAGGGACGACGAGGGAGAAGAGGGTTCGAGCCTGCAATATGTTTATGTGAAAATATTTAACTTGTTTGATTCTGTGATTTCCTTTAAAACTCTTTAAAAGTTACGGTGACCAACAGAGCGTTTTAGTATGGAACCAGCACCAAAATCTGTTAATTGAATTAGAATCCTTATTTGTACTTTTAGAAATCTTTTTAGTTTACTTCAAACATAGATGATACTTTTTTTTTAATTTTTTTTTTATAAATAACCAGTTTTCACATAATAAATTTAAACTGAATGCAGGGTATTTTTTGCTCTTTAGGTACATAGTGTTTTGTGCTTTAATCTCCTAATTAAGAAAATAAAAAACACTAAATAAGACATTTTTGGCTTCATGATACGTTCACTATGAGGTGCATCATGTGGAATTCTTTGGCTCCGGCTGGAGAATTTAGTGGTTTGGCAGCTTTCTCGTCTATCTCAAAATTTTTTGCATTGAAAAAAATAAAAAGAATTAAAAAAATATTCCCAAGATAGGTTTGTTAGACTCCGATCCAAAATCAAATCTGGACCCAAACACTAGTGACAGATGGGACCGAGACAGAAGTGCACTTCTTCTGCAGATCTGACAAACGCACCTCATTCGGAGAACATTTGCATTCTAAAACTGGGAAATAAACACCAAAATGTTTAGTTCCTGCAATGATGGAGAGAGAAAAAAGAATTATAAAACCAAAAGCAGCCTTCGCAGCTGCAGAGACATGCAGGACTTTTTGCACTCAGACAAAATGAAAGGCAACAAAATCAAACCATCCTTTTTATATTGGACTCATTTATCTTTTCACTTATTGCCGATGTCATCTGGATTTGTTTTGTGTAAACACACTCTATTTAAATGCTCTGATACAGACTGTGCTGGAGGTTTTGGGTGGAGCTGGTTACGTAGCAACCGTAAACCAGAAGACACACACACACACACACACACACACACACACACACACACACACACACACACACACACACACACACACACACACACACACACACACACACACACTCATAAAGGGAAGAGTCTGGAGTTTTATTCTAGAGGCTTTGACAGCTGCACATTTTTAATAAAGCACGGAGAGTCGAAGTTGAAAAGAGAGTCGGGATGCAGGGAGGAGAAAAACCGAGCTCTTGTTCTGGTGTTTGCACCTGTGCAGGTACAAGTGTGTGTGTGTGTGTGTGTGTGTGTGTGTGTGTGTGTGTGTGTGTGTGTGTGTGTGTGTGTGTGTGTGTGTGTGTGTGTGTGTGTGTGTGTGTGTGTGTGTGTGTGTGTGTGTGTGTGTGTGTGTGTGTGTGTGTGTGTGTGTGTGTGCGCGAGAGAGAGAGGGAGGGAGATCAAGAGAGGCTTTAAGACAGGAGGAGACAAAGACGAGACTCATTCAGCGCCCGAGGGAGTTTTGCATGAAAAGGTGAAACAGGTGACTGTGCAGAGAAACTGAGAGGAGCCGTGTGCTCGGTTTCCAACATGGCCTCCCCGTGTTTTTCTGTATCAGCGCTGAAAACTCCGATACTGTAAACCTGAGGGAGCTCGTGTGAATATATGTTGTTCAGGTTGCATAATACAGGAGAGCAGGCCAGGTCGCAGCTCACCGCTCCTCAGACGGTGGTGAACCCCGTGCTGCAGGGTGTCATGGATACGGCTCCGTGTGTGTGTGTGTGGGGGGGGGGGGGGGAATGGGTGGGAGCGGCCGTTGGTAAACTGCCACAGGACACCTGAACTGATCTGGGTCAGTGGTCACATGACGCGGCTCCGCCTCGTGGGATAAAGAGCGATTCTTTCCCTCCAGGTCCGTCGAGGCGGTCCGTCGTGTGACTGTGCTCGGGAGAATCAAAGCAGCTTCACGCTCGGTCGACTTACTAAAAGCCATCCTTGATGTTGGAGGCATGTTTTCCATGAAAACTATTGTAACACCGGAAGTCTAAAACAGCGACAATCGGATTTTACGCCTTTATGAATTGTGTTCTTCTTCCGTCTGTCAATCTGTCCGCCCGGTTCTCGTGAACAATATCTCAAGAACGCTGTCAGGAAATTTCTTCCGATTTTGACAAAACTTTTCACTTGGACTCCAGAATGAAATGGAATTAGATTTTGGTGGTGAAAGGTCAAAGGTCAAGGACGCAAACTAAACATTATTTCCCAGTGTTTTATTTGGATATACAAGTATAATTACCATTCAAATTTCAAATAATAAAAGTGTTCAGTTTAATTCAGGCCTAATCTAATTTAATCTTTCTCAACGTGTAGGTTACATTCTGTTTGGGGGCCCTAAAAAATGCCTGAACTGGCTCTGGTATGTGCTTTAAAATGGGTGTGGCAGTCAGACTGTAACAGATGACACACACACACACACACACACACACACACACACACACACACACACACACACACACACACACACACACACACACACACACACACACACACACACACACACACACACACACACACAAACTCCCCCTCAATGTCAAGCTTTAATGAGCCTCCGGAGAGGAGGAGGAGGAAGGAGGAAGGAGGAAGGAGGTGTGAGATGAGCACACGTTGTCACCTCTGTGTTAAACTGTTAGCCGCACCCTGAATACCAGCTCCATGTCACTCAGAGACATCACAAGTTCAAACTGTTTTCCTATCGAGCTCCACACACACACACACACACACACACACACACACACACACACACACACACACACACACACACACACACTGGTTTTCTCACATTGTTTCTCTGCTGCAGGCTTGTACAGAGCTGAGGGAAAACCTGTCATCTCAAGGTCACTCACACTCAGTCATGAGCAGCTGCAGCCACAATCCTTTCCATTTAAAGACACTAAAATCTCACGTCTTCCTGCGTTTATTGCACCTGTGACCACCCTGGAAAGTGTGCGCTGCACATTATTTACGTGTTATTTTGTTGATTTTCTAATTAGGGAGACAAACAGACGCAAGGACGCGGGAATGTGATCGTCTGACGCCCCCTCGCGGCCACAAGGCAGCACAACATCCAAAAAAACAACAACAGCTCCGTGGCATCCTCCTATTGTCTCCTCACACACCAGTAAATCCTATTTATATGACGGCTATGAAAAATAAAAAAAGATCGTATGACGCAAATACTGCCTCTGCGGGACGTTGGGGAAAAACGCACCTACACAAACCGCCCTACCAAAAAAAACCAAGACAAAATAAAAACACCTGAAGGAGAAACTCCGTCTCTTCACCGTGCATCATCTGGAGTCGGAGGGAAACATGAATGATTGAGTGATCCCAACAAGCTGAGAGGGCAGAGGCTGCACAAAGAGGATCATTGTTGCCTGCAGATGCCCGTCAGTGGTGCAGTCGCTCTCTTTGGAAGACTCTCCAATCGCAGCGCATAGCGCGAGCGACGGAGGGCGGGGTTTGGTTCCCCCCTCTCCCTTCCCCCCTCCCCTTCCGCCCACCTCCTCCCTCCCCATCTCCATGCTCCAAGCCCCACTTTGGCACCGTGTCCCATTGACTAGACGGCGACAGACCCGAGCAGCAGATTTTCATGGCGTCTCCGGACTCAGCAGCCTCGCAGCGGACGGGTGATGTCTGAGGACTCGGGTGTTCCGGACTCGAGGAGTTTCACAATGCGCCCCTGCGGGAGGTCACAGTCTGGACAGGTACGAGACCTGTGGCGCCCGTGAAAAGGACCCAGCAGATGTTTCGGAAGATCTGGATGTAGCTCGGTGTCACTCTTCCCACACAACCAGCACAGGCCCGGTAGCGTTCAGCACCCACATGGATGGATCCCGCTGCAGGAGCTGGACTCATGGAATACAAAGCCCGTGCTGGTGAGCATGCCCGCCTGTCCGAGTCCTCTCCACTCCGAGAGCCCCTCCACAGCCCTCTCCTCCTCCTGACACCGCCTCTCCACACGGACATCCCCTGGTCGCTTCGAGTCCCCTCGCCATGAGGGCGACTGTTCGGTGATTCGGTGCCTCTGCACGCCTGCACGGACCGGAGAACCCTCCCCCCCCCCCCCTTTATTTTTTTTCGGGCTCCGGCTTTTGTTGGCTACACACCGGATTTATCTGTGCTGTGGGATTCCTTTGTGTCAAAGGGCTTAACGCGGAGTGCGCGGAGGGCAACAGAGCGGGGGGCTTTGCTTGCGCACAGCTGCTCTCTTTGTGGCCGGGCGTGATGGCAGCCGGCCGGCCGGAGGCGCAGGACCACCCGCCCGAGAACGGATTCACTCCGCTGGAGCACCCGGCGCCCCGGCTACTGCCGCACATCGACGGCTCGGTTCTGCCGTCTCTGGGCGGCTTCGGGAAACACCAGAGGCAGCTCGTGGTCCTGACCTGGATACCAGCATTGTTCATCGGCTTTAGCCAGTTTTCGGATTATTTCCTCCTGGCGCAGCCCAATGGCACGTGCGTGCAACCCCTGGCCAACGACAGTAACTGGACCGCGGCATCCCCACCGGTCACCGTCACCGGCGGCGCGCCCGCGCTGCAACTCAAAGGCAACGGCACCGGGGAGGGATACGGCGACGGCAGCGCAATGCTGTGCGCCTGCAAGGAGTGGAGGCTCGAGCTGCAGACGGGACTTAGTCAGAATGTGGTTACCAAGGTAACGAGTGAGCACCAGTGTTACCTCTTGACAGAAAAGACACACTCTCTTCACCACCATCATCATCATCATCATCATCATCCTCACCAGCCAGTCTTCATCAGCACTGCCAGTCTCAACACAGTACACACACATACGCACACACACAGCTGATTGACGTGTTGCCCACTGACCTTAATATGAGAGGGCCGAGTGTGTGTGTGTGTGTGTGTGTGTGTGTGTGTGTGTGTGTGTGTGTGTGTGTGTGTGTGTGTGTGTGTGTGTGTGTGTGTGTGTGTGTTTGTTGAGCTGACAGCAGCTGGTGGCTGCAGCTATATACAGCATGTAATGTAATATGTTTCTGGGGGTGGATGATGAGTTTAAATCCATCAAGACAAAACATTTTTTATCATTAAATGTTTTGCAAGAAGACGAATCAGCGGCAAATACAACAAACTGCGTTACACATCGGACAAAACACAGGTGCAGGTTCTGGATCAACAAGGTCAACCGTCCCAAATCCAAACACCTCGTCGTGTGGAACTCATTCGGATCAGGGTTACTGCAGTGCTAAAAGCTGACACTGAAACCAGCTGCGATTGAATAAATCCAGCTGGAAACGCAAAAAAAAACCCAACCTGCACATGCAGTGGATCAGTCGTCAGATCGACACCTAATCCGTAAAAAAAGAAAATCTCCGTACCATGTGAAGAAGCAGATACTGTAAAATCACTGCATGCGTGGATTGCTTTATGCTAATTACAGCAGCTGAGCATTTCTTCCTCATGTGCCAATTTGAAGCACAATATTCACACATAATTAGAGCCTCCACATGCTTTATAACCAAGTCCTGAGGCCACATCTTTTGAAGAGGTTCTTTGTGTCCCAATGTGGTCATTAACCTTGATCGTCTCAGGTCTGTGCACGGTGCACGGCTTCATAAATAATGCGTCACATTACCACACAGACAGACAGGTAGAGGGGGACTGTGCACATTGCATAAAAGAGTGGAAGGAATGAGGGGTTCATTTTTTTTTTGCCCCCAGAGGCGCCCAAAAACAGTTCAATCCTGCACGTGCACACAAAACTTTAATTATAGCTTGGATACTTAATTATGTCAAAGTGGTAAAACTGTAATATTTCCCTGGAAGTCAGTAACCAGCCAACCGGTATCTGTTTTACCGAGATAACCTCGGTGCTAACGGGCTTATACATAATAAACTCGGTACCGTCTGAGGTCTCCACGTCGCCATTCACGACCAAAAAAAAACCCCCAACATAATCAGGCATAACCAATAATTGTCTTCCCTCTTCCGTCTCTCTTCTCTTCCGCACAGTTGGAGGCCCAGCGGGGAGCTCGCTAAATTATTGTTAAACACCACGACGCTATTTTCCTACACGCCGGCCGAATCGCTCCGCTGGGCCACTTAGGAGACTCTCAGGAACACGGAGAACACACGGGGTTCTTCCACGTGTGTCCGAGAGCTGAGTTTCAGCCGAGAGCTGCGGCGGTGTGCGCACTGACCCGGAGGAGAGAGAGGGAACACCATCGATTTCTGTTATTATAGACACGCGCCCACGTTCGCACACATGCTGCTTTTTTATTTTTCCTCTGTAGGTCACACGCACACACACACACACACACACACACACACACACACACACACACACACACACACACACACACACACACACACACACACACACACACACACACACACACACACACACTGCTCGTGTTTCTGTCTTTTACTTTCAGGATGTACATTTGAATATTGCAGCAGCGTTCGTGGCATGTTTGCACACCCATCAGACTTCATGAATTATCAACTCAGTGAGTCACAGAGCAGAAGGAGTTTGACAGACGAGAGATGCCCACGTTTTTTTTTTTTTGTTGTTTCTCTGCATCTTTCAGATAATAAAAAAAAAAAAAAAAAAAAAAAAAAAGGGGGGGGGGGCTCCAGCCGCTGATGTTTAATTCCCTTTTATCTTGTTGTGGGTTGTTTTCCCTTTAAAAAGAAGTCGACTAACGTTCCTCTCTCGTTCTCCCTGCCTCTGTTTCAGTGGAACCTGGTGTGCGACTCGGCTTGGAAGGTTCACATCGCCAAGTTCTCTCTGCTGGTGGGCTCCATATTTGGATACCTGGTGATGGGTGTCATGGCCGACTGGTACGTTTTGTTAGTCCTAAAGTCCACGTTCGCAGCTCACGTCTGAATTTGTGGAGTTTTGGCCCGGCACTGTTGCAAATATCTGATAACATCGTACTCACCAAATGATCTGTGGAGAAGTCCGGTGTGGGACGAAACAGGAAGTCAGACCATGTGCAAACACATCTGGAAGACAAAATGGACATGCTGCTTCAACATGCACATAAATACCAGCCATTATGAAGTTTGCTCCGGATTATTACTTAAATTTATCGCACTCAATAAGATCTAAAGTGGTTTAAGAAATCTCGATTAACACACTGTTTCTCGCCCCACTGGACATTATTTGTGTTTGTGCTCTCATATGTCCTCAGTTAACATGGTGAAGACAATGTTATCATAACACATGAAAAAATGCTACCAAGTCAGTTCCCCCAATGACAAAAACTATATTTTCTCACTCACCACTAGTGGTATCCATCGATGAAATTAGTTGTGCGTTTCTAGGTTTTGAGATATTTGTGTTTTCACCTCTAATTAGTAAAAGGATTTGTGTGCTGCTTAAAAATTAGTGATGACAAGTAAACAAAACAAAGAGCTCATGTAGCTCTCACTGTAACATTCATTCACATAGCTGAGCTCCACCAAACCATCTCAATAAGCTTCTTTTATGTGAACAATAACAAATTAATACTCAACACACCCCCATACTTAACCGGCAGCTGGCTTGGTTGGAGACGCCTGATTGCGAGTCGTTTTAGCAGCTCCTTTTGCAGGCATTGGACAAATGAAAGCTCTGACTTTGATATTATGGTACTGATGAAAAGTCTGGTAATTGGAGGGTAACTCAAATTTGTGAACCGATTTTCATGGAAAACCATCCAATTGTTGTCAAGCACAAAAACGTCTGTTCCATCCTAGATGTTTTTGTCAGATATTTCACAAAATAAGCCACAACTTCGATCGGCTGGTGGGGCTACATTAAAAGTCGAAGAATCAACAAAGTCATCAGGATTAATCCTCTGGGGAAGTCGAATGTCTGCACCAAATTTCGTTCCAATCCATCAGATGTTCGCCGAGATATTTCCGATATTTCCCCTTCCAGACACCACATCTCTGCCAGTCCATTATAACAATCCTCATATCTCACTGGAAGGGACAGTTTCTTGGGAACAGTGAAACCTGTGGTTTATCCAGAGTTACCAGGAGGAAGACTTGTGTAATAGATCAACGGAGGAAGAAATCCCAGAGACAGGCATCGCAAAATAAAACATCTGTGGGTGAGAAAAACGTCTTTTGTAACTGTTGGGCGTACTGACCCTCTCGCCACTGAAATCACTGTGGTGCCACCATCCTGGGAAAAAAATAAAAGTCCCCGCATTATGCTTGGGATCAGTAACCACGGCAACAATGTAAAGAAATATGCGGGGCAGCGAGGCTTGAGACCCGGGCTGACCCACTGACCCACTGCCCCCCCGCCCCCCCCTTCTGAAACCAGGAAGTCCTGGAAGGAAACAAAGAGCGAAGTGATTCTCTTTCGCATCAAAAGCTTCTTTCTCAGTTTGTGACAGTTTTCTTTTCTTTTCTGTTTTGGTTTTTTTAACACTTTGCTGCTCCTTTGTCTCTTTCTCTCTCTGTTTCCGAAGGTTTGGTCGACACCCCGTGTTGATTCTCTCGGTGCTTTTCATGCTGGTGTTCGGTCTGAGCGTTGCCTTCTCTGTAAATGTCACCATGTTCAGCACCTTGCGCTTCTTTGAGGGTTTCTGCTTGGCGGGCCTCGCTCTCTCCCTCTACGTGCTCAGTAAGTACAAGCTGTCGCCTCCTCGTGCACGCCTGCTTTTTTTTTTTTACTCCTGTTTCTCCTCATTCCTGCTCTGCCCTTTATTGTATTTAGTCATTTTAGAGGGAAACACTTCCGATAGAGAAGGACCACTAATGCCTTCTCTGGGAAAACGTCTGACCTTTACTTAATCCTCACATTAAGACGCTTAATGACCTTTTTCTCGTCATTCGGTGGTTTCTGGTATTTCTTGGGTCTGATATGCAGTGCCTGTTTTTTTTGTCTGGATAAAGTGCAAACTGTGAAAACATCAGAGGCAAAGATGGAAATATGATCAGGGCTTCATCTCATCATCACTGATATCATGTGCAGTACAGTATTTAATAAGATAAAAAAAAAAAGTCCCAAAACATCCTTGAAGCTGTAGAAATGCAAGAAACAACATCGAGAATATCTTTTATCACTGTTTATATTGTCAGTCCAACAAATTCAACATTTCAAAATAAAGCATATTGTAGTATATTTGTTAGTCTTATGACACCGGTTGCAGTTACAGTTAGAGTTAAACAACAATTTCCAGCTTCACCTCTGCTAATTTTCTACAAATCTGACCTTATTGTTTGAGATTATTTAGTAATTAATCTAATTGCTGAGGCAGCTAAAACAGTTATATTATCATTCCTACTCTTCTGTGCTGCTCTAACAGGTGAATTTTCACCCTGTGGGGATCGGCCGGCGGCAGAGACATGTTGAGACACTACAGCTATTAAAGCTGGAAAGATCACATTAAAACACACTACAGTTTGACACACACCATTTTTATATACTGCGTCGGCATAATGAAACGACTACAGAAAAGAAACAGCAGCTGGCCTGGATGTGAGGTCAAGATTTTGTCTCTGTAGGTTGTTTTTTTTTTCAAATAAGGTGAGTAAATACTGAAAAAGGTGGTTTTATTTTTAAGGTTTGTGGCTCAAACTGGTTGTAAGAGTTTGTAAGTTTTGCAGGAGAACGCAGAGATAGTCTTTTTTTTTTTCTTTTTTTTTCCCTCTCCCCGTTGAAGAGTCGCTGGTGGTCCAACTGACACCAAAATGGCTGATAAAGTTTTCATTTTTCCACAAGAATGTCATGCTCATGTTCGCCGCCCTCAGCATTCCCCGCTGCCCCCTCTCCTCACAGCTGCCCTCCCCCCTCACCCTTACCCCTCCCCTCCCCCAGGCCTCCCTCTCTCTTTCAGGCCAAACTCAGATTAGTCAGATGTTGTATGTGAAGCCAGGGCAGACTTTGAGCTCGGGCAGCGGGGCCCTTTTTTTTTTTTTTTTTTTTGTCCCTCTCAGCGGGGGTCACTGATAAATCTCCACTGAACCGCTTCTGAAAACAAACAAACCAAATAAACGCCCCCGAGCCGTCTGCCGAGAGCCTCGTGAGAATTAGATTTAATCTGGGATGGATATGAAGACATACGAAACACGAATAATGTTGTGAGTTGTGAATGTGAGAAAGAAAATGGGATTTATTAGGAAACTGCAGGTTTTAGGATGAAGATCAAACTGGCAGGAGTTATAAAGGGTCACCAATCTGACCAGACTAATTTAAAAATACTTTCAGATTTTATTCATTAGACTGCCAAGAATAAAACTTTATTTACATTTAAATCCTTATATTACTTGAATCTGACTTTACAAAAACTTTTGCAGGTTTCTAAAACACCCCTAAATACTATAAAATACAACAAAAAAAAGAAGTTAAAGATGAAAGAATTTGCATCCTTGTAGATAATTAATGTCTACTAATAAAAACTGCAATTTAAAAACACTGAATTATTGCAGTTTAAGAATAATATAGAGGAAATGTTCAATATATGAGCACTGCAGTACACCCATCAAATCTGCATTCGATCGCTTGAAAAGTCAACTTGTTATTCTGAAGAAGATTTTTTTTTTGAAGGGCGACATTTTCCAAATTTGAGCTCAGGCAGGATGTTGAATTTCTCGTGTTCTCATTGTTTTTTTTTTTATGTAAGTTTTTTAAATACTCCAGCGAACATGTAGCCTGTGTTTCTCACACACACACACTTCAGTCTGTAATACGAGGCAGTTTTTCTGTTTCAGAGTTGTCATGTTTGGATAAGTGTGCTGAACAGATTGCCTGCATACAATATGCAAGTCCAACAAAAAAAAAAAAGAAGGTGTTTGTGTGAGGTGTGTGTGTGTGTGTGTGTGTGTGTGTGTGTGTGTGTGTGTGTGTGTGTGTGTGTGTGTGTGTGTGTGTGTGTGTGTGTGTGTGTCTCTGCCACACACTGCTTGTCTTTGAAGTGAATAGTCGCTGCCATCCCATTAACAGCAGGAAACATGTAGAATAACAGCACAGATATATTCAAGGAGACAGTCTCCACTTCTTAGAACCGCAACTACTTATAGATTTAAAAGCTGATAACTGATTGATGGAAAAAAAAAAAAAGATTTGTCTCTTCCTCTCGTTTGCATTGTGGCTCCAGAAAGTCTCTTCTGTTTTCTCTCTTTATTTGCAAGTGATTCTTTTTTGTTTTACTTTCCGCATCTAATTGACTCCCACTGTGTCCTTATCTTGTGACCTACAACCAACTAAGTATTAACATACGAAAGCAGATACAAAGGGAATGGGGGTGACGGTCAACTGTTTGTCACACTGTATAAAAGCTGCCCTACGGAGGAGTGTTTCCAACACTGATGGAAAACATGGTTAAAAACTTAAAATGTTGATGTTAAAGCATTTTATTCAGACCTGCACTGCAGCTCGCTTCACTTCTTGCTTATTTTCGGGTTTATATTTTTTTCCGCAGGTCACGTGACTCAACGAATCCAAGAGCACTCCTCTTTGATCGTCTACGGTTGCCTCTGTTCGGTATCATTATCTCGGCGCTCTGTGCCGCGTAATAAGACAACCGACCAGATGTTCACACCCGTTACGGCTGTAAACACCCTTCAAATGAAAGCGTTGTAATACCAAAGTCACGTTTCATTTCAAAACCCAATGAGCTGTGTAGCGCGCACCCCCCCCCCAAAAAAAAAAAAAAGGAAACGACTCACCATCCTGAAACTACTGCTATAAAGACATGCTGGAGCACAAATGGAGGCGCATAATTGCGAGGCTTGTTAGAGTGCTGAAAGAGAGGAGGGGGTGGGAGGGCTGCAGCAGGAAGGAGTAATACAAAAAAATAAGCATGTAGCACACATATGCTGTATTATGGATGATTGTACAGTATTTATGCACGTTATCGTGTCCGTCTCCGTCTTCCTCCTCCGTTCGCCCTCTGCTGCTGCAAATTCCTGTTTCTAAATCCAGCAGCTCCTCTCTGGCCCTTTGCTTCCGTATGTCCTCTGCCCCGTTCATCCCTCCTTCCTCCCTCTTCCTCCTCCTCCTCCTCCTCCTCCCTCGTCCTCCTCCTCACGCTACCATTTTATTACACTCACACCCTCACACGCTCATTTTCTCGAGGCTCATTCGAAATCTCTCATCGTTTCGGTTTATCTGGCCGCAGCAGCACGATGAACTGCGCCGGAGCTGCCAGGAGAAGCTTTAGTAAATGTGTTTTCGTGTATGAGTGTGTGTATGAGTGTGTGTGTGTGTGTGTGTGTGTGTGTGTGTGTGTGTGTGTGTGTGTGTGTGTGTGTGTGTGTGTGTGTGTGTGTGTGTGTGTGTGTGTGTGTGTGCATATTTGGCCGTCACAACATTTCTGCACGGGCTTATTAGTTGCTAATCTAGCACCTACCTCTCTGGGCCGTCCGCCGGGAGCTGCAGGGATGGAGCTGAGTGGAATCGCATCTCGCAAACACGGCCGCCCGTTGTGCTCCTCTGTGAAATGTTATGTACATAAAAACCACGAGGGAGAAAGTCTATGAAGATACATGCAGGTCATAAGTACTCACCTGGACTGGGCTGGGAAGGTGCCTTCTTTTCGGCTGGATTTACATCGACTGAATGATACTGTAAAAGAAAAACGGAAACATATCAAAATCTGTCCATATAAACTCAATATATTCCCAACGATCATTGTTGCGATGAAAATGGAGAAACTGAGTGAAGCTGTGGACTTGAGACGTGAATATAAATCACACTTAAATGGATTATAATAATATTTTTTGTATCAGCAATAGATCAAAAGATTCCTATGTGAAAGCCAACAGTAATTAACCAGACAGAGCGGAAGTGCAATACCACCGAGGGCCACCAGGGGTGGGCAGCAGAAAGACTCCGGCTCCATAGACTTTCGTTCAACTTCTGTCATAACATACAAAAGTCAATAAAAAAAAACTTCACACGTTCTTACAATGTTGAGCTGAAGTCATCTGGAAAATAATCCCATCATTAATTAGATATTAGGTATCTACGTGTTGGGGGTGTGTCTGATTGATTGACAGGCCTGTGGTGCATTCAGGTGACCGCGTTAGGTGGGAGGGACATGGTGTCCTCAGATCCACGTCAAGCTCCGCCCTCAGCTCGTCCAAATATGGACACTTCTGTCTCCGAAAACCAAGATGGCGGCGCCCAAAATGCTGAACTGGAGACTTCAGAACAGCAGTTGACGTCACAGTTGGCTGCCACTTGGTAAAAAAAAGCAATTTCCAAAAAGCAAAAATTTCCTTTTGCATGTTTAAGTCATGAAAATGGACTTTTTAAAGACCTGACTTGCAAAAAAAACCCTCCAGAGCTTCCCCCGAGAGATTTCAGAGCAGAGAGTCAATTCAAGAAGTTTATACGGACATTCGTGGATGTTTTTCTATTTCCCATAAACTGGGTCAACATTGGAATCCGTTGCAAACGCTGCTGAATCCCAGCCGACACGGTGGTTCAAGCGTTTGGTACTCAAAAGATTTTCAGCGAATGAGATTTTACACGGGATCCAAAAAAAGAACGAGGCTGCAGTCGCTTTTTAAACGGCCGTGAAAGAAGGTTAATATCTTTTGCCTCTTCCTCGGAGAGTTGTAGGTTGTAGGTAATGACAGAGACAAACAGTCTAAGTGTGTGTGTGTGTGTGTGTGTGTGTGTGTGTGTGTGTGTGTGTGTGTGTGTGTGTGTGTGTGTGTGTGTGTGTGTGTGTGTGTGTGTGTGTGTGTGTGTGTGTGTGAGCTATGAGCTGAGGGGGGATGACTTCTGCTGACTCAGCTGGGGAGCAGTGCCATCATGCTGTGCCCTTGTCAAGCCTTCTAACCGTTTCTCATCCCTCACGTTATATAAAGTCCTCCCCTTCGGCTGCAATATTATTATTATTTTTTTTTTTTTCATTTTTGATTCATTTGATTTAATCTATAAAAAAAAAAAGATGTCTTTATATTGCTTGTTTGGTCCGACCATCAGTTCAAATCTCAAAGGTATTTCATTTATAATTGTACCGAGCAGAGAAAAGCAAGAAAATCCTCACATAGAAGTCACATGTCTCTCGGGATAGTAACGTCCATCTGTTGGCCAGTTGGCCGGTCTGCATCCTCTGACTTCTCTAGTGCCACAGGCAGATCGCAATTTTCTGACATTTTTAGAGACCAAATGATTACTTGCCAAATTACTTCATCTATGTAATGTCAAAGAAAAAAAATATCCCAAATGATTCTACTAAATTGCATGTTTTGTCTGATCAACTGTCTAAAACCCCAAAACGGGCAGTTTACTAAAATATTAAACAAATCGTGGCACTTTTACATGTAAATTAATGTTTGAAACATTGGATCCTTTGTCCGTCACCATCTTTGCTAGTTTGGAGCGGTTTGGAGCAGGAAGTGACCATATTTGGACGAGCTGGGGGAGGAGCCAGCGGTGGATCTGATTCGATCTAATTGGAAACCTGACGACACTACGTCCCGCCCACCGATAGCTGTAACCTGACTGCACCACAGGCCTGTCAATCAAACAGACACGCCACCCCCCAAAAGACGTGTTTTTTAGGCTTATTTTCTAATGAATGAGGGATTATTTTCAGATGGACCTCCAGAAAACTAAGAAGAAGGAGTGACTTTAGCTAACAACACCGAGATAACTGATGGACACATTTTATTCACTTTGGATTTGATGAGAGAAGTTGAATGGGAGTCTAATGGGAGTCTGCTGGAGAGGCTGGTCTTGGCCCACCTCAGGCCGCTGGTGAAATCTTCTCTGGACTCTCTGCAATTTGCGTACCAGCCTCATGTGGGAGTGGACGACGCCATCATCTACCTGCTGCAACGAGCTCAGTCTCACCTGGATGGAACCGGTGACTCTGTGAGAATCACTTTCTTTGATTTCTCCAGTGCATTCAACACCATCCAACCACTGCTACTGAGTGAGAAGCTGCGGGTGGTGGGGGTGGACGCGTCCACCGTCTCCTGGATCAATGACTACCTGACAGGCAGACCACAGTTTGTCCGTCTGGACAGTGTGCTGTCTGATACGGTGGTCAGTGGTACTGGAGCTCCTCAGGGAACTGTTCTGTCTCCTTCCTGTTCACCTTCTACACCACTGACTTCCAGAACAACTCAGAGTCCTGCCATCTGCAGAAGTTCTCTGATGACTCTGCAGTGGTCGGATGTATAAGGGATGGACGGGAGGACGAGTACAGAGCAGTAGTGGAGGACTTTGTGGAGTGGGCGGGTAGAAATCAGCTGCTCCTGAACGTGGCCAAGACCAGAGAGATGGTGGTCGACTTCAGGAGGAAGACGACGGCTCCACAACCGCTCAGAGTTCTGGGAGAGGAGGTGGACATGGTGGAGGAGTACAAGTACCTGGTGTCTCCATGACAACAGACTGAACTGGAAGACCAACATCAATGCTGTCTACAAGAAGGGGATGAGTCGACTCTTTTTCTTGAGGAAACTTCGATCCTTCAATGTGTGCAGTGTGATGCTGGAGATGTTCTACCATCTGTTGTGGCCAGTGAACTGTACTTCTCTGGGGTCTGCTGGGGGAGAGGGGGGCAGCATTGGAGCCGGTGACACCAACAGACTTAACAAGCTGGTTAAGAAGGCCGGCTCCATCATTGGCTGTAAACTGGACAGTCTGGAAAAGGTGGTGGAGAGGAGGACACTGAACAAACTATTGTCCATCTTGGATAATCCTGTCCACCCTCTCCACCTGCTGCAGGGACAGAGGAGGACGTTCTCCAAAAGATTCCTCCAGCTGCTGTCACAAGGACAGATACAGGAGATCATTCCTGATACAGGAGATCATTCCAGATACAGGAGATCATTCCTGATACAGGAGATCATTCCTGCCCACTGCAATAAGACTTTACAATAACTCACCTCTGGCAAAATCCATCACAGTACAAAAACACTGTTGACTGTGTTTCTTGGTTTGTTTGTATATAATATATAGATATATACTGTACTGTATAAACTGTGCATTTTATATTTTATATTTATATTTTTTTTACTGCTATTTTATTGATTTTCTATTATTCTATTCTATTCTATTATTTTATTATTTCTATTATTGTCTTATTGCTTCTGTATGCTGCTGTAGCGAAAAAAATTTTCCCTCGGGGATTAATAAAGTAACTACCTACCTACCTACCTACCTACCTACCTACCTACCTACCTACCTATGGAGCCGGAGGCTTTTTGGAGCCGACCTCTAGTGGCACTCGGTGGTATTGCAGCTCGAGGCACTTCCACTTCTCTCCCCAGATCTGAACTGCGTATCCGTTCTGCTCTCCGGCTTGTGCGACATCCGTACGTCCTCACGCATGAAACACAGACTGGTTCTCACTCTGAACTCAAAGCCGATCGTCTCTTCCGCTCTGTTCTCATGCTCTAGGCAAGGTTAGCATGGTGTGTGTGTGTGTGTGTGTGTGTGTGTGTGTGTGTGTGTGTGTGTGTGTGTGTGTGTGTGTGTGTGTGTGTGTGTGTGTGTGTGTGTGTGTGTGTGTGGTGCCGTCAGCCATTTGTCATCAAAGATTAGTTTGACCATTAGATCAGCTGCTGTTTTTTTGTTGCCTTCTTCTTTGTCTCTTTTTTTTCTTCTTCTGCTGCAGTGTTTTGTTTTTTGCTTTTCAGATGTAAAGTCAGAGGACAGAGGAGGAGGAGGGGGAGGAGGAGGAGGAGGAGGAGGAAGAGGAGGAGGGTGGGTGGGTAGAGGTGTGTGTGTGTGTGTGAGGGGGTTACTTAGGGTGAGGGAGCCACTTCAACCCAGATGAGTGAGGAGTGAGAGGGAGGATGAGGAGGATGGGTGGTGGGTGTGGGCGGGGGGGTTGGGGGGGGGGGGGATCAGCCCACAGAGGGGTGGAGGGGGGGGCAGTGAGATAATCAGCACAAGGAGAGCTATTCTCCCACTCAGCTGGAACAAAAGGTCCCTGCCAACGTGTGTGTGTTTAGTGTGGTTTGGTGTGTGTTTGTTGTGTTTGGTGTGTGTGTGTGTGTGTGTGTGTGTGTGTGTGTGTGTGTGTGTGTGTGTGTGTGTGTGTGTGTGTTGATATCCCAGTAGAGTCAGCGGGATCAGACACCTCCCCAGAGAGATGGGGAGTGGTTTTTGTTTTTGTGAGGTTGCTTTGCTGGCCTTTGCCAACATACAGTTTATTTCTCTAGTCTTTCTTTCTTTCTTTGTGTGTGTGTGTGTGTGTGTGTGTGTGTGTGTGTGTGTGTGTGTGTGTGTGTGTGTGTGTGTGTGTGTGTGTGTGTGTGTGTGTGTGTGTGTGTGTCTCTGATCCAGGCCTATCGACTGCTGTGAATACAGATCAGGGTGACTGCAGTGGAAAATAACCAAACACATGTAAACAAAGTACCCAACTACAGATTTGATATTCTCATACTTATACTTCACTACAGCTGAGAGGGAACTGTGGTGTGTTTTCTCCACTACGTTATTCTGGAAGGTTTAACATATAAAACATGATAACCTGACAAAAATAGAAAATCTCTTTCGATCAAATATATATATACATATATATATATATATATATATATATAAATAAAAGATTAAATTATGAGAACGACCAACGGCAACATTTAAAATTCAGTGATATCACATCTCTAAAAATTGTAATAGCACTTAAAGCTGCATTTATTGTTTAATGACCACTGGGGGGCAGCAGAGCAAACTTAACACAACACTGACATACTATCAGCACATGAAGCGGTGCTTATAAGAAATCGCAATTCAAACAAACTGCAAAATACTTTCAGGAGCAATTTTGCAAAATTCACGCGATTATTTCGCAAAAAAAAAAAAAAAAAATAGTTATAACGGCATAAAGTCGTCTTTCCAAAGAAAACTTGTTAGTTTACAAAAATGACTCCTCATCTGCTTCGTCTCCTCTCACCATCAAAACAAACTTGCCAGCTAGCTAACTGGAACAACCGCAAAAAACTGGGTTTACGTGAATAAACAAAACACTATAACTAAAATATTTCGGCAATGTGCAGCATCGTTATTATCATAGGACATTATTCCATGATTTATGCAGCTGAAGAGAAAAATTCCAGTTTATGATGGAAATTAGTGGCAGCGAATAACAACTAATTATCTTTATAATAAACAGACGAGTAAAAAGGAGGAAATGTTACTTAAACATCCATTAAACTGGATTCATGGCTTCACCTGTCACTTTGCAGTGATTTCCAAACTATCACGACCAAAATAAATAATGGACAGAAATTTGGACCTGACCAGTGCTTCGGCTACTTTCTACTCAAGTTAAAGTTTTGAACCGGCGCCTCCATCGTTGTGAGAAACACGGTCTCTCTTGCCGAGGAGAAAGAAGCAGGTTAAGGATTAGGGGTCAGCGTAATTTCCTTTATCTGCCTCGGTTGCTGCAGGGGGACTTTAACTGTAAAACTGTAAGTCGGGGGGGGGGCAGCCCAATAATACCTTTAAATCCTCCTCTCTCAGCCTCCCCTGTTCTCCCACTGAGTCATTCTCCTTTTCTTTCTCCTATCTGGAAATCGTCTTTCTGTCTGTCTGTCCGTCCTTCGTCCTGCGTCTTTATTATCATTCCTCCGGTGATTCGGCTGATGAATGGATGGAGGGACTTTTTTCATATCCTTCAGAGGGAAAACTCATTTGTATTCAGCCCCTACTCTTCCATCCCCCCCCCCACTCCCCCTCCCTTTCTACTTTTTCTTCACAATAAAAAAGTGACAGTACAGGTTATTAAGCAATCCCCCTTTCCCCCCTCCCTCCTCACCCTCCCACTATGGTCACCTTCAAAAAGACCTTGCCATATGGGCCGGGCCATCTGGACTGTACCATATTACAGGCAGGAAGGGAGGGGAGGGGTACGGTAGAGGGGGGAGGGAGGGGTGCTCACCACCGAGCAGCTGAACCCTCGACGTGCAGTCTTAAGTTAATGAAGAAAAAAAAAGAAAAAAAGGGCCTCGGTGTGAAAGTCGTGTGCTTTCGGGGGAGGAAAAGATCAGTAATACGAGTCCTCAATAATTCAGAGAGGATATTCAACGCCGGCCGATTAAACAAACACACACATCAAACTCTCCTCAGGCCGTCATCACATCCTCACAGCTTCTTCCTTTCTTCTTTTCTTTTCTTTTTTTTTAAAACTCAACGAAGACTCTTGTATCATCTGTGGAAACCGTGAGTCTTCTTTGCTTTCTGCACATCAGGGATCGAGCTTTGTTTGCCCGGCTGGCGCTTCTCCATGACCATGGTGGCCAGCTTCTTGATGGTGGGCGGGCAGCTGCTGATGCCGGGTGTGGCCGCGCTGTGCCGCCATTGGCCGCACCGGGATGACTGGCAGGTCCTGCAGATCGTCATCATCAGCCCCTTCGTTCTAATGCTGCCCTACGTCTGGTGAGTGCCCGCCCCTCGGAGGAAAATCCACAGCGGTGGTGGGTGGTGGGTGGTGGGTGGGGGGGAGGTTCTTCCCGCGCTGAGCCAGGCGACGGCTTGTACAGTAAACACTGCGCTACACAGCGAACAGACAATACTCTCTTTCTTCTTCTTGTTTTTCTGCTCTCATCGCTTCTTCCTTCTCGTCCTTTTTCCTCCCGCAGGATTTTTCCCGAATCCCTGCGCTGGCTGCTGGCCACCCAGCACTACCGGCGCTCCAAAGCCATGATGCTGCGCATCGCCAGGAAAAACCAGGTCGACATGACAACCGAGCCCAGCGGAGTTCTCGCAGGTGAGGACGAACTCCGCTGGGGAACGAGATGAAAAGCCCTCCTTCCCCTCCCTCCAAAAAAATAATCTAAAGTACTTTCTGTTGCTTTACTCGCTTCATTACGCAAAACAATGTTTTCAACTCATCCTCTGCAGTGTTACGTTGCAGCCGCTGAAATGATGAAATGAACGCCGACGCGCACACGAAGTCGTTCAGATCAGATGACGAAACGCAACCACAGACATTCACCTTTTTTATTTGTTTTTCCGCTGGAAGATCGATCACGTCAGAAACGACTATTATCGCCTTCAATTAACAGGATTTCACAATAAAATGTCACGAAATCTGGAAAAATCCTCAAGTTGACGTCTTTAAACAGCTGAAAACCAAAATATTCAGAAATGACGACAAACTGGAACATTTTTTTTTTGCCATTTTGTCCTGAAAAACGGCCTTAAATTATTAATCTACTATCAAAATAGCAGGTAGAGTTAAGATTTTACATGCCAGCTGGTTTTCTTCACTTCCATCTCTCCTCTCGCTGCCACCTCCTCCTCCTCCTCCTCCTCCTCGGTGTTTGATTCGCTGCCTCTCCCAGCGGACAGATAGATGGAGGAGAGCGGGCCCGACGACATCCCGTATCTATCTAATGAAAAAATAAATAAAAAAAAGAAGCCCCACAGCAGGTTAGCTTCTCTGTAGCCCCCCCTCCCCCCCTCCCTCCCCCCCAGCCCTCTCATTACCTCCCTGAAAGGAAAAGGTCTCAAGGTGTGTGTTTGGTGTCTCCTCCCAGAGCTGGAGCAGGAGCTGCACAAGAAGCCCCAGAGGACCTGCATCGTCAAGATGATGAGCACCCGCAACCTGTGGAAGAACATCGTGGTGCTGTGTGTCAACTCGTGAGTGTGTCGGCGTTTCCTTTCGCGTCTCGAGAGCGTGGATCCCCCCCCCCCCCCCCCGCCCCGCCCCGCCCCGGAGCCCATCCTGATTTCACATGTTTTTTGTTGTTGTTGTTGTTGTTGTTTTCTTGCAGTCTGACAGGTTACGGGATCCACCACTGCTTCGCCCGCAGCATGATGGACCCCGAGGCGCAGCCCACCGCCCTGTGCCACGCCGACTATTACACCATGGCGGGCATCGCCGTGGCAACCTGCCTGGCGGTCTGCCCCGCCGTCGGCTTGATGGGTCGGAGGGGAGGGCTGCTCACCTTCATGATCATAACGGCCCTGGCGTCGCTGCTGCAGCTGGGTCTGCTCAACTGTGAGTAAGAACACGCCAGTACCAGTTGACCGTTAGCGCGCTACCGCCCCCTGTCTGTCGGTCTTTGCGTTGCAGTTCACTTTGAGGATTTATTTGATAACTCTTGGCGTACATTTGACAGCTGCGTAATAAAATGCAAAACTCAGAACCAGAATGATAGAAAAACAAAAAAAGACAGATGGATTACATACTTAAAAAAATGTAAAACCGTCGGTTTGTGAACCGCCGCTCTGAAGCCTGGAGTTCAGTGTTTCGGTAGATTTCGTTATTTCGCAGCCAGAAGTGACCATAATTTGTCGAGCTAAGCAGGATCGACGGGTGAATATGACTCGATATCCGAGGACACTACGTGTGCCCAACTTTAGCAAAAATCCGACTGCACCACAGGCCTGTCAATCAAACAGACACGCCCCCCCCAAAACACATATTTTTGACGGGATTATTTTCAAAAGAACCACCAGAAAACGAATAAAAAGGAGCGACTTTAGCGAACGGCATCTTAACGACTTGTGGAAAACAATGTATTGACTTTGTATTTCATGAGAAGTTGAATGGGAGTCTATGGAGCCTTTTTGGAGCCGACCTCTAGTGGCAGTCGGTGGTATTGCAGCTTAAGGCGCTTCTAGATCGGCCTAGTTTTTAAGACTTTTATATACAGTCTATGGCTGTCACGCAAAAGTGAGATTTATTATTGTGTTGTTGGTATTATGTCGATTACATACAGTAAGTAAATCTTTTTACAGCAGTGAGTTTAGCGAATATGTCTAAAGTCTGTAAACTGTAACTAATAAAACTGTACTATAATAACCCATCAACAAAAATAACAACCTCTTACTTTATACAGTTACTGAGAATTCGACAAGTCGAGAATACCGTGAAGTTTGGCTGCATCTAATTGCTGTTTGGGGTGAAAAAGTTACAGAAAAATAAGCTGAGAAAGTTCAGAAAAACAAAAAACAAACACCGAGCGGAAATTCTTGCATGCGATCCTGAGTCATTAAAGCAGCACAGACTGCAGTCTAACCGGATCCTTCTCTCGTTGACCTACATCTGCAGGACGTGGTCATTATTTCAGGCTTCAGTTGAGCGGTAAACGTTCAGACGTTTCCTGAAGGCCTTTTTTTTGGAGTCAGCACTGTTAACTAATGACATGTTCTCCTCTCTCCTCTGTCGCTCACTAACGGGATCCAGTGATTGGGAAGTACAGCCTTCGCCATGACACAGGTACGTCAGCAGGTTGTTGTTGTTGTTGTTTTAGATGTGAAACGGGAAACTATTCTCATATCGTCATCGCTTGTGTTTTTAATTCTGTGTTATCGGTGCACTTATGTCGTCTTGCTCTTTTTTCCGGACAGTCCTGCGAGACTCTCTGAACAGGAAATTCTCGGTGGCCTTCTCCATCATCGGCATGTTCTCCTCTCACGCCGTCAGCACGCTCAGCATTTTCTTTTGCGCTGAAATCACTCCGACCGTCATCAGGTGAGCCTGCACAAACACAAACACAAACACAAACACAAACACAAACACTTTTAATTACACACACACACTTTGTATGTGGCAGCTGGTGAAGGACAGTCAGATGTATTTACTGCCTGAATATAATATATATATAATATAACATATAATGAATATTCATTCACTGTTTCAGTGCACTGATGTCAGTGTGGACAATAAAGTGCAAAATATCCTTCATGCATCACACTATCTTTGTCACAAGTGTCAAAAGTGTTTGATCACCACATTTTAGGGAATTTAGTTTCTTCTTGATATCAGTCAGTGCACCAAAAATTCAGTATTGGTCGGCTTCAGTAAATATTATATATCACTCCATGAAGCTTTAGAGGCAGCTTTTGTTCTGCTTCTTGGCTCCATCTTGTGGTGCAGGTTTGAAGTGTGCCCGATGGCCTTCAGGGTTCAGTGTGCTTCAAACTAACCAGTTGGTATGAAGCGGGAGTGTTTTAGTTGACGGCTGCCGCTGCAGAGCATGCTGGGACGCGATGGAGTTCACTTTCATTTTCTCTTCAAAGGGCTCCAAAGTGCTGATTTGGCTCGAACAGAAAAATGATGGCGGTGGTTGTGTCACTGTGAATACGGGTCTGCCACACCCTCTACCGAGAATCGTTTGCAGTCCTTCCATCCGTCTGGGCGTAGATTTCGGTTTCATTCGAACCAATCAGCATGCTCCAAAAACCGCCGACACGCTACAACTACCAGGCGCCGTGTTGTTTTCGCCAAAGAGTTGGTTTTTTTCAAAGTTGGTTTTAATGCGCTTTTTCTTTTCCGGTCACTGAGTTCAAAACATGTTAACGCTGCGCTCGTCGCTGTCGCCAGCCGTCCAATCACAGTTAAAGGAGGGGGCGGGACAAACGCGGTTAACCGCCGAAACTGCTCGCTGATTGGTCCGCCCTTCAGAGTGGCTGCGCGAACGCTAATACGAGCGAGAGTCTCCAGACTTCTCACAGTGAAGACTGAGCCAGACCCACATTCACGCAGCGGGATCGGGTCGGGTTTGCGCCAGGCTGCACCTGGCCAGGTGCTGCGGGGAATCTCTTGATTGTGACTGGATGCAGTCCAAGCTGTTCCAAAGCTGAAGCTCTTTAAGAGTTCACAGTTCCATCGGGATCCCTCGGTAACGGTGGTTTCTCTCCCTGTGATCCAGGGGCGGGGGGCTGGGTCTGGTCCTGGCCAGCGCCGGCTTCGGCATGCTCACCGCACCCATCATGGAGCTGCACAACCAGAAGGGCTACTTCCTGCACCACGTGATCTTCGCCTGCTGCACCCTGCTGTGCATCATCTGCCTGCTGCTGCTGCCGGAGCCGCGGGGTCAGCCGCTGCCGGAGAGCCTGGCCGACGGAGAGACCTTCACCCGCCAGACGCTGCTCCACCCGGGGGAGCAGCACCTCCTGCTCGCCAAGAGCGACAAGGACTACTCCCGCGTCCACGACACGCCGCTGCACCTCACCGCCACCGGGGGCGCCACGGTGGCGGCGGCCACCGCTCTGGCAGCGGTGCCGGCCTCGTACGCCTTCGCCACCGGCGGGGAGGTGATTGGAAATCGTGCCATAGCCAACGGGGTGTGAGCAACCGCAGCGACAGTTCACGACTGCGCTGGCAGCTGCTCCGGCGTTAACCCGTCCGAAGGCTCGCTGAACTTTAAAAAAAAAAAAAAAAAAAAGGGGAAAGAATCGTTCGGATCAACCAGATGAACTGTCGATACGTTGAGGTTTGACATGATGAATTTGTGTAATTTGTAGTGACTATGATTCATTCAGGAGTTGCCAAAAAAAATAATATTGTACTGGACTGAGTTAATCTGAGGTCAGTGTGTGTGGAATAATTTGGACGTTATTTCAGTGGTGTTGGTGATTTTCTTGCGTCGCCGCCGTCGTCTTGCGTTCTTGATGAAGTAAAGCGGACGAGCGAAGAAGCAAATAAAAGTCCGGCGGATTAACTTTCGATAACGTGCGCTCCGTGAAGTTTCTGTTGGTAGTTTGTTGAAACTGGGACTTCACTGCATCTTAAGTTCTTTTTTTTGTTGTTTTTTTGCACTAAACGTCAGAGACGCAATCAAGTGCTTGTGATTTTCAGCCGACGCGTTAAGAGGTGCAGGGATTGGCTCAAACCACTACCACTATTTGTTGGGGTTGGGTTTTTTTTTGCATGAAAGGGCACAAAAATCTTTTTTTTTTTTTTTGTTGTGGTCTCTACTAGAAGTCCAATGTGGCACTTTATCCTCCGAGGTGAGGTCAGCGTAGACGCTGATTTATAGCGCTGCCGTGGGGGAGTATGATGGTTGTTCGGTGCAGCCGGAGACCTCAGCAGACTGCGTGTGTGTAGCCTATAGAGACTGTGCTAAAAAAAAAAAAAAAAGACTAATCTGAGAAGCTGAGTGGACAGTAGAGCGCCTGCATGTCCTATGATGCGTCTCAGCGGGTTTTTTTTTTTTATGTTGTCGTTTTATTTTTGAAATGGCTTTATCGCGAAGGCTCCGCTCTTTTAGTGAAAACGGGGACGGTACGATGTAATTAAAAGAAAAACCAGTATTTATTTTGTCATGTCGCCAAGGGCCATTTAGTTGCTTGAAATACCTCCTTAAAATTACTTAAAACCACTCCGACTCTCACTCCTTGTTCTCTGTGCCGTGGTCATGTTGTAAACCTGCCTCTTAGGATGTGTAACTCCCTCTAGCCAGAAAGCACAATATTTTACAGTTCTTTCTTTCGTGAAGACTAGAAATAGAGCGGCGTCGTCTGCGTAGAACCGGCCTAGTTGTGATTAGTGTACATTTATACACTTTACTATGTAGGTGTCCCTTAGGACTGCATAAAATAAAAATAAAAACACGTAAGGTATGTATACATGTGCCATTCATCCATAAACGTACGGACCATAAACTTTTATAGACGATGACGCGCATCCACTGGACGAACCATCCCATCGACCGTTTTTCTTTTACCGATTTTACCGGAAAAACCTGAAACGTCAAGACAGATCCGAACATCCTCCATTTTTTTTTTTTTGTCGTATTTAGTACACGGCGCGTATTTTGAACACACTGTATGGTTTTGCTAGTTTGTATGTTTTCAACAGTTAAAAAACACTCAGACAAAAAAACAAAAAAAAAACAAAAAAAAAGCTGAAAAAAAACCCTCAACCACTAATGCTGTTTTCTAAGTGTTATTTTTTTAATATGATGCATTTGTACAAAAAGCCATAGGCCTACATGTTTTGATAATAAACCACTTAATTTATTATGTCAATAAAAGAACACTCGATGTGACTGTCCTGGTCGTTACTGCCTCGAGTCCTGAAAGGGGGTCCGGGTGGGTTCAGAAGTGTTCGGGGTGAAGCTGCAGCTCTTTTTTGATCCTGCTCTCCACCAGCAGACCGACGCTGGAGTCCGTCATCGGGAGGCTGTAACTCACAAACACCTGCTTTTTGGTCTTCTTTGCTGCAAAACAGAAACCGAGCATTATTTCACTTTTTGTTTTTAGACAAAATGTAAAGTGGTTTGCTAAATTGTGTCAAATTAAAACATTTTTAAGTTATTGATCAGATGTGGAAACCGGAGATAGAAGACGGAGCTTTGTCGCTCGGTCTCAGTTAGAGGATACACGCTACTTGTTTGATTTGATTTATTTAAGCAAAAAAAAAAACACAACTAAAACATGAAATAATCTCTGGTTCTCTTTCGCTCGCTTCGTGCTGCAGATAATAATCAGAGGTTATTTTATGCCCCTGTGCATATACCCTGACATTTCCCAGCATGCCTTCTTCCTTTGTAAGTTTTAATATAAAGCCAAATTAAATAAGTGTAAATAATGGATATAAATTATATTTATCTTTAGTAAAGACAGATTCAGATGGATTAGACTGTGACTAGAAAAACAAGTCAATAAGGTGGGAAGGTGAAATATGACCTTTTCTCAATCCATATGGTTTTAAATCAAATATGCCACAAGTTTCATGACCTTTTCTGGTCTGAGCAATAAAAAAATAAAAAAAATTCAACAACCACGCTTGAACTGCTGCAATGAGTGCTAGTTCACCTGCAGTGTATATTTTGCCAGACTCAATTATCATATTAAAAGTCATCTTTTAGCAGGTCCTGTATTTACACTGAAAGCTTTTACTGTTTACTTTAAACCATTTTTCCACATTTCATCAGAGGTTATTTTTGGTGCATTTTCCAAACGTTTCAAGAAGCCATTTGATATCCATAAATTCGACGCAGTGCGACTCTCAACTTGCCTGACATCTTTTTAATTTATCACCTTCTACATCATTATCACTTTTATTTCTGTATATAGAAAATATATTTTTAAAAAAACACCGAAAACCATGTAACACTATTAGCAGTAAAGTTTTATGAGCTAAAAAATTTACATAAACACTTTTATTATCCACAAAAGAGCACGTGGGTGCTTTATAATAACTTCCTATTGTTGCATCTTATGAGAGACACGGTCATACTCCGAGTCGTGCTGCACGTTACCTAATCTCTGGGCCAACGAGTTCGGAGCGGTGTTGGACGGGTCTCCCAGAACTAACGTAGATATGGGCGTCGAATCCTGGAGACAGAAAAAAAAACAACAACAACAGCTGTTAGTTCCTTCAAAAGTTAAATTTCCCCTTTTCTTTACTTCAGGTCACAGGACAACATGCAGAGACGTGTTTCTGCTATTTAATCTACAGAAACACCAGTCGGCACCAAAACCCTGCATCAACCCCCCCAAACACAGTTTAACAAACAAACAAAACCGTTATAATACTGTTGTTTAGGACTGTATTAGTTGTTCCTAATAAGCTGCCAGTTACCTGTACATTCAGGTTTTAATCGTTTCTGGAAAGTCAGTTTAGAAAGAAAACAGAAATGTCAGATTTTGGGGGAATCAGATGAATAATTCTCACATTGATGCATATTAAAATCTGTTTGCACTAAATCAGTTCTTCTCAGTGATTTACAACATGTCCCCCCCAAACAGCCATCACTGGATATTAAAAGGGAGAAATTATAATAAAATGATTTTTTATTACATTTAAAAGGCTGGAAACGACAAATATTTGGTATTTTTGATTGAAAACAATGATAAGTTATGAATCAAACATCATTACTGACCAACCAGGACACACTGCAGCTGTTAAACACCGATTTACAACGACGAACTGTGACTTCAGATATAAATATCAGGAATATCAGAGGGAATATTTGACTTTAAAATAAATAAAAAACTACTGAAATGATCAAAACAGGTTCATTTTTCTGGACTTTGACGAATCAATCAATCAATAAATCAATAAATAAATAAACCTTCACTTGCGTGTTGTTGTTATTTATTTCCATTCGACTAATTAAACGTGATTAAACGTGATTCAAAGCCTGTTTTCATACACGCCGTGTTCACTGAGGTGGACAGCTGTCCGGACTCACGTGCTTGCTGCTCACGGACACGGCCATGTTGGACAGAACCGGAGCCGAACCGACCCACAGGAAGAACCCGCCGCGGAGCTTCATCACGTGGAAGTGAACCACCTGCTCCAAAATCTTCTCCGAGAAGTTGTGCACCGAAATGGCGTCGCGGTCCGCTCCGTCCCGGTCCGCTCGGTCCCCTCCGTCCCGGTCCGCTCGGTCCCCTCCGTCCCGGTCCGCTCGGTCCCCTCCGTCCCGGTCCCGGTCCCGGTCCGCTCCGTCGCGCTCCTCGCTCATTGTTTTTAGTTTTTAAACTCGCGTTAGCCGTAAACAACAGCGACGGCTACTTCCGGGTTCAGGGGCCGGAGCAATCGATCACCGATGCTGGCGAGCGCAGCACCGGCACAACCGATCGGAACGAGATGCGGACCGTTTTCAGGGGAATTAACACGTAAAGTAGCTTCAGTAACACTTTCTAATAAAAAAAACAAACTTTAATAAAAAGAAAAGGCTTGAAAGTGGGTAACCAGGTCATTATTATCGCTAACAAACACTTTATTAATGATTTTTAGTGGGCAAATGATTGTGTCTATGTTGTAAAATACATTGGCAGGTGTTTATCCTTTTTTTTTTAGCTGATAATATTGCAGTTATAAATGTTCCAATAAGATCAAGTCTGCAGTTATATTAATATATTGTTAATGAATTCCCCTCTGCAGCCTGAAGCTCATTCATGTATAGTTTATATTAACTCTATAAAGCAATAATAAACCATTTCCAAACCATTAATGAATCCACTAATCATAATTAACAGTATAAACCCTTTATAAAGGCCTTGTTATTAGAAACTGGCACTTTAACTTAAATTCATGACAACACCTGTTTATTATAATTATTTAACATTGAATTCAAATTTAAGAGTAACAGAAAAAAAAAATTCACCTATTTGCTTCACGCAAATGGGATAAAAAAACAAAACAAAGATATTGTAATTATCTTCAATGTTTAGTTTTTAAACTGTGTGAATATTTTCGAGGAAGTAAGGTAGATAGATACTTTATTAATCCCCAAGGGGAAATCTTTTTCGCTGCAGCAGCATTTATAGATAGAGGAACCTCGTAGTTAAATGCCCGACCAGTCGTTTCACTCTTCTAGAAAGTCCTCCACCAGTTTGTTGAATTCATCCGCATACCTCAGGTGGAGGTTGTGCTTTCCCTCTGGCATTACATGTAATCTGGATTATCAGGATGAAAAACTTCTTTTAGCTCGCGTTCAACAGTGAAATTCATAATCTGGAAGGTCAAATGTGATTTTGTGGTCGAGTTCTCACCGCGATCCTTTGACGTGTTTGAGGAGGTACTGCGGGTGGAGGCCGGGCACCATCGGGTCTTTATCTCCGTGGACGATGAGGGTCGGACAGCTGATGAGGGGCAGAAGCTCCGTGCAGACGCTCCCTAACCGGAGGACGTGGAAGGAAAACGACAAAATATGAACTCAGATTTATTTCTAACAAAGTTCGCGTGGCAGAAATAAGTCAAGGTTTGTTTTTTAACTTGTGTAATGAGTCCGTAACAGTACCGAGGAGAGGCAAGTTTATTTGTAGAGCACATTTCAACAACAAGGAAATTCAAAGTGCTTCACGTAAAACCATTAAAAGCATCTAAACATCAGGCAAAAGGAAAAAGGACATTTAAAAACAATTAAGAACAAATGATTAAAAGATTCAAAAACAGTCATTAAAACATTAAAACAAGCTAAATATGGGATAAAAGTTGCGGTGCAGTTTAAGACCTCCTTAAATCTGTTTCAGCAGCAAACGGAAAAGTGTTCAGTCTTGATTTCAAGGATCTGAGAGTTGCAGCAGACCTGACAAGCTTCCTGTCGAGACACGAGTCCTCACCTTCTGGTCTGCTGGCGAACTGCGAGAACCCGTCCACCCAGGCCGCCCACGTCTCAGCGAAGAGCGGCGCTCCGTACACCTCCTCCATCGGCTTCCTCATCCTCACACTCCACTTGGAGACATCACGCACCGCTGTGTCCCCCCCCCCCCCAAAACCCCCCACAGATGCAGGATATAAAAACGATCACATATCACAGTTTATAAAGAGAGCTAGCAGTTATTGAGGATGGTTAAAAGTACCGTCGTAAAGCTTGAGGTCCTGCTGGGAAACGAAGGCGTTGGATCCCCACACGACCATCTTACGGATCAGGTCGGGGTTCCTCGCGGCTGCAACCAGAGACGTGATTCCTCCGTCGCTCCACCCCAGCAGAGAAAACGTCCTAAAGCCCAGCGACTGCAAAACAAAAAAGAAAAGAAACGAGAAACACTTTAACAGACTGTACCCGCTGTATAAAGGGAACTACTGCAAAACGCCGTCGATGGATAAAGAGAGGGAAGCCTCAAAAATTAAACTTTAAACTGAGCTTCTCAATGCAAAAACAGGGTGAGAAACTTATTACCCAGAATCCCTCTCTGCACCGGAGTCCATGTTTCTATTCCTGTTATACCGCTTGATCACTTGCCATGAAAGTAAACGTCAGCGAACACATGGTTAACCACTGAAAAAAACAACACGTACCTTTAAATAATAATAATAATAATCATAAATTACTTAAATGTAGAGACTGAACATACGATTTTCTTTGAAAAAAAACAAGTGCACACTTATTTCTTGTCTTTTTACTGTTAACCTATTAAAATACTGAAAATAAAAGGAACGATAGGAAAGAAGAATCTATAAATCACAGGATCGCAGAGGCGCATAGACGTCAAGTTTCACATATTTTTTTATCCCATAAACTGTCAGTAATTTTGCGACCTACGTTCGTGTGATGAAGACCTCATAATGTGGTTAATGAGCAACTCGTTTCACGTGTAAACAAACCGTAGATGCAGCCAGATATTAAAAACACAGACAACCAAAATGGAGCCACTCAGATCAGTGTATAAATAAAACATCATTTAAGTCAGTTTCGGTTTTTAAAGCATGATTTCTTATCTGAGAAACTCATCCTTTAAAAGTCAGCAATACATGTTATAATAGCAAAATACAATAACTTTATTATAAGCGCATCATAATTATCCAGAAAAACAGTTATTGGACTTTGCTTTAAACGGGCAAACTTCTTTATAAACACATTTATATTTCCCCATTTTTATTCTGTATTTTTTTCAGAATAAAAGTCGCTGCTCTCAGATTTACACGCTCGTGTTCCTCTTTCATAACGTGAGCTCCAGCGGAGGCGTCTCGGTAAACAACCGACCTTCATCAGATCCACGGCATCCTTCGCATCCCTCTCAAAGAAGTCGGGGGGGAAGTCTCTGTCGGGGGGGCGCGACTGGCCGTAACCACGGGGATCCCAGCCGACGACAGTGAAGCGCTCTTTGTTCAGAGACTCGAGCTGAGGAGCAAAATCTGTCTTTGTGCTTCCTGTGGTGGAAAAGACATGAAGTGGGTTGAAGGGACGACTTCAAAAAGACCATCAGATATAAAGACACAGACACGGAGGGAAGAGACAAACGATCCGGAGGCCTTCGTATGTTGTTAAGAGGTTTACTGTCGCGTCTACAAAGGGAGGTGCGTTGTTGGATTTTACCCAGAGCTCCAGGAAGCAGCAGCACGGCGTGGTTCCCACTTCCTGTCCGCTCGTAGTACAGATCCACTCCGTTAACAGGCCGCCGGCCGGAGACCACCGACGAGCTGCAGGGAGGACGGGGGGAGGAGGGGGGAGGGGGGGGGGGCAGTCAAAGAGGTCAAAGTGATGGGAAACAACAGAAGTTACAAAAAGTTACAGTAAAACCAAAGATTACAAAAACATTTTCAACAATTGTTCATCTCGTAGATCTTTAAAGGAAACTGTAGAAATCCTGCGTTTCACTGCTCTCAATACAAATTCTTGTAAGTTGGACTTATTTCGTAGTATGATGTTGTGATGTTGTGCGTTATTACAGCAGCTGTGCCTGGATGAACTGTAAATATAATGTTATTTACGTTCTCTACTTGCAGAATTCCTCCTCTTCAGGTCATTCTGAATATTAAACGTGTTTCATGCGGTGAAGAAGCATTTTAAACATTTCTAACACAATATTTGATCATAGTTTAGATTTAAAAACGATTTAAAGACTGTTGCAAAGAAGTTTATTCTGTCCTCTTGAAAGGAGAAGCTCCTCCCACATTTAAGCCCACAAACAATTCTTTCCACTAATAAATAATAAACTTTACTTTTGTACAGCACCTTTTATACAAGAAATCAAGAAATGCACCTCAAAGTGCACAAAACCAATTAATATTCAATTTTTTTAAAAGAGTTTGTGGCTCATTATCTTGTAGGTGCATCTTCTATGTGGTTTCTGTTCCAGGGGTTTAACATCTTAACATGACAATTTATGGATTTTTAATTTTTTTTATTTGTTATTTTTTTTTTACATAAAACTTCAATTAAAACCAAAATACTATCAATACTGCTTCTATAACCACTTTATCATAATAATAATAATAATAATAATAACAAAATTACCCTATGTATATTCAGAGAAAGATTTTAAGAACTTCACCTATTATTTCATACAGCGTGTATAGAGCAATGACTGGACATATTGCGCCACCTAGTGGACTGAAATCAAACAAGCGGTGAGATAAAGTAGTGCAGGAAGAAGCACAAACACGCAGCTGAGAGCAGGGCAGGGATTTCCTGCTTCGTCCCTGCAGATTATTAGAATAATGATGCACACAAACACTCTAATTTCTCATTTCTGTCAGTAAATCAGAAGTTACCAGAAGCGCTGCGTCGCCGTCGTGACTCTCTGAGCGTCACTTCTGCACTTCAACAACCGCCTCCCGACTACAAACAGCGCCATTCCTCCAGAGAAGCAGTTCCTCGTCTGCAGATCTGTCAGCTGGTTAAATATTGAACAAAAGTCTCCCTCTGACTGAAGTCCACGCAGTTCTCCACGCTTGCGTTTGTTTTGAAGGGAAATCCTTCAGGTGGGATCAGTTCGACACTTTCCACGTGGCCTTTATGGACAATTACATTTAAAGCGAAAGTACGAGGCCGAACCCTAAAGAAGGTTCATGTGGTCTGTTAATACTCACTAATAATACAACTGCTGAATATTCCTGCGAAGCTTCATTTTACCGAACCTTCAAAATAAAATAAAAAAGACTCAAACTGTTTAGTTTGTCTTCATGAGGATTATTAATTTCTAGAGGAATCTTCTTGACATTCAAACCTCAGATATCGACTCCTAATTCATTTTTCTTTTAAATATTCTTTTAAATGAAAATATTTAAATGTTTTCTTCCGTTTGCCACAATTTTATCTGACATTTGGGGAAGGTGACAGAATCTGGAAATTACTATAAATCACCATAATATTAAACTAAATATATCATATTTTAAATGGACTAGGCATGAAGAAATAGTCTCCTATTTGCTGTTAAGTATGTCACCCTATTTAATTAAAATAGCCTACTTATGTGGGATCAATGAGAAATCAGAGCTCGAACTCCAACTTGTCTTTAATTTGATCTGTTCTTGTGCATTTTTATTTATTAAATTAATTTTTTTCTTACATTTTTATTTTATTTTTATGTTTTTACTCTGCATGTCATTTTATTGCTGGGAAAGCACTTTGAGCTGCATTTCATGTATGACAGCTGCTGTACAAATACTATTATTATTATTATTATTATTATTAATGCAGGAAACCAATGATTATCTGAACTTCCCTCAAACCCTCTTCTTCTTTAAAAAAAACTATTTAATCATGAAACACAGCCCCCACCCCCACCCCCCCCACACACACACCTACACACACAGCGATGCTCTGATCAAGGTGTGTTTAAAAAAAAAAAAAATCATCCATTTTCTTTTCCAATATGTAATATGTTTATCAGTGACACGCTCTGAGGCCTGTGAGGCAGGCGACTTTTTGTAAACGCCTCCACGCTCCTCTGCCTGTCAGAGCGTCTGAGCTGTGCCACACACTGAACCACACACAGGAACACGAGACAAAAGCCAAGCTAAAAATATCTCCATCGCCTCGCAGCGACGTGATGAAGATGCAGCTATGATTTACTGGAAACGCAGCGGCTGAAAGGAGATTCAACTGGATGTCCACTGAGAATCAGATCAGAGGGGAGATTCTTAGTTTTAGTACAAAGATCAAGCTCATACACAGATTCTAATTGAAGAAGGAAAACTGGTGAAGTGTCAAGATGAAGAAGATAAATAAATAGATAGATAGATAGATAGATAGATAGATAGATAGATAGATAGATAGATAGATAGATAGATAGATAGATAGATAGATAGATAATAGATAGATAGATAGATAGATAGATAGATAGATAGATAGATAGATAGATAGATAGATAGATAGATAGATAATAGATAGATCTCCTGTATCAGGAATGATCTCCTGTATTGTTGATGTTGGTCTTCCAGTTCAGTCTGTTGTCATGGAGACACCAGGTACTTGTACTCCTCCACCATGTCCACCTCCTCTCCCAGAACTCTCAGCGGTTGTGGAGCCGTCGTCTTCCTCCTGAAGTCGACCACCATCTCTCTGGTCTTGGCCACGTTCAGGAGCAGGTGATTTCTTCCCGCCCACTCCACAAAGTCCTCCACTACTGCCCTGTACTCGTCCTCCCGTCCGTCCCTTATACATCCCACCACTGCAGAGTCATCAGAGAACTTCTGCAGATGGCAGGACTCTGAGTTGTTCTGGAAGTCAGTGTGTGTATAAGGTGAACAGGAAGGAGACAGAACAGTTCCCTGAGGAGCTCCAGTACCACTGACCACCGTATCAGACAGCACACTGCCCAGACGGACAAACTGTGGTCTGCCTGTCAGGTAGTCATTGATCCAGGAGACGGTGGACGTGTCCACCTCCTCCACCCCACCACCACCCGCAGTTTCTCACTCAGCAGCAGTGGTTGGATGGTGTTGAATGCACTGGAGAAATCAAAGAAGGTGATTCTCACAGATTCACTGGTTCCATCCAGGTGAGACTGAGCTCGTTGCAGCAGGTAGATGATGGCGTCGTCCACTCCTTCATGAAGCTACATGGGAAGATTTCGCGGCCGTCTTGGTGGTTTTAGCCACATTTACTGCATGAATCTGGGCAAGCTGGTTTCACGGCAAAAATGTGAAATAGACACGCCTGTCTGCTACAGCAAAACGTGAGACAGCCACGCTTTGGCCTCTCAGGGCGTGACAGTTTCACGTTTTCCTGTAGTGGACGAAAATGACACCTACTGCCTGCATACAGACATGTGGATGAAACTTTTAGGAAACAGAAACATGGTTGAGGTTAGAAAACAAAAAAACAACTTCGAGAACAATGTTGTCACCTCCTGGATTCGAACTGCTGCCTCCCGCGTGGGAGTCGCATTCAAAACTGTCCATTTTTTATTGGTCACGTGATCCTTCATTACGTTACATTTATGTGCCAAAGCGTGGCTATCTCACGTTTTTGCTCTAGCGGACAAGCGTGTCTATTTCACGTTTTGCCGCGACACCGGGTTGCGATTGGCACATTTTATAGTAGCTTGAAGATTTTCCTGCAGCAACTGAAGTAGATTCAAAATGGTACCCACAGAAAAACTCACTCATGATTTCAGATATTTTGGAGAATTCTTGGCCGTACGACCTCAAAATGAGATTTATTGCAGGTATTTTGAGCCTCATTGAGAAGTGCTCCTTGTACGGTATAACAGCTCAGCAGATAGTGACAGCCGGGTGTGCCCCGCTGCTGCACGATCTGCTCTACCCCCCCCCCACCACCACCACCACCACCACCACCACCACCCCCGCCACCTTCTGGCCCTCAACCATCTTTGTCTGGTCGGTATGTGCCTGTTCGCGGTCCCATGACCCGCTCCTGCTCTAAATATAAACCTCCAAGCACGGTGTGTCTCCGATAAGGTCACATTACATCATCCCGCGCGACATATTCTCAATGGAGCGGCAGTGGAAGGCTTCACGACACCTCGGGTCAAAGCCATGTAACCGTCAGCTGGTGACAGTCTGTGAGTTGAAGGGGGGAAAAGATGCTGCTGGATGATGCAGTCTGACCGACTCCAAACCTCCAAATTATGACCTTTAAGTCGTCTTAAACTTGAAGATCTTCGGCCGACATGGGGAATGGAATAAACAAGGTGCAGCGTCATAAAATGCGGGATTTAACGCTCCAGAAAATCATTCAAACTTTGATTTCCTGTCACGCGTGTTTGTTCTCTTTTCAGGTCCTGCCCGATCTGTATCTTGGAAATCTGAAAGGTGAGCTCTCGTGCTTCTTGTCATGCGAGTGAAGAACTTATTTATTTTCAGGATAAAGTAGTCGAGTGTTTCAGTTCCTCATACGGAGACGCATGTGGTGAGATGCTACGCTGAGCTCAGTTTCTATAGAGTGGAGAGGTCACTGCGTCAAGCTCAGTGATTGAAGTATTATATTCTGATGTAAAAAGAAGTGGTTTTTTTTTTTTTTAACTCTGCAGGTGTGTGTGTGTGTGTGTGTGTGTGTGTGTGTGTGTGTGTGTGTGTGTGTGTGTGTGTGTGTGTGAGCAGCTGGGGGAACATCATCGTTGCAGGCAGGTGTGGGTCTGTGAGTGTTGGTGTGGGAGGGGATGCCCCCTCCTCGGTGGGAGGGGGAGTTTCCCTTCTCTGAACTGTATTCCACATGTTTCCATAAAGCAGCGAGTGCAATCAGTTAAAAAAAAAAAAAACATGTTTTTACGCATAAAATCATGACTAAACAGGAAATGTCTGAACTATATGAATGACTTTTTGTCGACTCTCGACATGTTCAAGGAATCGCTGTCGAATCGGAAATGTGACAAATCTTTAACGTGAACGGGGCCTTTGATCTTTCTTTCATCCTCCTGACTAAGTATCTTGAACTTTTTTGTTTATGCACAACAGAAGAAATGAACTTGAGAAAACGTTTTAAAGTATTTTGACTGACAAGCTGTGCTGTGGTGTTTGAAGATAACTGAGCTGCCTTTGGAAAACGTCACGGCATGCACGATGAACTGAATGCATTATTGCAGTTTTCTTGTCCATTTTTATTAGCATGCTTAAGAAAATGTACTTTATTTTGATCATTTATGGTGTTTTTTAGGAATTAAATGCATCGCTATTTTGCTAGGTGCTTTTTTTGTCAGTCTACTATTAATATTTCTGTAAATAAATATAATATTCAACTAGAAGGGCACTCAGAGCCCAATAATCTTCTCTTCTATTGATTGCAAATCTGCAACTGCAGCCACTTTATATGTCGGGATATATCTCCAAAACTATTGTAATGTCAAAGTATGATCCTCACTGAAACCTCACATCTCAGCTGTTGTACTGTGGCTCCATTTCTCTTATTAAACTGCACTTCAGGCCCTGAGATCTTGAATGATGTCTGATTGATGACATTCCTTTTGAATTTATTTCCATCGCCATTTGGAAATATTTGATCATCCTTTTGAAATAACGGCGAGAAACGAGGACCCACCCTTGTTTCAACCCGAAGATTAAAATGATGTAAGCAAGCACGTGACTTTCTGGTACCCATGAATGTGAGTTGTGGTTTGATTTTGCTAGAATGGCCTGTGTTTTGTCACTAATTAACTTCACTGCCATCTACTGGATTGTAAGACGTACTGCATTCAGTAGGCAAATATTCTATCTCGCAATGTTGTTAAAAAAGTAAAAAAGAATTCATGGATCCGCCTTCAAATTTATTGGCTTATTCTTTGATTGATCTATTCTGCATCCTTCCACCAAATTTCATGAAATTTGGGCCGCAAGATTTTCTGTAATCTGGCTGACAAACAAACAAACAAACTTTAAAATTTAAAGGTACAAAGCTGCAGGAATTCCACCGGAGTTTAGAAGTTGTTACCGCAACTCGGCTAAAATAGTTTTGTTAGCTTAAGAAGGAGTTTAGTGGGGTGTTTTTTTTTAATTTGCATCAAAAACATAAAGTAAAGAAAAACTAAGATTTTGGTTCATTTAATTGGATATTTTAAAATGATTAATTTATTTAATATTTAAAATATTAAGTTTAGTTCTATAGCTTTACTCTTGATCTCACCAGCTGATATTCACCTCGTATATTTGTCATGTTTTACTGACGGCTGTCTATTTTTACCATCTTTTTATAGTTAATGCCGATATAAAATGTTTTCACAGTAGTTATACATTTCTAATGATGCCAAAAACTCCGATTTCAGTCTGAAACCATTGTTGACCGGATGTCTGACGTCTGCGTCCTGACTTTGAGTGCAGCGTTGCTGCTCTGTGACAGAAGAAGAAAGGCAGTTTCATAATACCACCTTCAATTTGATATCAACCGCCTGACAGCCAATACAAATATCTTTTTCATGACACATTGATGGCATTTAATGACCTTGAAGTCTCTGGCAGACAGACACTTAAGGTTGTATTTCCTCCCTGTGTCCTCTGAACATTTATAGCACTCATATTGTTTTCCTTTCTAGGTTGTAATCTGTTATTTATGAATTCTAGTGATGTCGAAATATGATGATTTGTATGAGTTTGGCTGGCAGGAGGAGCTGCCATCATCAGCATTCTGCAAAACTTGCAAAGCATGAGAAAAAATGTTGTGGGCACATCTGTCCAGGGCAGAAAACATTTGGCTTCCTTTTAAAGAACAAAATTTGATTAGAACATTTACTGTTTCATGCTTTTGGGCCAAGCTGTTGGACGGTTTTAGAAACACTGGTTTTCCGGTTTTTCTTTCAGTTCAAAACAAGAGCAAAACTTTGAAGCCATAAAGCCACATTTGCAGGGAGGTCTTGAAGGAGGGGGGTGGGGGGATAGGGGCCTGTTGTCGGGCAGAAAATGCTGAATTTAGTCTGGATATCACGTGGTGTGATTTGTGATTGGACGCGAGGTACATTTTTGATTTCTTGATTCTCTCGCCGATCCGCAGATGCTCGAGACAAAGAGCTGCTGGCTCAGCACAACATCAGCCACATCCTGTCCATCCACGACACAGCTGCACCCGTCCTGGAGGTGAGGCCCCGTCTCCGTGTACCTTCTAACGACCTGCACGACCTCTGACCTCCAGCATCACCTCCACCACCTCCTCCGAACTCACTCGGTGTCCCCGCTGATTGAAACTCATTCTGAAAGTGTCAAATCACTTCTAACAGCTGTCATCTTTATCAAATCATCTGTCAATCAATAACAGCTGATTTAAGAGAAGAAATCTCCAACGCGCGCCTGAAAATCACTGAACAAACTACTCATTTGTTTTGTTAATCATCTAGTGGATGAATCAATGAATCGCCTCAGGCTTCAGTTATTGCCACCTTCAACAATCGATTTATTATACGAGGACACTTCAATATGATTAATGTTTCAATAGGTGTGAAAGTCAGATGTTTTGTCAGTCACAAGATCTGGAATCCACCAGCTTCCACCAAACGAGCTGTTTTCAGGCAGACGTGATCGTATGAAAATCTGTATTTCAGTCGGTGCAGCTGTGATGCAGATGCACGTCTTCATGTTCATATTTCTCACACAAGATACTTTTAGCTCGTTGAAAGTAAATCTGCATGAAGGAAAAAAAAAAAGGTTTCTGGCTCCTTAATGCTGCATTTTAAGGTGTTTTTCGATCATGTGTGTGGATTTAATACTTCTGGTTGAAAGTAGGAATTGATTTCTATTTGATCAGTGCAGTATTTGTTTATGGTCATTAGATGCTGTTAACGTGTGTTAGTAATCAATACGCCTATAATAGATATAGAAGAAACTGCTTATTCACTATTGATGATTTTTAAATATATAAACCTGCGATTATTTATGAAATGTTCCACCTCGGTTTGGATTCATCGAACGTTTTCCGTCCTGAAATGTTTCTCCTCGGACTCCTTTTTGGAAACCTTGAATCCGTCTGACGTGTTCGGCGTCCGCTTTCACAACTTTCATCTTTTCTTGCTGAAAGCGAAGCACGAAAAAGATTTCTGTGCACTTTCTCTGTCCGTGCTAGCATGTTTCAGAGAAACAGCAACTCGTATTAACGGTATCACTACCCAAACCGGTCAACCACCAAAACTTTGACGAAGGTTTTGGGGCCTGCGAGCTGAGCAGTCATCTCAGCGGTCCGTCGATCCCAAACACAAGACCTGATCGGGTTGCATATTTTAATTTTTTTTTTTATGCATGACGCAGCTTTCTCGTGGCATAACGATGACTCAGGTCTGTTGTCGACCAAATGGCCAGATGGGGACGGCGGATTTGCATAACTAACAGTCAAACTGCTGACTACACGATTTCTTGGAAGCTAGAGTGATGGTTCCTGAGAGAGGAAGGTAGAATTTGCAACCACCAAGTCTCTGAGGTCGGATGAGTCGGTGGTTCTAATTAACATACTGAAAAATAAAACCAAGAGGCCATTTTAGTGGAGCACAATTTGAGCTTTAAAAAAAAAGAAAAGAGCTTTTTGCAAGTAAAGCGAATGTTTATGAACACTGTTTTGGGAGTGTATTTAACAAACGCTGAGTCGTGGTCAGGATGAGTTTTAAGAGCGATGCTGCAAAATATATGAAGACCCGACTCCTTATGTTCAACCTGAGCATGAGTCTGAGGGCTGGTGTGTGTGTGTGTGTGTGTGTGTGTGTGTGTGTGTGTGTGTGTGTGTGTGTGTGTGTGTGTGTGTGTGTGTGTGTGTGTGTGTGTGTGTGTGTGTGCGTGTGATCTGACCCGTCTGATGCTCGTTATGTCCCAGAGGGCTCTGAGGGTATTTATTTGCAGCGTTGCAGTCATACCGGGACAAAGTAGTTTCTGTCCACTGCATGTTACCATCAGCTGCCAGGTGCACAGTACAGTACCTAAAAACACACACACACACACACACACACACACACACACACACACACACACACACACACACACACACACACACACACACACACACACACACACACACACACACACAGAGAGAGAGAGAGAGAGAGAGAGGCTGACATCGTTATGTCATGACCTGCCACACCAGCAGGGTCAGAGAGGGCAACGTTTCAGGGACCCTCCCAAATGAAACAAAAACAGGAAGTGTGTTAATCCCAGTGTTCGCACGGTGTCAGACCCCTCGCCCATTATAACACTAATTAATCGAACATATCTGTGTTTTACGAGTTTAAACTGATCCTTTCCTCCCTCCCCCCCTCCCCATCCCACCGACAGGACATGACGTACCTTTGCATATCTGCTGCTGACCACTCCAAGCAAAACCTGTGAGTACTTAATAGAAGATTAAACAATATGGGACGTACTCACCATCTAATCATCTGCCAGCGGGTGTAATTCCCCCCCCCCCCCCCCCAAAAAAAAAAGATCCAACCTGAGTCTTATTATTGATTTCAGTTCACGTATATATATATATAAAATTAAAAAAAATGTGTGCCTCATCAACACATTTGTTTTTATTGTTTAGAACATTTCTTTACAGATCGAGTAATTCTAACCAAATAACTCTACAGCCACCAACAAATCATGAAATAAATCATGACACTTATATTGTTTTCAGGTTGGACATCAGTTAAATATTGTAATAGAGTGTTTCATATGATTTCACCAGGACTCAGTACTTCAGAGACGGCATCATGTTCATCCACGAGTCGCGGCTGAAAGGTGAAGGCTGCCTCGTCCACTGGTGAGCACGTAATCTCATAATCCTGTTTCTTATATGTTAAATATTAAAATCACATGCTGAAAGTAGAACCTTGTTAAACATGGGAGAACTTTACTGGAGGTTTGTTTTTTTTGGCATCATTTTACATAAAAAATAAAACATTAATTTCATATTTTACTTCAAAAACTGATGACACTAAGTCATAAAGTGTTTTATATTAAGTACATGTTACAAAACCAGGTTTATATGCGTGTGAGGATGTTGAAAAGAAGAAGCACATGTCGATTTTTGTTAAATTTACCATAACGGTATATTTGAATGGAGGTCCTTGTATCTTATTGAGCCAAATTTCATTTTCAGCCACATGACTATCATCAAAGCTGATCTGCCTGCTGAGATTCTTTTGCTGAAAGCTTTCATCGTAAATTTCAAACGTGCAGAATCAGAATTTTAACCACAAGCTTTAGTTTAAAAAAGAAGAAGAAAAAAAAAAGAGAGGAGTTTCACTTCTGAATGTTGAGATGATTACTGGAGCTGCCTACCGTCGAAGCTGTGAGAGGGTCTGTGCTCTCTCAGCGTGGCAGGAGTGTCCCGCAGCGTGACGCTGGTGGTGGCCTACATCATGACGGTGACGGGCCGCGGATGGGTGGAGTCTCTGGCGGCGGTGAGGTCGGCCCGGCCGTGCGCTGGACCCAACCTGGGCTTCCTGAGGCAGCTGGAGGAGTTCGAGAACATGGAGCTGACAGAGGTGAGCGACGCGTGGAGGTGGAACATTTCATGAAATTAAACTCCACATTTCGATGGTATTGGTTGGACTTCTTTTATGCAACATGAACCAATATTCAATATATTTGAATTCCGTGTGCGCTCATTTAACGGACGTGCAGGATGTGATGCACGAGACCAAAGTTGGTGCGTGTTGGAAACATCCTCCGATCATCAGTCTTCTGTCGTAAAACAAGGAAACGTGAAATAAAAACAGCTGATGTGGCTCTTTGAGATTTTGATAGAAACCTAATGAACCCCTCGGGAGCAGCAGCAGGCTGTGAGGCGGTTTCAGTGAAAAGTCCGGGATCGTCACTCGTCCAAAGAAAAGCATCAGATTCTGGCACGCTGGACAACTGAAGGCTTAAAACAAAATCAGGTTGTACAAAGCAATCAGCAAATATACAATACTCCTTCAAATGGGAGTAATATCACGCAGCCATGAACTGTATAAAAATGTACGTAGTCTCTGGGTCTGAAAAGGGAAGCGATGCAGAAGTGTAATACCGCTGAGGGGCCACTAGGGGCTGGATCCACGAAAACCTCTGGCTCCATAGACTCCCGTTGAAAAAGTGTCAACTTCTCTCCCGAAATACAAAGTCAGTAAATGTTTTCCACGAGTCTTTGTGGTGTCATTAGATAAACTCCCTCCTTCTGATCAGTGTTTCCTTCTGGGAATTCATTCATATCAGTCATTAGATATTAGGCCTCAAAGAGAGCCATGTTTGGGGGCGTGTCTGGTTTGATTGACATTGACATTTTGAAGCCTCGAGTTGGGCGTCTCGTCCCTCGTCGTCTTGCTATTTTTGGAGCCAGAAGTGACCATATTTGGACGAACTGGGGAGGAGTAAGCGACGGAGCCAGCCCCTAGTGGCCTTCAATAGTATTGCACTTTCTGCAGTGGCTTGTCGCCCCCTCCCCAGCTCCGCCCTGTCGTCCAAATATGGTCACTTCTGGCTCCAAAATAGCAAGATGTCGAGGGACGAAGGGAATAACAACGTTTTAAACCTCACCTACTTCCAAATTTGGGGCGCGTTTGTCTGAAAGGCTACAAGAAAAAAGATCAAACCGGACGTCAGAAGCGACGCCGGAGGTTTCAGGTTCTGTTCGGTGACCCGACGAGCGTTGTTTGTTTCCGAACTTGCCGTCGCCACCGTTTTCTGCAGGTGTCGCCGGAACAACAACAAACAGGCCCGACGTCTCACTTCAACTGCAGCTCAGACGGAGACTCCGTCGTTCTTAGATCACATATGTCTATTTTACACTTGAACACTCGCTCTGCTCTCCTCGCAGTACCGAGCCTGGTGGACCGAGCGGTACGGCAAGAACTCGTTCAATGACGACGACGAGATCGAGACGCTTTTGACCCGGAAATCCACCAACAGCGGCAGCGGAAGCGGTGGCAGCAGCAACGCCATGGCAACCAGCATCACTCCTGCTCTGACCACAAATGGCACCTGATTTAAAAAAAACACAAAACAAAAAAAAACGTCTCCTGCTCGGACCATTAAAGACCAGACCAGCTGTTTGACACCAGGAACACTTGTCCCGTCCCGTACAGAAATCTGCCCTTGTGTGTGTTGAATCTCACGTTTGCACCGGCGGCCGTCGTGCGATGGGGGATTTTATTTCACTGTCGTCAGTTCCCTTCGTCATGTCACAACCTCGCTTCTAACTGTCAAAACAACATGCAAGGGCAGTCAAGCACGACGCCAGGGAAGTACATACATACAGTCCAGAGTGTGAACACACACACACACACACACACACACACACACACACACACACACACACACACACACACACACACACACACACACACACACACACAATTCCCCTCCCCCCGTCAGTTGTGTTATGTGGCGTCTTGGACTTGAAATATGAGTATTACTTTCTATAGGCGGTGTGGGAGCCGAAGAAGTGAAACAATATCCGATTTTTTAAATTGCACTATTATTCCTGAATTGAAGTATTTGATTCGATTTTTGTTTTTGTTTGTGTCGTTAAAAGTGTGCACGGCAATTAGAAGTTTATTTAATCCATATTTTCTTTTAAATAAACGTGAGATTTGAATTCATCGAGTGAATATTTAAAAAAGTATTTTTTTAGAGTCGTTTTTAGAGTCGGGGTTTCTAAATCGAAAGTGCGGATCGACTCGAGAGTTGACGGAGTTTATCGTGAGAGGTCGTGAGATCAGAAACATGTTGATATGTTCAAACTTTCCTCTGCTGTCATTTTTTCTTTCCTCTTGTTAATTTGAAGTATTTCGGGCGTCGAAACACCGTTCAAGGAAACAAAGAAATGAAATCAGTGAGTAAAAGTACTGGTTCGGTCCCTCCGACTAATAAAACATTAGATACTTCTATATTTCATCTAGTTTGAACTACTTGATATAAAGTCAGTTTAGTCCAGTGACTTCCAACCTATGGCTCAGGCCCCCTCCAGTTGGTCACAACATAAGTCCGAAGGGTCGTGAGATGATTAAATGGGTGCAGTTCTGACACAAATCTTTGCCTCTTGGGAAATATTGCATCATATTTGACCTCTCATAACTCCTCGTAGTTATTTTTTAAATGACTCTCATCACCTCCATGGCTTCAATATTTAACAAAGGATGATATTTTATAAGCTAAATTTTATATTTAAAAAAAGAAATCTCACTCTACATAATGATGAAATATTTTATGATGAAATAATGACAGCAGGCATTCTGCCAAATAAGCTATTTTTCCTTCTTTAAACAGGCATTTCTACATTTTTGCTGGTAAATATTGGTAATTATTTTATGACATTACAGTTCAAAGGTTGGGAACCTGATTTAGCCGGTAGTGGAAAATAACTAAGTACATATACTCAAGGGAGGTTAAAGTACTTAAGTACAAATCTGATGATTTTGTACTTGAGTATTTCTATTTTATGGAAACTAAATGTTGTACTTTTTCCGTTCCAGTGAAAAACATGCATCTCCAAATTTGGTGGTTTTGACTATAAAAAATATAAATGTTCCTTTATGGGTTAAGAAACTTCAACTTTTTCCAGCTAAATAAACCGTTTTAAAACCAACTTGAATTCGCTGGAAATCTCATTGTTTTTCTGAGCTTGTTGACTTTTTGGAGATACGCTGTTCTTATAGAACAAAACAAAATGATAAACATTATGCATTTAATGATGCATTAATGTTGATTCAACTAACCAACAGGACATAAAATAGTTCAAATAAGCTCAACCTTAGATAACTACAGCAGTAAAATGCACATTTGAAGCAGTGATATGAATCCAAAAACATTATATATAACTGAGCATTTAATGAATTTACTTTTGTTACTTTTAATTAAGTAATGTTTCTAATGCCGGAGTATTTTTCACAGTTTGGTAGCCTATTAAAACTTCAATAAAGCACTTGCCTACAGCCTCCTGGAATTTAAATGAATTCAAGTCACACAGTTTATTGTAATCTTCTGTGTGTGGCAGTTACTCTCCACATAAGATATAATCTCCACTGTTCTGTATAATTGCTCCAATGGCACCAAACGTCTCTTCTGCGGCAGCATCATCGTCTGTATTGACTTTTCGTAAAGCTTTATCGTTTCAAAGAATTGTTTTCGTCCCCATGCTCCGACTTTCCACGTGTGCGGGTGTGTGTGATACTTCTGACTGACGCCGGCAGGGTTTCCCCGGTGTCTTTACTGGAGATCGACCGTGCTGTGCGCGCGCTGATAAGCTTCGCCGGAGAGACGCAGCAGCCGCAGCCGCAGCCGCAGCAGCAGCAGCAGACGCGGACGCGGACGCGGCGGCGGCGGCAGCGGACGCGGCGGCAGCGGCAGGTGCGTCCTCAGCATCCCTCGGCTCTGAGTCTCCGCCCTCCCGCCGCTCGCGATAGGCTGGGAGGATTTAAGCGCGCCCGACGGGGTGATGAGGGCTTTCTGACACTGACTGATTTCAAAAACTTGACGAAGTTTCACAGGTAAGAAAACTCGGTCGGATCCGCGCATATTTAAACCGGAGTTAGAGCGCGTGGGAGGTCAGCGGCTTAGTGAGTTTTTTTTTAACTTGATACTTTCAAAAAGACGTACATCATATCTTGGTCTCTTTTTGGTCAGAAAATGAACTCCGAGGTGGATTACGGAGGCTCCGGGAGCAGCGGGAACGGAAAGCTGCGTCAGTGGCTGATCGAGCAGGTGGACTGCGGGAAGTATCCCGGTCTGGTGTGGGAGAACGACGAGAAGAGCATCTTCAGGATACCGTGGAAACACGCCGGGAAACAGGACTACAACCGGGATGAGGATGCCGCGCTTTTCAAGGTAAGAGATTCGCATCCTTCGGTGCCACAAGACAAAAAAAAAAAAAAAACGTGACTTTCACAATAAAAGTAATGCGCAAAGTCTTACAAAAGTGTGGGTTTCAAATGATCTTCATGTAGTATTTATAACTTCAGGGTAGCATATGTGAGAATATTAACCCAGTTAGGTTTTTAAATTCAGAAAAATTTGAATCGTGCTACGTCTCATTTAATGTTTTTAAGCCATTAAGTACGTAGTTTCGCTTTGTTTTCATGTACTGAACTAATGAAGTTTTAGTTAATCTGCAGAATATTTCGTCATTGATCATTTGGTCTAGACTATAAAATCAATAAGAAAACAGTTGGAAACTCAGGAAACACGTTCCAGGAGCCAAAAGCGCCTCTTTAACGTGATTTTTCTTCCCAAAATGACAGTTTAAAGAAAGAAAGAAATCTAACTAGTTGAAAAGCCGGAACCAGCAAATATTAAGTTCCACTTGTTCCATGGTAAAAAAAAACAAAAACAAAAACATACTTTAAAGCTGATTAACTTCCTGTGAATTGCGCGTAATCAGAGCATCCTTCACGCGTTCAGAGCATGACTTCTACCCTGAGAAGTGACTTGTAGCCGCGCGGTTAACGTTGGTGGGGAAGACTACGTGATCCTCTCAGACCCAGCTGGAAGCTTTCTAAAGTTTTACCCGCGACCCTTGTCTGCAGGCCTGGGCGCTGTTTAAGGGAAAGTTCCGGGAGGGCATCGACAAGCCGGACCCGCCGACCTGGAAGACGCGCCTCCGCTGCGCCCTCAACAAGAGCAACGACTTTGAGGAAATAGTGGAGAGAAGCCAGCTGGACATCTCAGACCCGTACAAAGTTTACCGCATCATCCCCGAGGGCGCCAAGAAAAGTCAGTCTCCCCCCCTAAAAGTTTTGGTTGTGACGTTTGGCACATGCGTAAAGATGACAGATTGTAAAGTTTCCCAATCTGGATGGATTAAAAAAAAAAAAAAAAAAAAAAAAAAAAAAAAAAAGTGTAGATCTATTTAAGTGTTAATAGTCTTGGGAATATTTTTGTCACACATACTGGAAATTCTCTGAGTGTAGCTTTGCATGATGAATAAAGGTCACTGTCTCCTCACTGCTGTCATAGGTCACGCTGCATGATGTCACCAGACGTTTCTCTGCTTCAAGATTGCTCAAAAAGTTAACTTTTCTAAACTTTTTGTCTTGGAACTAGGAGCCAGACAGGAGGACAGTCCTCTGAGTCCTGTCAGCTATCAGATGCATCCCTCCTACAGCACTGTGCCGACTCAGGTCAGTTTTTACGCACATGGAAATAAGAGGGGCGGGGCTTAAGACAGACAGAAGGAGGAGGGAGCGGGAGGGAGGCTGAATGGGTGCAACATACATTAGTGCATGCATGGATGAACTCACAAACACTAGATGCAAATTGAAGGCTGCATGTTGAAGTGTGACTGATGCGGACTGGAAGCGCTGCAGTGAAGAGTCTTGTTTTATCTTTTAAAGAAAACTATATGCCAGCACCTGATATTAAAAACATACACGACATTCAGCATTTACTGTGTAACAAATAGGTGTTTTTTAAGTTAGTTATTTTCATTTTGAACTTTCTAGCCACAATGTACATTTGTTTCAGGGCCACGGACAGGAATTTATAACTAGCATCCCATATTTTCTCCATCAAAAAGACATTTTATAGGTGGATTTTAAAATGTGGAACTACATCACTTTAAATATTCTTCGACGCTTGCTGCATTTAAAAAACAACAACTGCCATGACGATGTTTAAAAAAGAACAACAGTCGGCAAAAAAAAAAATCCTGGTTTTAAGACGGGGCCTTTTTATATTACTAATAAAAGTCCTATTTCACACACGTAAAGGCTGCTATACCTCACGTTAACCGCTGTTTGTCGATCTAATTGTTTGCGTCCGCAGATGCAGCAGTACGTGCCGAGTCCAGAATGCGGCTGGAGAGACTACTGCCAGGATCAGGCCTCTCTGCCCGAGATGCCCTTCACCCAGTGCCCCTGCCCCCCCCGCAGCCTGCCCTGGCAGGGCCCGGCCATGGAGAACGGTACGCTCCTCACTCGTCCCGGAAGCGGCAGCATCCTTAGCCGCTTCAGTATTACACATATAACTTTGTTCTCTGCACGTGTTGAGCTCCTGTCTGCTCCTCTCTCTCTCCTGTGTGTGTGTGTGTGTGTGTGTGTGTGTGTGTGTGTGTGTGTGTGTGTGTGTGTAGGATACCAGCTCAGAGCCTCCATCTACTCGTACGGTCCTGCAGACAGTCAGCCCTCGCCGTTCACACTGGACGCCGGCATCAGATCAGCGGAGGCGCTCTCAGGTACACCAAACACTTTCATTTCACTTTTCTTTTTTTTTTCGTTGCCTGCTGTAAAAATCTCTGGAGGGACGGGGAGGAGGGGTTATGGAGCTGAAAGTGAGCTTTAGATATGGTTTTAGAGTAATGTCAGGTCTTTAAAATGACCGTTTTTTTTTTTAACATAAATCCATAATTAAGACCATTACTATGCAACATAAAGGTAAGAGTTACTTTAAAATTTGCTGCCTAATCCTGATCAGTGCACACCTGCAGAGAACGCTTACACCGCTGCTCTGATGTTGAAACTGGAACATCAATGCACACGTGCAATGCTTTGCAAAACTTAAAAAAAGTATACCGATTGATCTGATGATCAAACAGATCGGTTTCTTCCATTTCCTTTACAGTTCAGCGTCACCTCGTATCACTGGCGTTTTTTTGCTTTACTGTATCTGCAGCTGCTTGGACAGAAGCAGCACGCAGACCAAGTTAACCAAGAGGAACTGCAGCCGCTAAAAACAACCAGATACCTTTTTTTTTTTTTTTTTTCTCAGGAGTCAGCTGAAGTTCAGACACAAGACAGAAACACGATGTGAATAAAAGTTAGTCGTGCTCCGAGGTGGCTGCATGTTAAAGTTGTCAGTTGCTGCGTATCTATGGTCTTTTTCTTTTATATTTACTTACCTTGTAGTGACCAGATATAAATAAGCGTAGTTTTAAATCCAGGTAAGGAGGCATAACAGGGATGTGGCACGAAGGAAATATAATTAGCCTGACGGAGGTGCTAGCAAAGGTCATCATTTTTTGGCAGGTTTAACTTCAGGTGTGTTTCAGAAAAATGCTTTCTAGCGATTCAAAATAGAGACCGGGACGATGTCAAAGTTGAAAGTCTGACTCAGATCTTGTTTCACAGATCCTGTTTCCTCAAAAGCTTCCAGAACTAAAAGACAAACACGGTTTACAGCCACTTCGGTGTTCCTCAGTTCGCTGTCCACCTGCTTTAAGTTAGCGTCCAGAGAACGAGTGCATCTGTAGAATTAACGCCTGCAACTGGTTCCAGCTTTTGGTTGTAAATTTGATGTCGAATGTTTCAACCTAAAACAGAAACAACTTCACCATATCGCCGTAAAATACACATTTTCAGGAGGCTTGAAGCAGAAACTTGAAACTTTAAGAAGCTTAAACCTCTAAAGGTTAATACAAGATGAATTAAGAGAACTTTTGTCAGCTGTCATTGGTATTAATCGCTGAATTGTAAAAGCTAAAATCTGTTTTTATGACAGGGACATAAATCAGCGTCATAAACGACAGCTGTGACAGTGCAGATAAATTCACAAAGAACGACGAAGCAAACTGTGAAATGTTTCCAAAGATAAAGCATCAAAAAGTGCTTAGTGACCTCATACCTGCGTCTCCCTCGTCCTCCGTCCAGACTTCCGTCTCCACGTGTCCGTGTACCTGCGGGACACTCTGGTGAGGGAGGTGACCACCTCCAGCCCCGACGGCTGCCAAGTCACGCCGTGCTCCCAGGACAAGCACTACCTGCTGCCGGGAGGCCACGAGGTGGTGCCGCTGCCCGTGGACGGCCTCTCGGCCCAGAGGAGGGCGGACGAGTGTCCCCCGAGTCCCCCGTCCGCCCTGGAGCGGGGGGTGCTGCTGTGGATGGGCGCCGACGGCCTCTACGCCCGCAGGCTGTGTCAGAGCCGGGTGTACTGGCAGGGAGGCCTCTCGCCCTTCGGAGATAAGCCCAACAAGCTGGAGAGGGAGGTCACCTGCAAACTGCTGCACACGCAGGACTACCTCACAGGTGAGACGGACGCCACGGGACACTCGGGACAGAAGAGTTTCAACGAATGACCGACATTTAGTCTACAAACTGATTAAAAACGTGGAAAGATCTCCATTAAAAGGTCCACATCCTAAATACATACGTTATTAACCGGCGAGTCAAAGTTCAAATAGTATGTTTGGTGTTTTGGTTTGATAAACAGACGACAGTCAGGCGATGTGATTTAATTATGACGGACTTTAATCTCTCACCTTTACTGTGGTCGGAGAAACATTTGTTTTCTGCCACCGAAGCGAGGCTGGCTGAATTAATTTAATATTTTTTAAAGTGCCCGCCTTTTTCCAAACTGTTTCCAGGGTCGACTTCTCTGATTGGTTCATTATAACAAACGTCAGGTTAACTCAAAATAACAGATTTCTTTCTTTTTTTTTTACAAAAACGAGCAACTCAACTAAAACTTAATAAAAGATGAATAAAATTGTCAACATTTTTTGGATTGAGATCAGGAACCATCTGCCCAGAAACGCATCTCCAAACCCGGTTCAACATATTTCAGTCACCGACAGCTCATTTAATGGAAGTCACTTTATGACATCTAATAACATAACTTAAAAAGTAGATCACAGAACAGCTGTGGACTTCTCAGGGCAGTGTTTCACGATAAGCTAAGTCACACGACTTCCACACGGCCACCTCATCCCCGCCCACGTGCTCAGCAGCCTTCAGCTGTGACAGAGTGACAGCTCATTGGATTTGCATACATGGCATAACCAGGACTTTCCATTCGATTCACCCTAAAAGGTCACGTCGCCACAGACATAAATTCACCTCAAATGTCTTCTTCTGATGTATTTTTGATATCAAAGCTAGTATTAATAATGTGACCTCGTCTGTTTCCTCCTCCCCCTCCCCCTCCGACAACCAGAGATCCAGAGTTACGGGCTCCACGGCCGGCCGCTGCCTCGCTTCCAGGTCCTGCTGAGTTTCGGGGACGAATGTCTGGACCCGCAGAGACAGAGACGGACCCTCACTGTCCAGGTGACTCTACCGATGAAATCCCCCCCCCCCCTTCAGACCTCTTCTGGAAATCCACGAAACCAAATATTTTACATGGTTCATAAAATCAAAACCAAACTTTTCAAAGGTTGAAAGCCAAGTGTGGAAACTTTTCTAGTTTGAACAGCGAAAAATAGGATTTGAAAGTAAAAAAAATTTTTTTTTTGAAAGTCTGCATGAACTTCTTGGTAAGTCGTGATGCTTCCAGTGTTTCACAAGAATAATTTTACAGTTTCTAAATAAGTCGCTGAAGTTCAGCCACCATCATGTTTTAGTATAAACATTTATTTAATGCTGCTGTGTAGCAGAGCTGATTAATTCAGGAGGTTATCTCGTGAGGTTTCTTTTTGAAGAAGCTACTTGAAAAAACAAGTTGGAAATTAAAGATTTTATTCTATGGAGGTCATTTCTAGACGAAATCAGAGGTGAAAAAAACAAAGATTGATTTTTAGTGTGAATGAAGGGCTGAAAAAAAAGCTGCATTTTTAAATTTAACCGGCGACTAGAGATGCTCTAAACTGAGCATAAAAGTTTATTGCTGACTTTGGAAAAAAAACCCCACTGACTTCTCCTGGAGCTTTTCAACCCCAACTTACAGTTTGCCAAGTTTTAAGTTTGGAACTTAAATGTTGTTAAAAGGAATATTTCGACTTTTTACAGTCATAATCTCTTTTTTTTTTTTTTTAACTGACGAGTTTTGAGAGTGAAATGTTGCCCGATTGAAGATCTGAGGGCGTCTGCTTGACTTCTGCGGCCTCCCTGTGTTGCAGGTGGAGCCCCTGTTTGCCCGGCAGCTCCTGTACTACGCCCAGCAGGCCGGCGGACACTTCTACCGCAGCTACGAGCACCCGGCGGTCTCGGAGCACTTAAACGCCTCCGAGGAGTACCAGCGGGCCGTCACGCATCACCACAGCAGCGGCCTGCAGGAGTGACACCGTGTGCGGATTCAAGGGACTGTTGAAAAAAAAAACTTGAGGACAAAACCTGGACAGCGTTACATAAAAAACAAAAACAAATCATGGACTTTTAAATCAGTCAGTTTTCCCGGCAGGGTTTTTTGTGTGTATTTGTGTGTGTGTGTGTGTGTGTGTGTGTGTGTGTGTGTGTGTGTGTGTGTGTGTGTGTGAGAGAGTGGTCGTGTTATTTTTTTGTTTCCTCACTGTAATTTCAGGGAATGGTGAATATTTTCTTTACTTAGCCCGCTACGCAAAATAAAACTGACAGCCGAGGTGATTGTATCGTAGAAAACTGTGAACAGAATGTTTTTTTGGGTGCCTTTAATGAAATAGTTTCACATTTCAGGGAGCGCACTTATTCACCTTTTTTTTTTATTTCGCGGAGAGCTCGAAGATCGATACCACTCTGTTAAATCTTGTTCAGTCAGTTGAAAACTATTCACATCTCTCGGCCACGACTGGTGACTTCCTGGAGTCTGGTTGCCTGGCAACTGCACAGAGTCCAAACAAGAAGTGTTTAGCTCCGCTGTTAAAACGGCGAGTTGGCACTTTTACACTTCCATTAGGAACCTAACAAGATATATTAGGTGCATATAATTGAGCTAGGCTAGCTATCTAGCTGCTCCACCCACCCATTTCCAGTCTTTGTGCTAAGCTAAGCTAACTAGCTCCAGTTTTAAACCTCCCGTCCGAGCACGTGTGCGTGGTTTTACTTCTTACCTAACTTATATGCAAGAAAGTGAAGGAGCAGAATTTTTGTTTAAATGTCAAAACATTCCTTTAAATAGATTTTAATTTTTTTTTTTTTTTAATTATTTTGTAAATAACTTTCGTGTTGCTAGGAGACACTATCACTGCCCATAAATTATGAATGAAGTCTATTGCCTGGCTGCTTTTGAGAAATTTCTGAGAGCTGATGTTTAGATAAGCTTTTTTTCCAACTCAACTTTGTATCAAATAGTTCATTTACACGATGTATTAAAAAAAAAAAGAAAGAAAAAAAAAAGAAAGAAATGTCAACCATCCGATTTGAGAAAGAGTTGGAAGTGAATTGTTTTAAGATTTCTCGTCTTGAAAGTTTATTTCTGTTAAAAATAAAAGAAATAAAAGTGTGCGACGCCACAGTGTGTTCATGGCTGAGCGAGCTCTCGACGGGTAGCATCGGTACTATGCATGTGTCTGCACAGGAAGTGTGGTTGAGGTGCAGAATGAAGCTGGTTAATCAAACGTTCAGTGATCACAAACAATGTGATGACATCAGGAGGGGCGTGAGAGAGAGAGAGAGGAAGAGGTCGGCCGCGTTTTCCGCGCTGCGACGAAGACGACAGAAAAAAAAAAAAGCCTTCCTGGTTTCTGCTCGCCGATTAGAGGCTGTTTCCACTTCCATGGAAAATAATCACACAAGTGCCCACAAAAACATTTGTCACTGCCGCGAAATAATTCGGAAGATGATCAAAAGGAGATGTTATCAGACGGTTTTTGAAAAAACAAACTATTTTCTGAGAGATTTACTTTGAAAAGCAGATCATTTCTTCCTCAGCAGGTGGGGGAAGTTTTCAAAGTTGAAACTGGACGCGGCCAAATAATCTGGAAGCACACAAAGAAAAATTACTGGTGAAAGATATTCAAGTTCCATAAATGACAGAAAAAACAATTAATTATTTGACAAGTATTCGAAATAACACTAAACTTGACAAAACAGAGCAACTGGTGATATTTTAAATCCATCTTACTGACAACAAACCCAATAAAACCACCAAAACCAACAACCAATATTATCTCTATGTAGTATCTCTATATGTATATACCCCCCCCCCCCCCTCCCCCCGTTAAAGGCCTTTCTTCTGATTGGTCAACTTCCAAAGAAGCCTATAGGGAGCAGCACCACCTGTTGTGACTCCGCCTCCTTTCACGCAGAAGCGGAAGGAACAAAAAAAATAATATTTTTTTTTAAATTAAAAAGAAACCGCAAACTTACGAACTAACAAATTTGTCGTCACGTGATCGGAAACGGAAACCTTTCGCATCCTCTCGTTAGTTAGACGTTATATTTGCGCTGCCTGTATTTGGTGACGTCACCGAGTCGCAAAAACCAAGCGTCTGAAATTTCCTCAAAGGAATCAGTTCGCGTACGTGCACCTTCGTTATGTAAAAATTTGGTTTAAAATAAACATGTCCACATTATACGTGACAAAAATAAATCAAAAACAGGTCCCCTTTTTAAAGGTCGTGATATCAGCTACATCAACAAGCATTATTTTAAGATCTTAACTTGATAATAAAGAATTATGTAAATAGAAGACACCCTTTGTTTAAATGTCGCCGATTTCCAGTGAGTAATTTGTGTGCGCGTCTTACTAATCTTGGTAACTGTAACAGTTTGCACAACATCTGTCTCCAAAACAGGTGAGACGCTCTTTTCTGGAGAATCAAGGTGAGCAACGAGCACCTTCTCTGATGCGTCATGATTTCACCAAAGACGTCATTTTTATTTTTCTCAACGGGTCCTGAATGGAACAGAGTGAGCTGAATAAAAAAAAAAAAAAAATCCCCACTTCTCAGCTCTGTTACAGTAAAACAGAGCGGATGAGCTTCTGGGCTTTGAACTTTTATTTTTGTGAATGAACCCGTGGGAGGACAGAGCTAAGTTTAGAACGCAGAAGAATCAAAACAAGTCTTGTGTGGCTTTTTTTTCCCCCTTTTACATCGTCGATGGGAAACCGAGTCAGAATCATTAAAAAAAAATTAAAAAAAGAGCTGAGGTGTATGAATGCAGGCTGAACGTACAGGTGTGGTTTTGTACATTCAGAAGTAGAAGCGTATCGGGTCAACGGCACGTCCGACGTTGTCCTCGATTAACCCCTCCCCGTCTCTTCGTCTGGAGCGTCGGGGAGGAGGCCGACCACAACCGACGCCGCTCTCGCCCGGCGCGTCCCGACGCCCACGACCGTCGTTGCACTTTCTATTGTCGCCGTCTTCCCCCGGGATCGAACTCTTCAGGTTTTCGCTGCAGTTAACGTCCCCTCCACCCGACACACACCCTTCACACACCCTTCACACACCCTCAAACCACAACTGTCTTACCAATTATAAAACCTCCTTCACCAGTCATAAGTTTCCTCATTTCATACGGGCGAAGTAAACCCCGGACACGATCTTCTCCTCCAAAAAGCCCCGTCAGCGTGTCGCTCAGAGAGGAGGCATATAGTCCGTTGAAGTTTCCTGTCTGTGCTCGTGCGAGGTTACACCGTTGGTTGATTTTTTTTTTTCCGAGTCTTGACCACAGAGATAAAACCTTTTTTTTTTTTTTGCAGAACTTAGTATTTGTGCTGAGAATTAGAAGAAACGTTGACCACAAAAATGACTCGAGGCATTAAAAGACAGGCGAAGGACCGAGTTTACGACTACGAGGACTCACGCCGATGCGGTTACTGACATGGCAAGACTGCAAAGAAAACAAACTCCTCCACAGGAAGTTCCTTTATTTTTCTATGGGGCACGTTACAAAGCACCAATATCTACTTTTTTGTTTGTTTTTAATCTTCCGAGTGGTTTGAGTAAATCGGACTCCGTCCCGCCGCTCGATGCAGAACTTTTCTACCCGGTCTGACTCTTAAACACGATTAGCATAACCAGCGCCGGTGGGACCGTCCTGCACACTAACAATGAAATCTACTCATTTAGTGTCTTCCAAGATTAGATGTATGTGTGTGTGTGTGTGTGTGTGTGTGTGTTCGATCCAGTAAAAGCAGAAAATGAAAGTAACATTTGGAGAGAGAGAGAGAGTGAGAGAGAGTGAAAAAGTGATGACTAAGCAATAAAGTGATGACTGAAAGGATGTAGTTCATTTAGCTGATTGCACGTAGATAAGAGAAGAGGAGCGAGAGATTATCTCTTGACGGGCTGGACGGAGGAGGGCTGGAAGCAGGTGAGCTGCAGCTGCATGCTGCTCTTAAACTTGTTCAGCAGCTCTTCCAGTAACCTGAAAAGAAAAAAAAAGACACGAATCCTGTGAAGTTTTATCGTCTTCTCCTTAACGATTCCCTTGAATCAAGAGAGTCAGACTCACTTCTTGTCGGCTCCGCTGTGCAGCTGAGGCAGAGCTTCCAGAGCCAGTTTGAAGCTGGCGCTTTAAAAAATTAAAAAAATATGTGGGACGTTCATTTAAAACACATTAAAAAAAATATATATATATTAAGACTGCTTAAAAAGCCAGAAAATACCGTGTGTGTATCCTACCCACATGAACATGCCGCCCTCCCCCCTTCCCTCGACTCCCCCTCAACCCTCATCCACACAACAGAAGCAGATTACTTTCACTTCCTTTTCACTAACATAAATAGGGATTGTAGTGAGGGATGTGCGACTGTGAAGATTTATGTCCGACATGACATTCACGACTATAAATCACTCGGGCCACGTATGTGGGAGTTCCCGTCTCTGCTGCTGTGTGACCACGTGTGTGTGTGTGTGTGTGTGTGTGTGTGTGTGTGTGTGTGTGTGTGTGTGTGTGCGCGCACGTTTTACTCACTTGCTATCGGCGTTTAGGTACGCGGCTATGGTGTCTAGCAGAGCGCACAGCTCCAGTCGAGCCTGAGCGTGATGCAGGGTAGAGAAGGGGGGAGGGGAGGAGGGAGGGAGGAGGGGGAGGTCAACAGATGAAATCAAGTGATCGTTGCCAACTGACATCAGCTCGAAGTGAAGCATGCCATTTTCAGAAAAACGGCTTGTGAATCCCCCCGTCGAATGTAAAAGGGGGTCAACTTATGAGTCAGGGTCTTACTATGAGTGGCAAACCGCTCTCTCTCTGTGTGTGTGTGTGTGTGTGTGTGTGTGTGTGTGTGTGTGTGTGTGTGTGTGTGTGTGTGTGTGTGTGTGTGTGTGTGTGTGTGTGTGTGTGTCAGCAGCTACCTGCAGGGCTCCGTTTTTGCTGAAAGAAGACACACACTGCATGAGACGACACATCTCGTCCGCGACCGACTCCACGATTTTCGACAAAACCCGAGGAACCAGATCCTTGGAGACCGTGAAGACCTGACGGAGGGCGAAGAGGAGGAGGAAGAGGAGGAGGAGGAGGTGGTGGTGAAAAAAAACAAAACAAAACAAAAACACAGACCCTGGTAATGTCCGAGGGTCGACGTGAATGATGAGTTTTTCTGTGGCGTACCTCAGCGTGAACTGTGATGACGCTGACCAGAGCTTCCTTCAGGTAGTTCCTCACACCTGCAGGAGAAGAAGTGAACAGAGAGATTCAGGTGGAGACGGAAACAACATTTCAAAACGTCGTGTTGATAAAAGTGTTCGTAGCTTCCGCTGCAGTGCCACTAGAGGTCGGCTCCAAAAAGCCTCCGGCTCCATAGACTCCCATTCAACTTCTCTCATCAAATCCAAAGTGAATAAAATGTGTCCATCAGTTATCTCGGTGTTGTTAGCTAAAGTCACTCCTTCTTATTAGTTTTCTGGAGGTCGTGTCTGTTTGATTGACAGGACTGTGGTGCAGTCAGGTTACATCTATCGGTGGGGCGGGACGTAGTATAGTAGAGTTCCCAATCAGATCGAATCAGATCCACCGCTGGCTCCTCCCCCCAGCTCCTCCAAATATGGTCACTTCCTGCTCCAAACTAGCAAAATTCTATCTGGATTTTTTTTTGTTTAAGATATAACTAAATATTTCTTCCTGTTCTTGAATGTATTCAAATGTTCTGGTCTACAACTGTCCGTCTTATTATCGGCCTGTCGATCATCTGTGAGGCACTTTGAACTGCAGCACAATAAGAAAAGTCCTCTACAAATAAACTTTGATTGATCGATAACTAAACAAGCGGATTTTTCTTCATGAATTCCGGCGGATGGAACCTCGAAGGGCAGCTACGTATTTTAACAGAGGCCGCGAGTTCAAATGCGGCCTGCGACTCTCCAATATAACATTTAGTAAACTGTGACAGCGAAACAGCTGAAAGGCAGCAACAGAAAGAAAGTAGTGAAACCGGATTTTTTGAATCCTCGCAGCGCCCCACACAGCGACACGAGTCGCACACAACCAGCGCAACAAGTGAAAGTATCAGATCCTGGAACTGCGGTTTAGTGTCCAAAATGTTCCTCTTTCACATTACAGCCCCGAACACACACACACACACACACACACACACACACACACACACACACACACACACACACACACACACACACAGAGAGAGAGAGAGAGACTGTGCAGCAGCAAAACTAGAGCAGCGCACAAAACTCCAGCTCGACGGCGGATCTCTCGGTGAGCTGCTGCCCATCCGAACAAAATTGGGCTGCGATGTGTCACTTCACATCCTGTGCGAAAGGTAAAACCACACGTTTCTCGTTTAGGTTTCACCTGGTTTTGGGGTGAGCAGAAAAAAATCAAATTCGTGTACACACAAACACACACAGAGAGAGAGACAGAGAGACAGAAGATGCTGTGCTCGCCCACGGCTGGGCTCCAAAGGCCAGGTGAGCTGGAGGGAGAGACCGGTGACATCAGCCTTGTTTACAGTAAGACATCAAAGGCTTCTTCACATGAAGAAGCCCCGAAGGCACGAAGATCAAGGATGGAAACTTCTCACGGGACGACGGTGTTTACCGAGTGTCGGGTGGTGGTCACTGCAGGTGATTCCCCACACCCTCACCACCACCACCACCACCACCTTGACCTCATTGTCTTCGAGATATAAAACCCCCAGGATGTTTATGTGAAGCGTCCCGGCGGTCGTACCCGTGGGCGTCTGGCAGTCCCGCCAGTCGAAATAGCCGGCGTAGATGCCGGGCTCCAGGGAGCCGGCGATCGGGTCGGCCCGTCTCTCGATGTAGGATTCGAAGAGCTTCCTGTCCAGCTCCCGCACGGCGTTCACGCTCACCTGGCGGGCGGGAGCGAGCAGACAAAAAAAAGAAGAAGTTTGTTTACACTTTTGGAAGTCTCAGCAAGGCTGTACATCTGTCATTAGCGCAGAAAAACATACTATACAGTATTCATTCCGCTTTTCACACTACACTGCCAACAAAACCGCAACTCTTGTGTATTTATATCAACAATTACACCGTTATATAGATCCTGTATGTTTTGTTGTCTTTTTTTTTTGTACGTCTATATTCGAGTTCATTCATTTTAAGCTCAACACATCTGGCCGGTGAAGTTTATTCCAATTAATATCAGCGTGTAAACACTCCCTGTGAGCGTGTTAGATTCTCATGTTCATTCAGCTCTCGCTCTTATTTTGAAAAGTGTTTACATTTTTTGGGGGGGAAAATGTAAAAATATTTCCAAAACTCCCAAAATATTAAATTAACCACAATTAGAAAACTGAAAAAAAAGGAAGCATGAAATCAAACTCGTGTAAACAGAAAATGTTGCTTATTAATCACAACAGCTGCCAGTTAGTTGCTGAATAATAAACATCTGACAAATGTATGTAAAATAAAAAACAAATCGAATAAACTGTGTTGAGATTTGAAGCTTTTAACTGCTAGTTTGTTTTTTAATCTGTCCAGCCTTTAATCACAATTTGTTTAAAATCATTACTTTCCGCTCAATATTAATAATATCCAGAACGCTGTAGATATTTAGTACTTTTACAACTCAAAATGTAAAGTATTTCCAAACGATGTTTCGTAGGTCAGCAGTTCTTATTATGTTTCATATCGATTCTAACACTTAATAGATTGTCGTCTAAACGAACCGTCGGCCACATCACGCTCTCTAAAATCTCAACGAGACGCCTCGATCGATCTTTCAAAGCAAACGACATTCAGCTTTTATTTACTGGAAAGTCAACTGAAGCCTTTTTTCTGTGCATTGTGATTCAGCCGTTAGTCATCGTGTGCCGCCCGTATGAGTGAAGAAAAGAAAGGGGGAGACGCCACGATGACCTTTAGATTTTTTTTGTTTTTTGAAAGTAAACAGTCATATCTCTGCTCGACAACGGATTTGGAGACGCTGGTTTTGTAGATACCGACCCGTGTGATCTTCTCCGTCCCGGTGAAGCCGTGTTTCTCGAAGTGATCAGCCAGGTTGAGGAAGGTGCGTCTCTCCAGGTACTGGCAGTTACTGAGGATGACGAGGAGACGCTGCTCCTGCAACACACACAATTTTTGGGGGGGAAATTAAATTTAAAAAAAAAAGGCAACATAGAAGTTAGTATGAAATGTTTATAAAGTAGATTTAATTTAAGATTTCTTTTAAAAGGTGTGTGAAGATTGTGAAGCCCTCGGCTTTCCATTTCTTCAAGAGGGAGCCTACATTTGTTTTTGTTTTTTCCAGAAAAAGCACGTCTGATTTAAATACCAATAAAAGGATCTTGGTGAATCGGTGGTGAAGCCGGAGAAGAGACTTCAGGCCGGGTGAGATGCGAGCTTCTTCGTCAGTATTCGCGCTGCTGCTGCTGCGTTTTGAACGATCAGCGAGCCCTGAAACGACCTCTAGTAGACGTCTTGACCTTCAAAAATATGTTTTACTTTCCAAAAATATGTCCCCCTACTTTCCTTAAAGCGTCGACATTATAACACGCCCATCAAAAAAAACCGGACGGTTGGAAGACGGTTCGGACGTGTGCGGAAGAGGGATGCTGGGTATGTTAGAAGGAGGAGGATGGTGAGGATGATGATGATGATGATGGAATACAGAATAACGCAAAAGACATGAACAAACACGCGGGAGCGACGGCAGGATGGGTGACCCACATTTTCACAGCCACGAAAACGATGACGTCACCCGGCGGCGGTTCTGTTTTTGTTTTTTTTTCACACGAGGACTTCAGAGGGCTAAAAGAAGAAACAGATCTAGCGAAGGCCGTCGGGCAGCGTCCCGCAGGTAACGGTGCATTTCCAACCCCTGCCATACATATTCAGGCTGGGGGAGGCGGGGGGGAGAGGGGGAAACTCCATCTGCACATTGCTCCATTTCCCCTTTACCAGAATCACTCTACGCCCTTCCTCCTCCTCCTCCTCCTCCTCATCGTTGTCCCTCCTCCCCTCCCCCAATGCCGAACACCTTTCTTCACTCACATCTCAAACTAAGTTACAGGAAATGAGGACGTATCTGCTGCTCGTCCACAACCAGGAAACAGCCTGATAACATTTTTCTAGCAAGTTGAGAGGCGACGCTCGTCGTCGGGGGAGGGAGGGAGGGAGGGAGGGAGTGAAGGAGGGAGAACCCCCTCGCTGCGGTGACGCTGGGGGATGTCGAGGCGTATTAACTCTCCAAAAACAGCGAAGAGGAAATACCGAAACACAACAACGGTGACTTACAGATGTTGGAATGAAATCCTGTTGAAGGCCGGTGAAGCGATCGGGAGACGAGAGGTCCGCCGACATCTTGCTGCACAAAGGAGACGATTTAAAATCCTTTTCTTTTTTTTTTTTTTTTATAGTTCAGCACAACAATCAGCTGAAAAAAATAAAAATCTGAATACTCACCGAGACGCATCAATGTCTCGATCCGTCTTGGTGCTCAGCTGCTCCAGACAGCTGATGAAGACCTACGCCGAGGACATAAACACACAACGACATCCGCTCAGCACGACCGTGTAAACAAGAGAAAATAAACAAGATGCCAGCGGAGACGTGTCGTCTGTCCACGCAGCTCTTTTTCAACATGTAGTGCCGCAATAAAAGATATGGTTGTGTAATCAGTCGTCCTTAATGGAGCGATATGATCGACATTATCGTGTCGTAATAAACGAGGCGGAGTGAAGAATCATTGTGGAAAGATTAAAAACAACATGAGCACACGCCTTTTCTATGAAGTTAGATGTCAGTATGTTTCCTGCTGGTGTATTTCGAGCAGCAGTCATATTTAAAAAAAAAATTTGTTTTTTTTACCCTGAATTGTGTTTGTCTCCAGAGCTGTCAATTATCTAAAACCGCCATTTTGAGTTTATAAGTTTATATAAATGCGGTGATTTAAAAAAAAAAAAAAAAAAAAATCTGCTTTCCTTGTTTGTTTATTCCCAATAAGCACAAATGAAACTGCAGTTGTGATATCAGCAGCGGGCTGACAGGTCTGACCTTCATGATGCCCACGCTGAGCTCTGTGGCCTGGTCCTGGACCTGCTCCAGCTGCAGCACCTGAAGGAAAACACTTCGTTGAAGTTACTCCACGATATGTTGCAACTGCAATTCAAGTTCATTATTCATTTGAGCTACGAAGTCAGTCACACTTCTTTCACTCCCTCCAACACGCGAGCTGGACTCTGGAAGTTCACGCACACAGTTGTGACTGTGAAGGCGTTCGTGCTAGCAGGTTAGCATCACGTTAGCATCTTACGTTGGTCTCTCCCGGTTTGATCTCCAGCGGCTCTTTGAGCGACTGCAGCATCTGGATCATGCACTGTTCAAACTGAGAAGGCTGCAAAAACATCAGAGAGAGAACAGACGACGTAATAAAAGTCAGATTATAGCAGATGGTTTAAAAACAAAAACAAAAAAGTGACCAAACAAAATGAGCATTACACTCTATACATGTTCTTTTACTTGATGCAACGCAATAGGAAGAAATGTTAGAAAAAGACAGTTTCTTTCTTTCTTCTTCCTGAAAACACAAAAAGCTGATGCATCGATGCCGCCACAGAAAGAGTGAAACATGATTATGCAAAATACTGATATTAATCTTAAACTCAGCAGGACCAGTCTTTGTGTGTTCGTTTCACTATGAAACGTGGAGTACTGCACGATGCAACAAACCATCCCTACCAGGCTGGTGATTCCCTCGTTGTCTACAACCCAGTCTTCCTTCTCGGCGAGCCTCTTGACATCTAAATGTATAAAAAGAAAAAAACAAAGCACAAATATGAAACGACCTGAAACCGCTTTGGTTTAATTAACTCGGAGCTGCCCTACATATGACATGTGAAGACTTTCATACGGGGGTCATAAGAAATGAAAATATGAACAGAATAAAATGTTTCTGAGGAAAAAAACAAAACAGATGATATAAAACCAAATTCTTTCTGCGGAGACCACAATTCGATGTGTGAATGTAAGGAAGGGGGAGAGGGGGTTAAGAGAAAACCAGTCACTCTTTTCATAATGACCATACCTAACCACAAGTGAAACTGTCTGGTTTTAGTCTCATAACACTTTCTCCATCACTGTCCTGGAGGTTGTTTGAGCTCACAGTGGCAGCCGAGGACACTGACCAGCAGTTACTCAAGTCTTTCACTGTCTGGTCTGGGTTCATTACAAGTTACAAATACATTATGCTGCTATCGTAGTCATATAATTACCACGTTTCCACTTTAAAATAGACGCGTGTGCTGGCGGTATCGGAGTGAGCAGAAAGAGTTTTTAATGCAAAATCGCGTCATAAAGCAGCTTTTGAGCGATTTTACAACACGAGGCGCTACGTGAGGCTCGTTTCACCGGAGCCTCCTTCTGGGTTCAGTTCATCTCGATCCACAGCAGCGGAGACGCGCTGGAACAATGAATTAATTGTTCGCGGCTCTGTTCTTCTGCTTATATATTTGTGTGTTGTCATGACGCGGCCTTCGTGCTCATTTTGCATTACGTTTTGGAGGCGAGATCTGATCTCGAGCGGTCACTCAGGACGCAGAAATCCTGCAGAGAAATCAGTGTACTTTACCATTTTGGAGTAGATGGCACAACACAAACCACCACCTGATGCCAATCAAACTGTTGTCCAGTATATTTAATGTCAAACACACTGAATCTAAATATCTGAAACCTACTTAGAAAGTGAAGAAAGAAAATGTCTTGGGACATAAAAAAAAAATCTCTATTCAAATTGATTTTCTTTTCTTGCTATCTTTTTTGATGAACATCCTTTATAAACTAAATACTTTTTAAATTTTTTTTTTTTTTTACACTCTTCCTTCTATCAGTGACTCCTCCCACCTTCTGTCGTGTGCAGCAGCGTCACCATGAGGCAGTGAACTCGCAGCTCCAGCAGCAGATCCTGGATCACCTGCAGCAAATCGTTGGGGATCTCCAGAGCGGACAGGGCGTCGTGACAAGCCCTGAGGAGGGAAAACAAAAAAAAAGACGGAGGTTCGATAACGGTGTCAAAAAAAACTTGTAACTGAGCGGGAAGGATCGAGCGAGACCCACCTGACGGTGTGAATGACTTGCGTGAGCCAGACTCCCGTCAGCTCCGCCTTGTTCTCCCAGCCTCCGTAAAGACGCAGCTCCCCCTGTGGCAGCGTGGAGGGCAGCAGAGCGCCGCGGACGAGCTTCACCAGCCGGTTGGTCATCTCCTCGATCATTTTCTATAAAAACAAGCGTGTTATTTATACGCCGCGATGTAAAATAATCTAAATAGGATTTTGGGTGTAATTTTTGGTACTTTGAAGTCATTCTGTCGCTGTCTGGCGTTCTTCTTGGATTTTTCCACCTGTCCAGATTTCTCTCCGGTCTGCAGGTTAAAAAAACAAAAACAAAAACACAAAAAAAACCAACATAAATCCTTAATTTCATATGAAAAGGAAATCAAACTTTTACAGATGATGGTGCATCATCGTTCTTGAATATTGTTTGTTTTAAATCAGCTCAGGGAATATTAATGACGATGGTCCAACCAGCAGAATCACATCACTTATAGCTTTTTATCAGGGAAAAGTTTATCAGTTTTGTAAAGCACATCGTCAGGCTCATTTAGAGTCCGAAATAATTAGTTTGGACTTTTATTTTTTGTGCCTCCATGAGACCAAATTATATTTTCAGAAACTGTGACAGTGTATACGTTATTCATTAAGGCTCTCTTGTAAATAAACTGGTTGTGTCATCATATTTGGAAACCCTGAAAGAAAATACACCAACGCTTTTTTAGCCTCAAACGTAAAAATCTATTTTCTGACCATCAACAGTTTTTGTAGGAAACGTGTTTGTTGACTGATCATCGCTGATTCTTGGAGTGTTGTTTTTGCAGTGGTTCAGGGAGACTGTGAAGGCTTCTGAAAGTATTCACCTCGCTAAAGAGACTCCCGTTAACGTAGGAGATCCAAAGCTTCCAGAAGTTGGGCAGCTGACCGATCACCACGTCGGAGAGCTTCTCCACGAACTGCACCTGCTGCGGGCTTTGGAAGCGCCAGGCTGCCGACCACGAAAAAAATACACAAATATTCAGTGAAGGATCACAACAAAAATGTTTGACTTCCTGGCAATGCGGAGATGGAGTTGTTTGTGCTTTTTACCGTACGGCTTAGTGTGAGGAGATTCCCCTAAACACACACACACACACACACACACACACACACACACACACACACACACACACACACACACACACACACACACACAGGGAAGCCCCCTAGTGTGTGTGGGTGAATGTGTGAAGAGTTGTGGTACCCACTGTTGTTTCGCGGCGTTCGGAGACTGCCCCCCCTCTTCAGAGACGCCGTGGGGCCGAGCCTACCGAGGGCGGACGGACGGGTATCACCCTCCAGCTCCAGAGCTCCGACGCCCACTGACGAGACAAGAAACACAAAGCAAGGGAGGAGGAAGGGTGAGAAATGAACTCGGAGGGGCAAAAAAAAAAAAAAAAAAAAAAAAGAAAAGAAACACATACTTCACGTATCAAATAATCAAATAAGCCATTTTCATAATTCCACATTCCTCAATAAGCTCAGCGGGCTTTCACACCAAACAATCCTCCCTCGGCCCTCTCGGACTTTTCTTTATTTGTGTTCTGATCCGTCTCTGCCTCCGGCCCGCGGCGGAGAGAATGTCCCGTTGTTTCTAGGGCGAGGAAACAAGAGCGGCGGGGTGAAGCGGGTTTACACCGACCACACCGGGCCCCCGGTTAACGTCTGAGATTCCTCGGACGTCGCGGCTCCACTAGATGGCGGCGGCGAGCTACGCAGCGGCACCGCATGAGAAAGCAGTGCAACCACACACACACACACACACACACACACACACACACACACACACACACACACACACACACACACACACACACACACACACACACACACACACACACACACACTCACTCACACACACACACACTCACTCACTCACTCACATCTCAGCGAGTCAGATAGCTTCAGTGCAGTGTAAATGTGTGAGATAACTGTCGGATAAGAAAAGGAAAGGGTGAAAGTTGACAAACAGGAATGAAAGTGAAACACACGATGGTGCGAAGAGGGAATCAGAACTGCTGCATTTGAAAATGAAACTTTAAAATAAAAAAAATGAAAAGTCTGTGCGAGGCCTGCACGACGCCTACGCCGCTGCTTGTCTAAACGAAGGGAGACGGATGGCCACATTTTCCAAAACACATGTGACACACACACACGGAGAAAAGTGCTCTGGTGAGTCACCGGCTGACGGGGTGTGTGTGTGTGTGTGTGTGTGTGTGTGTGTGTGTGTGTGTGTGCGTTCGTGCAAAAGCAAGGATTGAAAAACAAAAATCCCCGAGCAGGGGAGCGATTGCGGTGGAGACGAACGTGCACACAACACACTCCAGAAAATGTAAGGAAATTCTCAATTGACTACATAAACAGACGAATCGTTTCTCTCACACACACGCGCAGTGTGTCTGTGACGTGTTGATGAGAGCAGCTGTTGATCCAGGTGTCGGCTGAACCCCCAGCGTCCTCAAAATGCGCGAGCCCGAGACGTTTTAGGTCGAAGTGCTCCACGCGTGCGCACGGCCGCTTCGCGCGTTCGAGCCGATCGTGACGCTCTCGTGTCGTCTCGCGCCACGACTTCAAAATGTTCAAAATGTGGGAAAGTCTGTGTTGAGACGACGCGTGTCGTCGATCGTCGCCCACTTCTTCATCAGGTCTGCAGGTCGGACGAGTTCTTGTTCCCCCCAAGGGGGGGTCGTCGACCCCACACACACACACACACACACACACACACACACACACACACACACACACACACACACACACACACACACACACACACACACACACACACACACTCTATCTAAATGTACACACTTTATTGAGTCCTGTTTAAATGTAGTGTAACTCCTACAAAGTAAAGTAAAATAAAGTAGCGTAACGCAAAGTAAATTAAAGTAAAGTATAAAAAAGCGTAAAGTAGCACAAAGTAAAGATCTGTAAGAAACAAAACAACCAATATTCAATATCTGCACTGCAAACACATTAAATTTCTGTATTTTTAATTCCATTTGATATATTTCGTTATGTTGAGATAAAAATAATAATAATAAAAAAAACTGTTAAGTTTCTGGATTTCAAAGCGAAGGAGAAGTTCAACTTCAATAAAATCGACCACGCTGCACTTCACACATCAACACCTGCCTGATCAACATGTTAATTGAAAGGTAATCAATACCACTCCGGGAGTAAAAGCATTAACTATCAAGCCTCAAATATCAACTGCATGTCTCACAGTCAACCGTCTGAACACTGATATCCCTCCAATCATTCACTGACAAACCTATTTTTCTAGCAAAAAAAAAAACAAAAAAAAGAAAAGAAAAAATGCTGCTAATTGTATTGACGTTGGCAGAAAGAGGAGCCGTTCAGGAAATAAGAGCACTGAGGTTTATAATTGAGTCGGATCGCAACACGACGGGAGTGTTTGGACATACGGAAGCAACTTCCTCCGCTCTGATCCCTCGCAAGAGAAAACTCAACCTTCGAGGCTTTCGGTCCAACAAAAGACGGATAGTTGTATTTCACGTTTGAGGCCATTTATAGGGTAATGAATGGGATCGCAGTGACACCAGAAGCCCCCCCCCCCCCCCGACTAGAATCAGCTGACCCGTCACAGACCCAATGATCCCCGGCACGTGTGACGCTGACAACAGCATAAAAGATGGCTTATGAACACAAATCGAGTCCGATACATGCGATATGAGGAGGAGGAGGAGGAGGAGGAGGAGGAGGAGGAGGAGGAGGAGGAAGAAGAAGAGGCCACCGGCGGAGTGCATGGCTGTGAGGTACCAGGAAAGGGAGGTGGGGTAGGGTGGGGTGGGGTGGAGGTACCAGGAGGGTGTAAAAGGGTGGAAGGAAGAGTGGATGTGTTTTTTATGATGATGGCTGCTGAAGCGCTGCCTGGGCGGAGGGATGTTTCAGAAGGCACACTTTGGGCCGGAGGTGTGCAGCGAAGACGGAGAAATAGCTACCAGGTGTGTGTGTGTGTGTGTGTGTGTGTGTGTGTGTGTGTGTGTGTGTGTGTGTGTGTGTGTGTGTGTGTGTGTGTGTGTGTGTGAGAGAGGGAAGAGGCGGAGGGGTGGAGACAGCAGAAAGGCAGACAGGAGACAGCTGTGGAAAATAAGAGAAAAACAGGAAGACACTGCGTACATGCCGACCGTCCTCATTGGTCTAAACAGCGTGGTGTACCCTGTGGAGGTTTGTCACCAGGGAAGCTGTGATGGAGGCTCTTCCATTTGTTTATTACCTTGTGCACCACTCGCACCCTCCCTCCCTCTCACTCTCCCTCCCCACCGACACCACCACCACCACCACCACACAAACACCACGGGGGCTGTGAGGTGTTTTCTTTGGGTGTCATGGCCGCAGACATAATGACTTTGTCCCAGAAATAAGCAGCTGGAAAACAGTCTCACACACACACACACACACACACACACACACACACACACACACACACACACACACACACACACACACACACACACACACACACACACACACACACAAGTACCAGAATGATGCACTTAAAAAAAGAAAATGAAGAAGCGTTGAAACGTTGGGACACTTTCCACGCTAAACGGTCGCCATCTTGGCGGAGAAGAAGGGGGCGGGGCCACCGGCGGAAATAATTTTCAGATTAAGATGTCTGAGGAAGCTGCAGCTGTCCCTGAACGCCTCACGAAAGTGTTTATTTTTCACTGCTGCTGCCGGACAGAAGAATCTGTGTTTTTATCAAGTGTGTTAAAACAAAGAGGGCACGAAAAACACGTTGATTTCTGGGTAAAATCATTAAAGCTGCAGATATGTTGGCGGGTGATGTGTTCACATGTGCTGTCCCATTTCAGACAACACTACTCTGTCTTCCTGCACTTCACAAGTAAGAGTCCTGCCATGTAAGAGCACTATTTTGTTAGTGTACTAGGGGAAGTATGTCATTGGCACTATGAGGTCCAATGAAAATAAAAAAATAAAAAACTTGGAAGCCTTCAAACATGGAGTCCAGCTCTCGACACCCTAACGAGGACACACGTATACGTAAAGGCACGTGTGTAACATGATACTTCTGATGGTTTAATGTTCTTCCACTGATTGAAAGTTATTGCTGGGAAACAAACCAGGAAACTAGAAACGCACCGGACGAGTCCGATCGGCTCGGTGACTCGGATCACTCAAACCTGAGTCTTATTGGAAACAGTCAAATAAGACATGGGACATTTTTGGAAGACACACACAAATGACATAACTGTCCTACTATCTGGATGTAATGTTTCTATTGAATCCTCTAAAACTGTATCTTATGTGTTAGATAACTTGTATGAATGTAAACAAAGGATAAACGTGCATGTTCAGAGGAGTTGTGTCGCGTGTGATTTCAGATTCACTCTGCACACGCGTTGCTCTGCTGAGGAATCGCTGACATGATAATCAGGATGATATTTAACTGAGGGAGCGGCAGGGAGCAGAGCAGAGAACACCCCCTCCCCCCACCTCCCCCGCCCCCCAACCCCTCCTCAGATCCATCAAGCCCCTGAGCCCCGGAAACCGCTGTTACCCTTAGCATTAGACATGTTTACGTTCCAGCTGCACTGTGTGAAGCAGCCACCCACTCGCACTGCATTCGTGTGGGTGTGAGAAGGAGTGTGTGTGTATGTGTGTGTGTGTGTGTGTGTGTGTGTGTGTGCGTGCATGCGTGCGTGCGTGCGTGCGTGTTTGTGTGTTTGTGTGTGTGTGTTTGTCTGAGCGTGGTCGGGCGAATTCGCTAGTCTTCCTGAGTGGATGGTTTCACATCCACATTTTTCTGCCGGCTGATTTAACAGTGGAACGGCTTAATTGGGGTTAATTGTTCCAATCCATCTGTGAAGCTGAGTGTGTGTGTGTGTGTGTGTGAGAGAGAGAGAGAGAGAGAGAGAGAGAGAGAGAGAGAGAGAGAGAGAGAGAGAAAGAGAGCAAGCAAGCGTTTTTGTGTGCGACCGTAACATGTCAAAGCCCCTGAAACCCAAATCCAAAAGCCAATGCTGCCTTCGCTTTCATCTTATTCATACATTCGTGAAAAAATAAACATGCAGGCCTCGAGCGGAGCGGGCCGGGCGGAGGGGCGGTGACGGAGCAGGGAGGGCAGGCGGAGGAGGGGAGGGGGAGGAGATGGGAGGGGGGGGGGCAGCTGGTTCTCTCTCTGCTCTCAGCTACCTTCACACTAACATGACATCCACCAGCCGCCTGATTAGAAATCCTAAAGAGGGTCTTTTTCACTTTGGCTGTAAAAAAAAACAACCAACGAGCTCAGCTCAGACGAGTCAGGACGTGTGTGTGTGTGTGTGTGTGTGTGTGTGTGTGTGTGTGTGTGTGTGTGTGTGTGTGTGTGTGTGTGTGTGTGTTAAGTCACCTCTCTGGCCGCTGATGAACTCGTCTCTGCAGTTCTGCATCAGCTGCAGGATCCACTTGTGCTGAGCGTAGATGCACTGCCACGCCGGGTCGCCGGGAGCGTGCAGGTCGGACAGGTACCTGCATGAGCACAGAAAAAAAAACAAAAAAAGAAAGAAAGGAATGAGGACTCAAACAAGAATAATAATAGTATATATATTTTTTTTAAAACACACCTGTTCTTGTGCAGGGAGACATTACAGGAAGGAGGAGCATTTCAGCATTGTAGTAGCTTCTTTCACAATGAGAGCAACAATCATAGAGAGACATTAAGATCGGTGACGAATCAAAGGAGAAAACAACATATTGTACCATATATATGGTCTCTAGCAGGGGTTTTCATGTCTACTGGTTGGAGAGCCCTGAGCTGTCGTGTCTCATACGTCACCACCAACATTTCCCGCAGGTGATTAATTAAGTTGAGATGTGGGGATTTAAAAAAAAAAAAAAGGCTAAAAGCATGATAGTCCCAGTATTTTCATGCACATCCATAAGCTAATAAATAAAGGCTTTTCCCAAACAATCATTGATTTGTACCATTAAAAGACAAAAAAAAGGTAAAGAACAGAGTGGAAATCAGAAAGTAGAAAAACACTCGCACATGTTCAAAACTCATACATTAAGTAAAAATAGAATAAAATACAACAAATTATATACAATCACGTAAAATTCAACAGAAACTGTTTTTAAGTAAAGTAAGTGAATGAATATATAAAAGTAACACAAACAAACAAAATTATAGATCAAAGACGCAGAAGGTCACAACACGTGTTCTTTATATCTCCCGTGTAAATGTACGCACGTATCGGGGCATAAAAACATCATCTGAAATTTATCACGAACATTTAATCCTCTTCTCCGTAGAGATCGTAATCCATCTCCCCTGGAGTTTATTTCCTGGACATCCCTCAGTGACCTCCGAGATGATTCACTCACTAAAGCCGCGGCCTGGCCCGCTCTGCCGTCGTCCCATAAACCAGACGCTCGTTTGTTTCTCATTAGGTGGCATCTTTCAAAAGTTCTTGAGCAACACGCACACGCAAGCACACACACACACACACACACACACACACACACACACACACACACACACACACACACACACACACACACACACACACACACACACACACACACACACACAGCGCAGAGCTCCCACCATCCACGTGAAGAGTAAACAGGAGCTGAGTGGGCGTTCAGAGCTGCGCCTAATGCAGCGGGATGAAAGATGTTGCCGTGTGGTTGAGAGCTGGTCTCTGTGATCCTGACAGGTTGGTCTTTACAATAATAAATCGGGGAGAGACCGCAAGTATGAACGGACAGATGGATGGAGGGATAGAGAGAGAGAGAGAGAGAAAAAAAAGGAGGGAAAGAAAGGCAGAGAGAGAGAGGAAAAATAGAAGCAGAAACAAGAGAGCCAGACAACAAAAAGAGATGAGAGGATCTGTGACCAGAGGAAAGTGAGAGACGGAGGTTGCAGTTCTGGTAAACGACGACACAAAGAGACATCAAAGAAACCAAATGAAGGAGTCTAACTTTATATTGAATGTTTACAGACTGTGTCGTGAAGGGATGATTATATGACGTGTAAAAAGAAAAAGATGTGTCTGAGAAAATTCCAGGACCACAAGAAGACAACACACGGGGGAAGCGGGGGGCGGGAGGGGTTTCAGGATTGTAAAATTAGAAAAGAGAGACCTGATGTATCTTTTTTGGTCATGAAGCGTCGACGGCGTCTGCAGCAGCTTCTCCAACAAGAGGCTCCTCAGAGCCGCGATCCTCGTCTCCACCTCGGCGTACACTGTAATCACAAACCAGGTTTAAAAAAAAAAAAAAAAAGAAGGAGCCGTGAAGCTTGATACGCAGTTACGTCTCACTACATTTCACGTATTTGTTGCAGTAAAAAAAAAAAAAAAAAAAAAAACACGCACAAAAAGTTAAAAAATAAATATTTACCTTTTTTGAAAACGGGGACTTCGGTGTTGCCGAAAAGAGATTTAGCTTTCTCGTAGTCATTGATCACCACGTCGTAATCTCCCTGCAAAGAAGACTCAGCCCGGTTAATAATGCAGAGTGTTTCTGAAGTCATCAATCATGAAGACCTGCGGTGTTATTTAAGCCTCTCTAGCTCCACCCGCTGGGACAAGCACACACTCGTGTTTGAAATCGTAATAATAACTTTCAAGACATAAAAGCTGGTCAGGAATATATTTGCAGATTTTATTTTACCAACACATCAAAACTAATACAACAAGCTTGAATGAAGAGCTCTGCTTTCACAGAAATGTACGCGAGGGATTTTGTAAAGCTGTTTCACCAACAGTAAATATAAAAATGTGACTTGTTTTATTATGTTTCTACATTTGTGAAGTCGTGGTAACAACATCCTTTGTTTATTTTATGGTTGCTGCTCTTTTGTATAATGTTCATATCGCCATATTTACATATTTATACGCTGCAACGTCTCGTGGGGGCCATTGAGGTTTTATTGACTCTGCTTGGTTTTATAATAACTAAGAATATGCAGCCACAGGACTCGAGCCTTTTTCAGCGTCATCTAAACACTGTCTGTACGGGGAGGCTCCGATTTTCATCTCCGCCATCACAAAAAAGAAATACAGGTTGAGGCCTGAAGCCAGCTTCACTCATATGACAACAAGGGAGGCTGCACTTATTTGGTGTTTGGTACTTAATATTTGTGTAATTTCCGGTTGCTTCCGTTGTGATTTTATTTTTATTTTTCCCGTTTGTGCAAAAGTACCTTCTGGATATTGCGTTCGATGTTGAGCGGCAGGTTGAAGAGGAACTTGAAACGCTGCAGGACGTTGAGTGCGTTGCGTGTGGAGTCGGCTTTGTCTTTCCGCCCCAGGACCTCCTGGAAGAGAGTGTCGGCGGTATCGCTCGCTCCTGCGGGGAGAAAAGAGTGAGCGAAAAGAGTGAAAAGGAGGCTGGAGAAAGAGAAACTGGGGGATCCTATATAAATAAATGTTGATAGCACATCCCCACCCCCCCTCAATGTTACGTGACACACAGAGACAGAGAGAAGAGACTCTGAGCTGCCTTGGACAGAAAGCGGCAGCTATCTCTCAGTAGTCGGGGGGGGGGGGGCTGCTCCGTAGAACCCCTTTGTGCAGCTAACCGGCTTCGTGGGTGGCCTTGGACGTGTCGTCCAAAAAAAAAAAAAAAAAAAAAAAAAAAAGAGAAGAAAAACCAAGTTCGTCTAATCAAAACAAAACTCCTCCCCCCACATCAAAATCCCCGAAGGAAAAACAGCACGAGACCGAACAGGGAAATATTTTACATTTTTCACTTGGCCATCTGAGTTGTCGTGATGCTGACATTTCACAAAGCCAGTTTTGGGATTGGCTGACTGTTGCTGTGTGTTTTGATGCATGGCTTTTTTTGGGGGGTGGGGGGGGCGGGCGGAAGGGGGACGGTGGCCTGGGCCCATTGGGCCATGGACCCTCAAGTCTGGGTTGGTAAGGGATGAAAGCTATGTCCGGCTGGGAGGTTTATTTACTCTACACTCCGGGAAAAGGGCCGGCTTATTGACCCTCCATTAGAGCGCTCCCATTATCATGTATGACATGAAAGGGTGGCTCGTCTGTGGAGCAGTGTTGGTGCCGGATGCTGAAGGTGAACAGTGCCCTTTTTGCTCGTTGAATGTATATTTGGTGTTTTTTTTGTTTTGTTTTTTACATGCAGAGGTTTTGGGAGAAATGTTCACAATATTCCTACATCCAGGTGATGAACTTCAGGTTGGACCCTAAAAGAGAAGATGCTTACTGTTGAGGATGTTCTCTAGTCGCTGGGTCATCGATCCCTCCACCTTCTCTGTGCCGTCGGATTCCAGCCTCTGGTGGATGGCTGCAACAGAAGAAAAGTCAGTATAAATTCATATTATAAAGGACTGTGATAAAAAAAATAAATGGCAGTAAAATACCCCCCTCCCCTCCCAAAATAAGCCAGACAAACCATAACTGGAAGTGGTAGCAGTGGCATGAAACGTGAAAACGATTTTAGCTTCTCTACACGGAGCGAACCAATTATGGAGGACGGGAACGTTTTAGATTTCAGGAACTGAAGGTGAAACAATAAACAGGCTCTGCCCCGGTGGTAGATGGGTAGATAACCTCCCTGGTTACCACTGAACCCACCCTCTCTCTGTTCCCACACAACGAGGACCGGAGCCTCGACCGCACCGGATCAATGCACCTTAACCGGAGCCATTCGTTTGGCGGTCTTGGGACATTTGGAGCCCTTTGACCTGGAGGTAATGTGAATCAAAAATCTTTCAATTGCCAGAAAAATACCATTTGGGGAAGCGTAGAAAGCCAGATGACGGTTGGGAAGGGGAGGAAGTCTCTGATGGCTTGTATCCATCACTTAGCGTGAAGAGCTTTACGCGGGAGAGGCAATTTGAAAAGGAAAAGAAGGGAATGGGGGGGGGGGGCTGGGACGACAGAGAGAAAAAAAAAAAAGGGAGGGAGGGAGAGTGGTGGGGCTCCCCCAGTGAATAAATAAATGGTGTGCAGTAGTGGGCAGCTGGGTGCTGAGAGCTGCAGTGTGGGTTTATTGACAGAGCAGAAAAGAGGTGGAGAGGGTTTAGAAGACCTTCTCCTACATACTTGTGAAGCGACTCAAATATGCAGACGTCCAAAAAAGACGGAAAGAGATCACGAAAAAAAAGAATTAAAAAAAAAGAAAAAAAGAAGAAGGATTCTCTCAATTTCCCCGTCTTTCCTTCCTTCTTCTCCACACAGTTGTTCGACTGGTTGACAGCAGAGGGAGCGGGAGGCAAAGTGAAGGAGGGTGGAGGGAGGAGGGAGAGAGGGAGGAAGAGGGGAGGGGGGGAGTTCTGTAAATAAATATGTGGGTCCGTTCTGACAGACAGAAGCCTCGAGGCAGAGTCTGAGGCATTCCTTAAAAAACGCGCTGTTCAAACACACCGCTGACTAATCAGTGAGGACGTCAACCGGCCGTCAGAAAGATGTGGCCAGATGCAGGTTCGGGACGAAAGTTTAAAAAGGATTGATTTGGGACTGAAGGAGGACGAAGAGACACACCGCAGGTCTGCTTCGTGTCTCCGCCCACCCACCCACCCAACTCCCCCCAGCTGCCAGCTGTGTGTCCTCTGCGTCTGTCACACACACTGCAGGGCCGATGACGGCACCAAGCTAACCTAAACATCAGCTCGGGGTCCGGATAAGACACGTCGCCAAGACCTGAGGAAGAGCTGCGGCTCCCGCTCCGCTTCCTGCAACCGTCCAGGGAAGAAAATAGAATAAGAATAAAAATACACCGTCTGTTTTTTTTTTTCTGAAGCGGGAGATGTTTTGACTCCTGCAGGGGGTAGGGACTCGGGGAACTAGGCCCTGGGAATCTCACTTTTTTTTCTCTTTTTTTTTCTGGGACCACGGTAGCCGTTCCGTTTCCTGCATCACTGGGAGACTTCCTTTTCACACAACAATGAAAAACCCTCAAAATTTCAACATTTTTTGTAGCAACAAACCGCCGCCCCCTCCTCCCTCCCTCCCCTCGCGTCCCTGACAAGCCTGTCAGTCAGTCAATCAGCCAGAGCGTCTCCGTCCCAGGAGCCGGCCTAAATTTATCACCGAAACCGAACAGTCGCCAAAAAATCTTCCATCTCTTTCACTAGCTTGCGGCGGTTCACATGAAAACAAAACATTTTCCGATCCAGAGAAATTTGCTCGTATCAAGAAAAAAATTAATAAATAAATAAATCTGCCAGTTGAGTCATGATGACGTTATCTTGAAGGTGGAATAAAAATAACACCATTAGAAAATACTACCCAGCCTTCAAAATAAAGCTGATTTAACACATGAAACTTCAAAAATTCACAATAGAAGTTCTTGAAAACTAGTTTAACTGAAATATAATACTGTGACTTTCTTCAACTGTCCTTTTTTGCAGTTGTGTTCATCCCAATTATTCCCCAACACTCCCCTACTTTTGACCAACAGTTGCATTTGCCTAAACTATACTATACACTACGTCTGCCCACGTTTGGGGTTCAATTCCTACTCCGACTCAAACATTGTAATACGCACAGAAGACTTTGCACTTCATTTATCTTATGCACTTTATAAAAGCTGCAATTTGGAAGTTAATTACGTCCCTTTTCTTTGGTTCTTTCCCCTCAATGTCTTTTTTTTTTTTTTTTTTTTTTACTTTAAAGTTGTTCAAATGGATGCTGATCTGGTTCCAGCTCATCTTTTGAAAAAGTGTTGAGGTCATGCAACGTGATCGCACACTTCTGATCAACACTTTCGAAGCTCTAAGATTTACAACCTTGGCCTTAAAAAAAAACAAAAAACTGGCTGGAGTTCCCAGACTTGTTCCTTTCATTTGCCAAAAGTCAAAATTAAGTAACTAACCCAGACAGCATTGTGATCAAAAAGTCTGAACTGTGTGCTTTTAGAGTGGAGTTAAGCTTTCATTAAAAAGTGAAATGGGATTTTATTTTGCTATAAGTGTTGGAGATGGTTCAGTACACTTAAAAGTAATTAATAGCCAATTAGAGGGGGAGAAGAAAAAGAGATGGGGAGGCAGAAACCCCTCAGATGTTGAATTCTGAGTCCCGCTTGTTCACTCTAAACATTTCCTCGCCGCCTCATTTCTTCTTCCAGATTTGGCTTCCCCTCTTTGTTTCCACCTTGCCGTCAGCGGCCCTACTGGCAACTCCAGACTTCTATTAAAGTCATCAATAAAAATCTCACACGCGAGCCTGACTGAAAATAAGCAGGAGACGTGTCGTGATGCCGACCGGGCTTCCAACACGGACGCAATCTGGACCGCGAGAACACACGAGCGCCCTTGTTAATTTCTTTCTTCACAGTTGAATTTCTTGCAGCTAATTTCTCAGGTGAGGCTCATTTAGACCGACTCAGGAACAGCGACGCGCCAGAAAACTCTGCAGAGACACAAAGAAAGGATTCAAACACTTTTTTCTCAGACAGCTGCGCTAACTGGGCTTGGCAGTGAAGGACTGCAGAGCTGTCTCGGAGCTGGCGGAGCTCACCAGCAGCGTGCCGGCTGGTATGTCGGTTTGGCTGACCGTACATGGCGTACAGAGGATCTCACTTGAGCGATCCCATTCTGGGTCACCACTTTATTTTTCTATGATTGAGAGCCAAAAACATGTTGGAGGTTCTGTAAATGAGTCACCGTGAGAAGACAGGAGTCAAGAAATATTAAAATGAATGTTTTAAGTTACACCGGTCCAAATATGAGACAATTTAATTACATTTTTTTAAAGAAAAATGACGTCTGAAAAGTGGGAGTTGTCGAGCATTCGAGGAAAAAGACATGCGCCGACTCCTGCGCTACCAGATGACCTTGTTCCTTCATCATCCTGTTGCCACGAGGGAAATAAAATAACGAGGTGTGAAATTAAAAGCAGCAAATATCAAGTCTGGAAAATAGTAACAGACGAAGGAAGCATTATGACTTTCACTGAAAAAAACCGTGAAGAAATGTCTGCTCACCGAGCTTCAGATTTATGCTTCAAAATTCAATGTATTGATTGTTTAATCACTTGGAAGAAAGTTAACACAGTATTATTAGATTTAATCAATCTCTGCAGTTGACCTGCAGCAACCCGAAATGCAAAACACTACTGTTGAGAAACATGTCTGCGTGAGTGGTACAAAAATGTGCAACGGCCAGCAAAAGCACCTAAACACTCCCGGCTGTTATTGTTTACGTCGCTGCCCGACACGTTGTACATCACAGGAGAGGCTGTGAAACGTCACGCTCCGTACGGACGCCTGGAATTGAGGAAAATGTCATAATGAACGCTCTTCTTTATGGAAACATTGCGGGATCTCTGTTTTTGCCCTCCACCTGCTCCCTGAGTGAAATACCTCGTTCATCAGCTGCTAAATGCTCCATTACGATCAGTAGCTGGTTGCTACCTGCTGACTGTGTGCACTTTGAGTTGCAAACAGTGGGTTTGAGTTTATTGGAAAAGCAAAACAATGAGGTACAAACGCACAAAAACGGAAGAGAACCGCTCGTTAACTCTCCGTGGGTTCGTCACTTCAATTTACATCTCTTACATGTCATTAATCCATTAATATAAAATGTTCAACGCATGTTTAAATGTCAGATATAATAAATAAATACACGTGCCTTTCAGGATGAGGACTAACTTTCAAAAACAAGGCGAGTGTAAACCAGCTGCAGCAAGTTGGTTGCTTCCACTTGTTAATGAAAAAAATAAAAAAGGTCCACGGGTCACTCGGGTCCATCCGCGGGTCGTGCTGCTTCCTCCGTCCCCTCTGGAGACTGTACATTTCCCATTGGGGTGGCAAGCGGGCACACAGTAGGCACGCTCAGTCCCAACGTGAGAATGATCCGCACATTGTTTCATTCGGTCATATTGGGTCTGTTATCGGCACTATCAGTCCCTAATACTCTGGCCTGCATTGTGTTGGGCCCGCTACGTTTATTTAGATTCAGCCGCTAACAATGAAAACATCGCCTCTCTTCCAACCGAGGGGGCACAAACATTCGGAAAGCAATAATAATAACGATGGGAGGCAGAGAAGTGTACGTATAAATAGTAAAGGGAAGTAACTGAACGGCCACGGCGGGAGGAGAGAGTAAACAGACAAAAAGTATGAATGATGAAGTGAACAATTGATTCGAGGTACCTGGCAGAGCGACAGCAGTCCGTCGTCTCTGCTACCTTGAGGTCTTTTTTGCCGTCAGAAGGTCAGTGAACGTGTGTTTATATCCAGTTTCCAGAGTCGAGTGTGTGTGTGTGTGTGTGTGTGTGTGTGTGTGTGTGTGTGTGTGTGTGTGTGTGTGTGTGTGTGTGTGTGTGTGTGTGTGTGTGTGTGTGTGTGTGTGTGTGTGTGTGTGTGTGTGTGTGTGTGACAGGTGACAGCTGATCTCGTTTTGATGAAGGTGAATTAGCCGTGTTGTGGTTGGCTGGAGGAGCTCCAGTACAAAGCGGAGAGAGCTTTTTCACACGGCGTCCAAAATGAGCCTCTTTAATCAACCGCGGTTGAACCACATGTTGCAGCGGGGGAAAAAAAAAAAAAAAAATCCAGAGAGACGTACGCTTTTGTACAACTTTCCTCCCAAATCCAAAGCTATTTTCTGAGCAGAGACGAAGAGCAAGTTTGTGTATTTAATTTGCAGACTGCTTGGTGTAGTTCCACAGCACGCAGAAAAATGTGTTAATCCTTTCTCACCTGAAAGAGCGTCCTGAGCCTCGAAGAAAGTACTGAGGCCTCCTTTCACGTAGGCCAGACTGCCCTCGTTCTTCTTCGTGGCCTGCTTCTTCAGATTACTGGCTGCCATCTTCAGATGCTCAAAACTGTAGAGAAAAAACAAACAAATCATGCTGCCATTAAATGAAACTACAGGATAGATAGATAGATAGATAGATAGATAGATAGATAGATAGATAGATAGATAGATAGATAGATAGATAGATAGATAGATAGATAGATAGATAGATAGATACGCACTTTATTAATCCCTCAAAGGGCCATTTTTACGTTACAGCAGCATATACAGGGCAAAGCAATAAAAATGCCAATTAAAAAAATTGAGGTAGTAAAAAATATGAAATATACAAATGATTACTTTCTCAAATGTTTTTAAATAAACGTATAAATCGTAAAGGTCTTCAATTTGTTATTAGTTGTTTGATATTTGCAACCAACGAGCCAAAATATGTCAAATGTCGCAAATTTCAGCAGCAGAATGATATTGAGATTTCGTGCTTGCATGCTTCTCTCCCTTCACTCCAACCTGGTTTCTTCCTGTTAAAATAAAAGAGTTTTTCTTTCGCTCTGTCAAGTTAGATTCCTCTGTATAATGTTATAAAGGTCTGTCGTAAGAACTTTACTGTGTTTAGTGCTTTAAAAATAACCCGTGTTGTGATTTGGCACAATATAAATCAAATTTTATTGAACTTCAATGTCTGTCTGGACAGAGTGACAGTTTGTGGACACTGAGTACGTGTGTCCGTGTGTCAGCCTCCTGAGTGAGGTTTCCTCCGCAGGAAGAAACAGTCACCCAGTGAGGCCCAAACACAGGCCCCCCGGTCATGCTGGATCCTGGGGGTCTGGGTTACTGGAAGGCTACACCGGGGGTGGTGGGGGGAGGAAGTCAGGAGAGTCCAAAATAACTCCCCTCCGCCCAGACAGGACAGTCTTTTGGGTCAGTGTCTGCATACTTCGTTGTTTTATGACGAGCCAACTGACCTGTGTGGAGATTTTGGCCTTGAAAAAAAAAAAACAAGCATAACTCATTTCACATTTTTCTTTTCATTTAGTTATTGCCATCTCCCAGTCGGCAGCGCAGGACTGTCACGGATGATTATGTTCATTCAATATTTGTGCAAATATTTTCCTGGTAAACTGATTAATAAATGACTTTGTTTGATGTGTAAAAAGGTCAGCGGGTGACTCCTCAAAACCTAAATATCAGCTATGCACTGTGCTGCCAAATCAGAGTTAAAAGAAACTCACACCCACATTTTCTTTTGCCAACTTACAAATTGATTAACCCACTAATTGCATTTGCATTGGACCATCATCCTCAGGTGGGTTAACGAGGGTTTAAAAGCTAATGTCTTTTTCTCAACACGTTGGATTTACCGGATATGAATCAAACCTGCCAGCAGCTAACTGCTACTAAAAGACCTTTGATAGAAGCCACCCCGACAAACCATCAGTAGTTATTAGCACAGTTACCAGGACACTAATAAAAGGTGAGCTTCCTGCCTCTTGTGCTTGTTCTTGCTTCTTTTTTTGGCTTCATTACCTCAGATGAAGCCAAAAAAGTGATGCAAGCCAACTTCCTGTTGGCCTTTTTTTTTGTGTTAGTTGTGAGATACGGTAGTTGGTGTCTCACAAAGAAGGACGTACCTGGAGCCTGCGTGGTTGTCTATGAGGTACCAGGTGGCGGAGAAGTTCTCGCTGGTGAAGTCTCCGCTCATTCCCGGAAATGTCAGCTCTATGTCTTTCTGTGGGATTTTGCCTCTGTGGAAGAAGACAGATCAATGTGAAAAAAAGTAAAATAAAAGTACACGTGTGCAGATGTACGTTATGAAATAATAGAAAAACAAAAATGGTGCAGTAGCAAAACTGTGGTGACACAAAATCAAAGCAAAAACTTAATTATTACAAACATATTCATGGTAAACTGAGTGAGCTTTTTTTTTAAATTTTTTATGTGATATTGGGATCAGATCGTCCAGCAGGGGGCAGCGTGCAGCCAGGAAGCACCAGCGGCTGGGAGAGGCTGGCGTGGGAAGTGCAGTGTGTGACGCCTGGGTGCCCCTGGAGGACCCAGTACTCATTAGGGAAGCTTGATCTCTACTAATGACCTGTGGCCCACACAAACCGACCCCTCCACCCCCCACTCTCCCACCACCACCACCACCCACTCTGCAACTCCTCACACACATAAGTAGAAAAAAAAAACACACTAACAGTGAAAGTATTCAAGTCGAAAATCCATGTGATGGCGTATTGAACACACACATGCCCCGAAAACCAAAAGGGGCTCCGTACAGTAGATGAGAGTACAGACGAATACTAATGACACAATCGTATTTCCTCATACAGTATGAAGGACGTAATATATATTTATTCAGCTAAAGATAAAACTGTAGCTATGACGTGTCAGCATGTAGATTTTGGGCTACATAAATAACTTTTTTTTTTTTCCCTGTCTGGTGGAATTGATGCCAAGAAAATTATATAAATGTGCTGTGAATGTAACTGATGCAAACGCAGGACGAGACAAAATACTGCTAGTTTCTAGGTAATCCCAAAAGCGAACTATTACGGTTACAGCAGAAGTCCTTTATGAAAGTATATCAGAGGAGGTGAAGACAACGAGGATAGACATGCAGGGAGCTCTTTACTACTATAGTCAAGCTTGTAAAACCAGCTTCAGGTGTTGAACTACCATATTATTCAAGAAATAAACCTCCGGGGGAAATTACAGGACGTGTATCGAACATCTTATCAGATTAGGTGTAATCAATGTGCCTCAACTTGTTAAATATTTACATTATGAACGGCTCCAGCTGAATAACCTATCGGGGATGTCGCTGCACAAAAATGTACACAACCACACAGACGACGGCGTCGATGCTTCATAACCGACGAAACATCGCCTCCTCTCTAAGTGCAGCGACACACAGATACATTCGCGTGTCTGAGAGAATTGTTACGACTCGGCTGTGTGTTTAATGCGTCTAAGGTTTAAGGCTCGGCCTGTTTATGGGGGTCTCGTCTCCGGCCACGAGCGGTCACTTGCCCCCGGCCCCTCCAAACCAAACAAACTAAGCCAGAAATGCCAGAACTTGACAACACAAACTATACATCACAACTCTCTGTGCTCCCTGCCCGGCGCGTGGGAGGCAGCACCTCGCTGGTGGTGGGGTGGGGGTAGAGGGGAAGTGGGGTGGGGTCGGGGGTGCGTGGGGGGGGAGGGGGTTGGCTGCTTTAGTTCTTTTCCAAATCCCGTTTCTATCGCCGTGCTCTCGGCTTTGTACACAATTATTGTGTTTCCACTCCCCGCGTGTGGAGTGGTTAGAGGCCGTTCAGCCATCGCTGTGTTGGCATAATATTTCAAACGCCGGCATGTGGGGAGAGTTTGTTTCTGTTTAGGGATGTAAACCATGACTCAATGACTGGAGCGCTTGTGTTTATGGCAGTCTGATTGTGCCCAGCGATTCCTGTGTGTGTGCGCGCTCGTATGTTCTCGGTCCGTACTTGTCTATGTCGATGCCCAGCGGGTTGCCGGGCCGCAGGGACAGCGGCGAGATGCCTTTGTTGCGGTCTGTCCTCATATCGTAGTAGTTCATCTCGTCCACCCACACGGCAGACTGGTCCATGATACCTGCGGGACGGGACAGGACGGTGTCACTGACATCTACAACACATCCTAGGTGTCCTCACATACACGCTCTCAAACACACACATTCATGCAGCAAAATATAATACTTTGCTTTTCAGCCAAATTCCTGTTTGTAAGTTCCTGTAAAGCATCTAGAGTGGCTGAACACACAAAATAGACAAAATGGAAGTAAATGAGAAAATATGTTCTCACTCTGATTTAGATAAAACATAAATAAATAAAACACAAGCAATTTGAGAAATCTATTCACCAGTTTACAACATATGAGGTCGTACACAGAGACGGAGATTTCCAAGTGGACACGAAAAAAAAAACTGATTAACGCAAAAGGTTAATAGTAATGTTGTAATCAGGAATGAGATTTTTTTTTTTTTTTCAGGTAAAATAAACATTGTCAGCGTATTTTAAAGCACTTTGTTAATGGGTGGTCGACTTCGGCAAATCACACACGTCATTTCATCATTATTTGGTCAATGTTTGAAGTGAATTAAACATCGTTAGTTCTTAGAAACATCACTGACGTGTGACCGACTTCAGAAAATCACATAAGCAGGTGTTTTCTTCGGTGTTTGGTGTGTTGTCAAGCTGCTGAACATTTATTTCCTATTTTTTCTTCTTTCTCTTATGTTTTATTTTTATGAACTAACCTCTCATATTACCCCTCAGTAAACTTTTGTTTTGTTCTTCCCCTCACGTGAAGTAAGGGTGTAACGTGGAGGGTTTTGTACAGATGATGGATCAAATGGGACAAAATGTGTTAAATTTTCACTATTTTCTACCATTTTATAGAGAAGAAGAATGAAAAAAATAAATAAAAATGTAACGTCAATAATCATCAGAGCTTGTAGCTTCCGTCGCAACTTTTATCTGCTCTCGTCGTCCGAGGCTACAGACCGTAATGAACGCCTCACCGATCCTCTCCGGCCTGAGCAGCTTGAATGAGACCGTGGAGGTGCCGAGACCTCCGGACTTGGTGGTGACGATGATCTCCCCCTTGTCGTCTTTGGCGGGACCCACGCGGCACACTATTTTGCTGGCCGACATCCACTCGGCTGTCAGCAGGCAGTTGTGGCCGCATATCGACAGACCTGAGACGGGAGGAGGGGGTCGGGGTGGGGTCGGGGGGTACAGACACACAGTGACAGGACAAATAAACAAACTGTGGGACACACACACACACACACACAGAGCACCTATAACAAGAGGAGCTCACTCAGACAGGCACTGAGGCCTCTCAGCGAGTTTAGTCCAACTGTCACCGGGGGTCAAAGTTCAAGTCGGGGTCACGATCGAGGTCGTGGGTGGCCTTGATCTTCCTTCCCTCTCACTCGGCTCCTTGAAGCGAAACTCGTGTATCACTTGAGTGCTAAGTGGCTCATTACGGGCACAATGTGCCCTCTGCCCTCTTACATCTGTCGGCCTCCATTTAAACCCTCTTCGAGGCTCTTCGGTGCACGAGAAGACAGAAGTGAGGATTACTGACATTTCCAGCTGAGACGTGTGTGTGTGTGTGTGATCAAACGTTAGAGCTGATCAACAAATTAGCCCATAAAAAGCGTGAATAATATCCCCATTAGAGTCCCGTTTCCTGCCTCTGTTCTCCACAGGCCACTTTGTTTGAATACGTAAGCACTCACTCACATTTTTGCATGTCTAATTGTGTAATTCGTGGCCCCGGGGACATTCATGGTCAGAAAATAGACCTGTACCACTGGCTCCCGGTGCACGGCTTGCCAAATGTGGATCAACCCCCCCCCCCCCCCTTCCCCCCTTAAATACAATCACAGAAATGGGGTCGCGGATGAATTTTGGCGAATATGTGGGAAAATATCGGGACGCTCAAACGTAATGGGAACAAGATGGTGGTCGTACATCTGTGTGACTCCAGAGAATTATTTGAGAAATAGGACACACCAACAACAACTCTATTAGTGCATGCAGACTGGTTCTCAAACTAGCAAATAGCGTAATCTAAATATTTACAAAAACTTATGGAGGCAGACTTTTGGAAAGTAATTTGTCACACAAAAAGCAAAACTCGATTAAATAAAAGTTCAATTTCTTTAGTTGGTGGGTCTGGACTTTTTTTTGTTGTTGATGGAGTGCTTATTATCCCAAAGCCTTTAAAGAGCACTCCAACAAATAATTTTAAATGCACGAAAAAAATGACAAAGGATGTATTTCAAAGTATAAAATGCACAAATAAACAGTAAAAGAACAGAAAGAAGAAATTACTTTCTTTTGCCGTTAACATATACTTTTACAGAAATAAAACAGCTTTCCTTAAGAAAACATATTTTGTTAATTGTGTATACAGATGGAACAAATTAATTGTTGCTTATAAGTGTAAAAACATGATTAAAAAAAAAAGATTTTTCTAAATTAAAACGGTGCCATACTTTGGATTTAAATTAAAATGGTTCTGAAAGTAAAAATAAAGCAGTGATGAAATTCTTGTTCCAGATGGGGACTCAAATGAGATGTCCCGTCCACTTACATATCATATAAAAGAAAACAAACGTTACAACAGCCTGTTTAAAGAAACGGGGCTGCTGTGGTTTGTTGATGGATCCGTTAATAAAAGCAGTTAATACAGCTGAAATTACTAAATACTCAAATCGGCCGAATTCTCTCAGCGTCGTCGTCCCTCCTTTTCCAAACAGCGACGACCACAGAGTGAAACAAATAATAAAAATCATCACCTGAGGATTATTATTTACTGTAACACAAATACATGTTAATTACATAACGGTGTTGACGTCTTGTATATTTATATCTGTGCTCTTATGTAAGAAAAAGAAAAAAAAAAGTCTTCTGTATATTTAACTTGACATACTAATTTATACACCTTCATACTGCGTCTGCATGTTTTAGTAAGAAAGAAGAAGGAAAGAAATCTGGAGGAGCACAACGCGACAAGGGTGGATGTCATTCACCGCAAAAATCAATATTGTGTGAGAGAAATTTAGGTTGAAAAATTAAACAGACGCCTGAAAATGCAACATTTTTTTTTTCAGAGCCGGCTGTGTGGCGAGACAAAAAACCAAAAACAACCACCGTCTTACCGACGAGGTCGACCGGGCCGGTGCCCAGGTTCTCGCCACGGATGGTGACTTTGGTCCAGGCCGCTCCCTCCTTAGGCGAGATGCCCGTGACCAGCGGGGGTTGACGGGCACGGGACATGGTGGCCTTCGAGGTAAACGGGAACGCAGCTGTCAATCAGCACCTGCAGGGGGAAAAAAAAAAAAAAAGACAAAAGAGAGGCGGGACGTGATCAGAAACTCACGGAGACGTCTGCGCTAAATCAACGAATAAGACAACCGACAGAATTAGTTAAAAGTGAAAATAAGAGTTGGAGTCAAAGCATTTGATTTTCTTGCACGTCTTTAGTTCAACACCTTCGATTCTTTATTTCTATTGACTGCCCCCCACCCCCCCACACACACAGTCAGAGGCGATTATTATTAACAATTAAATAACTCCTTTATTTAAAAGCAATAATACTGACTTAGAAAATATTTGTAATTTACATCACTAGAAGGTAAAACAGGCAAATTACTGTTACGAATGCAGACAGTACTGTTAAACGGTTACCATGGGAAATTTTAGCATTAAGCAACCATCTGGAAAACAGGAAAAAAAAAAAGGTTAACACACAGCCCTATCCTGATGAATAATAACGAATGCTGTAAATATACATTTTTGGGGGTATTTACCAGTAGCTTTTCTGGAATTCCCAGGCAGCGAGATATTTCGGTTTTTAAAAACCGACCCGGGGGGGGGGGGGGTACGGTGAAAATATGAGCTCGCATTTTGGCTGGCGAGCTCGAGTTAATTTTCCCACCCCTGTAGGTCTCCAAAAAAATGTATGTATTGCGGCAGTTATCTCTCAGATAATAGGAAAAATAGAGGGAGGTGAGCCAAGAACGAAGGAGCAGACGGAGAGCAGGGAGGAAAGGAAGAATGTAAACCTCACAGCGCAGGATAAATAAACCTGGCCTCCCCAATCATTCCACATAAGCCCACACAATACTGGACAGATTACGGTACCAAAGAAGGAGCACCCATGCAAATCACTTCACGTTGGATGGCTGAGGGAAAGGAAGAAGGAGGGGTGGGGGGGTTGAAAAAAATTTTGAAAGGATGTATTTCAGCAGCACAGATGTTTGCTAATAAATTACTGCCAGGTCTGAGAGCGGCCGGCCGATCTGGACTCTGTGAAAGCGGCTCGTTGCCACGCTTCCGCCCGTTTGCTCCGCAGCCAAAACACGTCCTCTGCAAAACAATGCAGGAGTTCACACGGACTCGGACCCTCGGCCAATTCACGGCGGTACCCCCCCCCCCCCCTCCGCCCCCCGCCCCGACGAGACAAGCCGAAGGTTTTCCGCCGCTGCAGCAGAGCCGATGGGATCCATCAAGAGCCGTAAAGCTTATCTCAGGTTATGAATGAATCTAGTGGAGTTTTTTTTTTTTTTTTTCCATTATTAGATCAATCAAAATGTCTACAAAATATTTAAAAGCAGCGGATAAACATCCGTCACAATTTTCAAGAGGGAACACGTTCCCGTCGGAAACTCAAGCATATTCAGTTTACTCTGATATAAAGCAGAAAAACTTCCCAATCGAGAAGCAGGAACAACATTTATTTTGCTCAATAAATGACTTAAACAATTAGGCCGATCTTTCTCAATCATAATGTGGTGTCACTTAATTAATATAGGTCTTTAAAAGTACTTAATTAATTAATTCAAATAGTGTTTATTACCTTAAAAGTATAGTTCGAATTGAAGAACATAAAAGCACCTCAAAGAGAAAGTGGCTTTAATTATGTATGTTGAAGATGCCACTTTAGACTGCGAGGGACATTTCTCGTTATTTTTTTTTTTTAATTCTAAAATATTACATTTATTCAAATATTTAAAAAAAAAAAAACGACGACATATTTAAACCAAAAATGATTTACGTTTTGAGGCATCGTGCCCTCGTGAGTTCAAATAAACATTTGTGTCAACATGTTATGCTTTCGAGACTCTCGAGTTGTACAGCGGTCATAACTTTATATTAAAATACCGATCTGTCATTTCAGAGGTCGGGAATCTCTCTGGAAAAATCCATAACCGGAATTATTCGTCAATAGTTTATCTGTCCGCAGTTTACAAAACAGTTGAGAGATTAATCACTCCAGAACTAGGAAACTTTCTGGGACGCCCCCCCCCCCCCCTCCGCCTCCCTCCCCAATTGCCCGCGACACCCAGAAGTTAACGAGAAACCTCCAACGGGGATCCACCTCGCGCCGTTCACGCTCGTCAAGAGGAAACGGAGGAGCTACAGATCTGACACGAAGGAGATAAGAAGGTTAACGGGCCTAAAAACGAGAGCTCGGCGTATCCCTTCATCAATCCCACATGTTGGGAGCGGGATCGGCGAGGGGGCGGAGGGGAGGGGGAGCGGGGAGGGGTGGGGGGGCGCGGGGAGGGGGGTTCTCTTTAGTTTGTGTAATTGGGATTCTGCTTCCAGGAGTGTTTCTATCCTGTCCCTACTAATCTTGGAAATACACGTGCAGAAACACACAGATAGCAAGCCTGCACACACACACACACACACACACACACACACACACACACACACACACACACACACACACACACACATACACATATATATATATATATATATATGTAGAGACACACACACATACACACACGCTGGGCAGAATGACAGCTCAACTAGGTTGCGTGCGAGGGGCCCGAGCTGGTGTTGTGTGGTCTTGTGTGTATGCGACTATGTGGAAGGATCTGCAAAGAGGTCTGGGCAGTGTGTGTGTTTGTGTGTGTGTGTGTGTGTGTGTGTGTGTGTGTGTGTGTGTGTGTGTGTGTGTGTGTGTGTGTGTGTGTGTGTGTGTGTGTGTGTGTGTGTGTGTGTGTGTGTGCGTGTGTGTGTGGTCTGGGTGTGTGGTCTCTGGCGCGGGCCTGGGGAGAGCCTGCTGACGGCTGGGATGAGAAAAGAGCCGCTGTGTTTACTTTACTCCGGGGGCCATGCATGGACACGGGAACACTGCCCAGACCCCTCTCTGTAACACACACACACACACACACACACACACACACACACACACACACACACACACACACACACACAGAAACTAGGTGGGAGGGGGGGGGGGGGTGAGGGGGCTCTAGCACTAGTCTCATGTCACGCACCGTCACAAATAACCTGCAAACAGAGTAATAGAAGCTGTAACTTTGCTCAGAGCTGTGAGGGAACTTTTTCCTTCAAGTTGCATAAAGACACCCCCCCCTCCCCCCGCCCCTCCACAGGTATTAACCTCTAGGGGGCATTAGAAGACACCCCCCCCCACCCCACCCCTTAAGATTATACCCCTCTTTTCTTCTAAACATGTGTCGAGCCATGCGGGCAAAATTCAATAAATAACAACACAGATGCACAGTCGTCGTCCCCCCCCCCCCCCCTCTCCCTCCCCTCCTGTATAGAAAAGGAAGGCGGTTAAAAAGACTGCCCGGAAAAAAAATAAAAAAAGATGACCATGACAGTGGATTTTCCTCCCCGCCGGGGTTTACAGAGGGTTTACGGAGACGACAGCGCCACATGTCGTAAAGGACAACAACATTTTACACTCGCACTCATCGAGCTTTTGATTTGGACGTTTTTGCATTTTGAGTACAGACGCTCTGAAAGAGAGTTTCTGAGATGCTATAGCTGTAATCAATATATTTATACTAATAATAAAATGTTTGTGGCTTTAAGATAAATAAAAATACGGCAAAAAAAATATTAGAATTGATGTTGATTACAGTTAACTTGGTTTAATTGTTGTCAGACTACTTCCTCAAGGTTTTAACTACATTTATTGAACCTTTTATGATTAATATGTTGTTAATAACGTAATAGATTAATGACATAAACAACAGACAAAAAAAAACTATCAATTACTTGTGTAAGTTATTGATAAAGTAAGAAACCTTCTTATTGGGTTTTGAGCAATTCTATTGGACATTTTTACTATTTTCTGACATTTTTACAATAATGCAATTAAAAAAATAACCACCAGAATAATAACAAAAGATTATATTCTTGTTTATATCCCGGGGAATCATGTTCATCTAGGCGACAAGAATCGTGATAATCTTCCAAGTAAGAGGAAAAAAAAAAAAAAAAAAAATCAGCTGTTGTGGGTTTTAAACTTCTGCTCTGATTGCGCAATATCTGGGACCTGCAGTCACCTGACCCGCCGTGTCGTCACACATGACCATCTCATGAATAAGGCCTTCATGCACCTTCGATCCGTGTGTGCTGCTCCGAGCTCAAAGGTGACTCGTGTGGCAGTGATTGGCGTGTGTGTGTGTGTGTGTGTGTGTGTGTGTGTGTGTGTGTGTGTGTGTGTGTGTGTGTGTGTGTAAGAGAGAGTGTGATGGGTTTAGTGGGCACAAAGGGACCCATTTAGACAGCTCATCACCCTCAACCCCCCCTCCATCATCCATCAGAGAAGCTAACTCACTACGCTGGCGGCTCGGATTCCCCCTCTCCCCCCTCACACACACACACACACACACACACACACACACACACACACACACACACACACACACACACACACACACACACACACTAACACCATTTCACTCCGTGCTCCCCAACATTACACAAACACCAGATTCCATCAAAGACCCCCCCCCCCCCTCCTCCCCGACTCCTCTGAATGCACAGAGCCAGCCAAACATCACCCAGCTTGAGATGACTGCCTGATCACACAGGGCTGGGGGCGGACCTTCAAACAATCCTCCTCAGTGTTCACTCACACCCTGGGCCGACACATGCCTCTAAGATGTGGAGCCGATAGCCAGCCAGCCCCCCCCCCCCCCCCAAATTGACCACAATGTGTGTCAACCGTATCGTATTTCAAGTAAATGGATCGTGTTAACACACCGGCTCTGTTTTTGAAAACAGATGCTTCGACTTCTGACCAGTCGCTCACTTCTTCCACGATGACTCAGCGTCTCCCGTGCGAGCAGCCGGTCCCGGGCACCGTCGGAGACTCTTTCCCGTGACAGAGAAGGAGGACAACAGCGATCAGATGTGTGCGTCTGGCTCGCTGTGCCGCCATCGTCCATGCCTGCCCACAGGGTTTGTTGTCTTTAGAGCTATCTGTTTGTTTGTTTGTCAGTCTCAAGTGCTTTACCGAGTTATTCCTAATGAAGTTGAAGTCCCCAATTTCCCATATAAAAACCCTAAACCAATAAACAGAAAAATGAAGTAGGGGCCTGCAAATGCGGGACAATGTTTGCGGAGGATTAAGGAGCTGGAGACAGGGTGGCTCGGCACAATGATATGGTGAAATGGAGCGGTTTGAACCCTGGTGAGGCCGGCGAGGACGCCGCTTTACATGAAATAAAAACAAATCACCAGCGTGAGAAACATCCACATACATACTGTTAAAAAATTACATAAACAATTTGGCTTCCATGACAAATCCAAATTTGTTTTTCGTTAGCATGCAACTTAGCAAAACATATTAATATATATTGTATTTTCTGCTGCAACTGATGAGCTACTTAATGTCTTGATCAAAAATTAGTTTGGTCAATAAAGTGTATTGCCTATCATGTTTTCCACAGATCCAAAGTCTTCAAATTAATACTAAATAATAAAATACATTAAAAAAAACTTTACTTTTTTTATTCTAATAATAGTGATCATTTGAGCTAACAATCTAAAACATGTCATATTCAGTGTATTATCATATAAGAGAGCAAAAAGTAATTAAAAAGCCAAATCCAAGAAAAAAAAAAAAAAGCTCTTAACTCTTCCTTTTGTCTTAAATTGTGTCACTATATAATCAAACAGTTTAAATAAGTGTAAATCTTGCTAGAAGATGAGCTGACCGTATTAGTGAGCCCGTCTCTTTGAGTTATGTGTTGTTGTTTTTTTTTTCTCTGTCTGTCCGTCTCTCTGTCCGTTCAGGTCGGAGTGGGTCACAGAAACCACAGTGTGATGACCAGCGGCCCAGCAAGCCTGTCAGCAGGAGGGGGATGGTGGGGCGGGCGGGGTGGGGGGGTGGGGGTTACCAGGTGGGGGGGCAGACTGCCTGACCGGGGCTGACCCCCGTCACTCCGTTCACCCGGAGCTCTACGGAGCAGCAGCGCTGAGGAAAAAAGCCTCAGAAAACACAACCCACCACATTCCACCAAAACAAACAAGCAGGGCCACCCAAATTTTTCAATTAGAGCCCCCAGGAGGGGACAGGAAATGGATCAGTGTAGCCTTGCCCTCGCCCCCCCACCTCCCCCACCACCACCTCCTCCTCCTCCTCCTTCCCTCAGCTGAGCAGTGCTGACTTTGGGGAGGAGAAGAAGTGATTACAACAGGCTCCTAAATGTTGAACACAAATGATGGATAATGTATTTCTACAGGACACGGCGCCAGCCTGCTCTCGACCTGTCAATCAATCGCTCAGATTCGTTTCTATACATGCAATCAATCGGCTAAACAAACACACGTGGTCAGGTACCGTTTCCCTCAAACATACGTATGTAATGAAAAGTCGCTTCTGACAATATATGACAAAAGTAAACAAGAAAAAGGGATTATAGTGGCTTAGACACATGCTGTCTGAAAACAGTACGCTTAATGAGGCCGCGGGAAGAAAAAGTGTTTATGTTTTAACAGGGAGGTCCAATAAGAAGTATATTAACATTTTGACTATAAAATAACACCACCACCATCATCTTACAATCTCATCAGTTGGTGTTAATTACGTCATTACTGGAAAATGTTCAGATTTATTCATCACATCAAAAGATGCCAAACATTTTTGTTTGATTTCAGCTTCTCAGGCGTGTAGATGTGTGGTTTGTTTTTTTCATATATGACGGCAAGATGAATAGAACAAACAATGAAAAGACATCTAGGGAATCTTAATAGACATCTTCCACTATTTCTTGACAGAAATCCTCAGCAGATATAATCATTATCAGTAACTCAAGAATTCTGCAATAATTTCTTCATTAAACCCCATCGACCGAACATGTACGGAAATTAGAATTGATGGCAGCTTCGGACGCGAGAACCGTACGGATATTAGAGTCTTTCACAACAAAGTCAAGCTTTTTCCACTGAAACTTCATATCAAAATGAAATTACTTACTCATCCGAGAAAAGCACAATATTTGGGAGGCAGCAAAGAGGAGAATATCATTCCCACCTCAACACAAGATTAAATAAGCAGCATGAGAGAACGATGCACTGGAATAACACGACCAGTCCTGCAGAGGCGAGATTGATATCCACTTTCCAAAAGAAGCCAACAAAAGGACGATGCCAGTGATGAACACATAACTCGGTGCGGTGCGGATGCTCGTCCGTCCTTGTATGACAAAATCGTGGCAGTAAGACGAGATTGAAAAATGTTTAATGCGCAATCAAGTTGCTTACTAGAACAATGAAGGTGATTCGACATGAAATATGAAGCAATATTTTATCTTATAAAATCAATGAAGCGGTGATGCATTAACTACTTGTGTTCAAGTTTAAAATATTCTATTGTTTATACTCATCAGTGGCTTACTTTCCGAGTCATATGAGGTCAGTGGGTGTCAATGTTCTCATTTGCACACATTAATTGTTTTCCAAGTATAATCGAGGTGTTACGTCCCAATTTTTTTATTATTATTTTAAACAGGCAGTTTCAAAGTTAGGAGGCAGCTGCTTAACATATGTTGACAGTGTTTGCAGTCATTACTGATGTTCAGGTGACAATGAATAACGACTGTAGATTTTCTTGTGCATGCAACAGTCCTTCGCATTTAAGTACGTGTTTCACCAGAAGGATGAAAGATGAAGATTTCTGAAGCTGTTGTCATTTAGATTTGGCATTTCCTGGTTTACCAAATTGTTAACTTAGGTCTATGGATTCACACCTAGTTTTTGGAAAGACGGTTTGGTGCTTAGTGAAATGTAATTTAAATGCTTTGAGCAACACAAACGTTTTAATAATATAACCTTAACTGTAGGACGGAGCTAAGTGGGACAAATAAGGTGGATTTTTTACAGTAATTGATACAGAATTACCGAGCCGAATTTACCAGAAGTCGTTCAAGGTTAGTAAAAATTCGTAAAATATGTTCTGTGACACAAACAACACAACACAACTCCACCTTTACGGTAAATTGACAGAAACTTCGACGGACTTTGGTTGAACTCGTTCGTCTCGTCGTTAACAGAGTGGAAGACTTGACAACGCTGTGTCCCGTCTCCCGGCTTAATAGTTGTAAACAGAATATCACCGACGCGTTGCGTGGACCCGGCGAGACGAACCGAACAACCCGGCGGTGTTTTTACGGAACAGTTGATCTGCTTTGTTGACAAAATGTGACGGCTAACGTTAGCTTAAGCTAGCGTTCGTTAGCAAAACAATTCGTTTCACCGGAAGGGAATACGGAGGCTGTCATTTGCGTTCGTCGTAACCTTACAAAAGCGCTTATATTTCTACTTGCCTTGCCACAATGACTTCAACTATAATTTGAGAAGATAATGAGGAAAATATCCTGGAGAAAAAGGTAACTTACAGTTCACAGCTTCTTGTCTGCAGCGAGCGTTTCCTGTATCCTGTGACTACTTCCGGTCCCGTGTTTCAGCCACAGCCTTCAGAATTAAATCACTTTTTTTTTCCTTTTTTATAATAAAATAAGATAAAATAAAGTAAGTAAAATAAAATAAAGTCATAGTTTGTAATTACTCTGTTAGGATTGATGAATATTATGAATCTGGTTTCTGTCCTATTTTGACTGACACATTTCCATGACTTCAAATACAAATTTGGAAAACAAAATCAAGGTGAAAATTTCAACATCCTGCTACTAAATCACGCCTGAAAAGACAGAGCCATGATATATGGTTTTACTTCAGCTTTTAAATTAGTCTTTGACAGCCTTTTAAGTTGGTTTGATTTTTTGTGTGTGTGTGTGTGCACATCTACCTTGACGGCCTTCAAAGAATTCCTGTAAGTTATGACCACATGATCAATCAATGCACACTTCATTTTTTTTTGGTTCAGACAATAAAAGCAGCGTGCATGCTCATCTGAAGTGTTGGATGTCCTTTGTGTGAGAATTACATTTTGAAGCCCGGTGGGATTTTTTTTTTTTTGCTTCTTTCCTCGTCTCTCTTTTCACGGTGCATCACTGAGGTATTTCCACTTGTTCTGGGAAAGGCGCAGCATCATTAGAAATGCAGCAGGGACCACCCAGGCACACACTTGAACACTGATACCATTACATTTATCTCACCAAATTGTGCAGGGCAGAAAAGAATTTCTGTGATAAGGCAAGGCCCAATCCCCAGAGAAACCATATTGTCCAATTAGACGGGGCAATCTGATAATTGAGGGATCAAACTGTGACTTGAATGTTTGTGCAGATGCTGATGTAACACAAGAGGCTGTTTGTCTACATAAACATCAACTTACAGCAATGACGCTGGAAGATTTTGATCTGCGTCTCAGCGGTATAAAGCCTCTGCCGATGAACGAGAACATCAGCGGCATATCAGACATACCACCTGGTGAATCTACAAATCGGTGGCTTATTTAGAAAATGATATATGTCGTATGTTCAGAGAAAATATTATGGTGGGGGATATTTTGATATTAATTGGTATTTACAATGTTAAATTAAAGACCCACTTTTGCATAATGTTTTCTTTTGAGTTGAAGGAATAGTTCAAAACATATTTTCTCCTATCAGGAGGAAGATGAGAGCATCGCTCTCACGTTGTTTTCATGAAATATGAAGGTTAAGCCAGAAGCTAGTTAGCTTAGCTTAGCATTACGATTGGAAACGGAGGGGGGGAGGGGGGACAGCAAGCCGGGCCTGTCCATGGATAGTAATGTCTGCCTGTCAGGCACTTTAAAGCTGACTGATTAACAGCTTAAATTCTTATATATATTTTACATTTATTTTAAAACATACAAAAAACAAATTGTAAACACAACAAGTTGTGGTTTTACTTGAGGTTATGAGCTGCTTGGGTGACATCCTGTTTGTCCCTGTTTCTGCTCTTTATTTTCACATAGCTACTGGTTGCAGCTAGTATCGATCTTCTCGTCATTATTTGGCGCTATATGAATAAAATGGACTTGAATAAATGGAATGAAATACTCTCTGTTGACAATTTTCTCCGTTCGAAGGCGAAAACGTGATTGCATGTCGTGCTCTTAAATAGCGCCGGCTCCCTGAGCAGGTGTCCGAGGTGCGCTCCGGAGGGACCTCCGTTGGTGCCTCGATCCTTACTGTGACCCTCTAAATGTTGTGGAAATCTACAGCCCGTAATGGCACAAGCTGCGCTGGCACCATTGCTCATCCCCTGAAACCTATTGTTTCATTGTTTGTCTTCTCCAGTTTTTTCCCATGGGCCCCTGGCCAGTGAGAGGAAAAGGTCACTGTAAATATTGCACTGAAATCCTCCCTCCCTCCCTCCCATCGAGCTCCTGAAGATGGAACAGAGGAGCAGTGGGTGAGCACTTCCTTCCTGCGCAGGGCATTTTCAGCCGTAAGACATCAAACGAGTAGGAATCCCTCAATGTCAAAGACCGCTGCAGTGAGGTCATATGCTCGGTGGTGACATTACAATAACCTGGGCAGGTCGCCGATTATTATAAAGAACATCATATAGTGCAATATCATATGTCATAGCTGCTTTTTAGTCTCTGTAAATGACCAATGATATGTTTTCAATGTTAAACCCTGCCTGCATTATGCATCTCATAAAACCCCCAAAATATTTGCATGTATTCCAAGGGAAATGAAGTTAGGGCTCAGGAACCCCCGACCCATGTGTGACTAATCGCTAGCCTGTAGCGCTGCTGTTAATATAAGGCGAGGAGATTTTAAATAAACCTCTGATATTTGGGTTTGTTTTGCTTGTGAGTGGCGCTCTATCTCCCGGTGCTGCCCTTTTCCTCGGAGGAGCCCGGTTCCCTGGGCTCACATTTTGGGCTCCGGAAATCCAGGCCTGTGCCAGGCTTAGCTTGGAAAAGCAACCAGACGAACACAATGCAAGAGCGAGAGTTAAAGAGGGAACAGAGAGTCTTTCAGTCGGAGTGCTGACACATTGCTCGACACGGTGGGTGAATTACACGACCGAAAAAGATGGATACACAAATCTCTTGATGTCTTTTCTCTGACCTTTGAGGGGTCATCAGTAGTCGGCGCCCCATAGAACATATTAGAAAGTTATTGGTGACACCTCTGATACGTGGGAAGAATTTCTCTTTGCATTCGTTCTCATGACTTTAAATTCTTGTCAAAAATATCCTTTTTAGAATGTTTTAAGTGACACAAACAAAATCCCATTCACCAAATTAAACCAAATTATTTTCCACAACATGTAGAAAGTGAATGTTTTAGTAATCTGGCTCCTTAAAGTACCGAGATGTGGAGAATATGGGAGCGACTTTCTGCCGTTTTAAGTGAGATTTTAGAAGAAACGGAGGGTGTGAGAGGGTATAAAGGGGCATTTTCCCAAATATGTTCAGGCTTTTACCACCCAGGTTAAGATAACATGTTCCTCGCCTTCTCATAACAACACTCCTCCGGCTCCCCCCACAACCCCCCAAGGCCAGACAACAGGCTACTGTGTCTCAGGAGGCGCAGGCCAGATCAGCTCTGAGCGCTGTGGAGAAACACTCTCTGGGAAAAGTCTGGAGAGGAAAATGAAAAAAAAAATGAAAAAAAATCCTCGAGGACATAAAGCAAACCCAGAATGACTTCTTCTTCTTACACGGGGTTGTCTTCCAAAAAGGTCGTTGTAGTAACACGGCCTCAATGTGGTTTTTTTCCCCCGTTGCATCCCTCCTTGTAATGAGCAACACCACTTTGAGGGGAAACAGCTTTTCATCGTCAATGCATGCTGCAGTGTGTGTTCTCCTGGTTTTGATGGGATGTGACGGGTTCGAGTGTGTTCAGAACTGTTTGTGTTTATAAACAGGTGGACTTGGTTTCAGATGAGGGTTGTGTGTGTGTGTTGTGTGTGTGTGTGTGTGTGTGTGTGTGTGTGTGTGTGTGTGTGTGTGTGTGTGTGTGTGTGTGTGTGTGTGTGTGTGTGTGTGTGTGTGCGTGCGCTTGATGGGCCCACGCCAATCGCAATCAGGAGGAGAACATAATAAAATCGCACACTCTACGGCTGATGTCATACACTCCGGCTCTGTTTTCTGTCGTCATTGATCAGATGTTTTGGATTGTAATATTGGTATATTGCTGCCATATTTTTTATTTTACGATTTAGTGAGACATTTGTATTGTAGCTATATTACTTCATCTAATTGTAAAACAATGTCTTATTGTTATACCTTTTTTTTTTGGTGAAGAAAAAGACTAAAATGGGACTTTTTCTATTCTGAGTGTGTCTCATTGACCTGTTTATTGTGTTCAGCTTTCTGCAAACATGTTTCCCCTCTTATAAAATAACTTTTATGATAATGAAATGTAAAATCCAGATGAAAAAGATGAAAAAAATAAAGGATTTTTTTTAGTGGGCCTACTTTAAGATATTCAATAAATGAGAGAATTAAAGGACACGACATGGATTAAAAACACCACATCACAGAAACTGAAAGTAAAATAAAATCTTACTTTCCACTGTGTGAAAGGAAGAGAGGGTCTTAACTTAAATGAGCCCTCTAATGCCTCGTATGGGTTTTTCCATCCCATGGATTCGCCTGTAAGGATATAACACACTCAGGAAGAACTCAATTGGCCTCACTGAATATTAACTGGACTTATTTTGTTGCATATTGGCTCACAGAACTATGATTTAATAATACGTCTTCATTTCCGTTGTTAAATCAATGACAGTCAGGATTCAGGCCTCCGTGGGCTGCTTCGTTGTGTCCTCAGGATTTTTTCCTCACTCTGAGGCCAAAACATTTCACAATAAAGCAGGAAAGGTGGCTGCAGACCAGAAGGGGGCGCCCAAGAATGTCATTTCTGAACTTGGCCTCTGCGCTGAGATCTGGTTTGGCAAGAAGAGAAGCAGAAGATGTTCAGTGGATGAGAGGTGGACAAAAACAAAAATGCTGAGTTTTGAGGATTTAATGTGGGAAATATTACTTGGCTCATGGCTGCTTGAACTGAAGGAGCTTCTAGTCCCACATTAAACTTTGTTTGTAAACCAAACATTTGCGCCAGAATAATCTTTAGAGGTGGACAAATTAATGATATTATTTCATAATAACTTGAAATATTTGAAAAAATATCTATAGGCCTGTTAATGTTGACCTGAATGAGTTAGGCCACAATACAGAGACTACTTCTGGGATTCCTTACACTAAAATAGTCTATATAAATTTTTTTTCTTATAAAACCTTTTTTTTTTCATTTCAGGAAGAGGCAGAGCTCGAGAAATTTGAACGTTGTATTTTCATAAGTAGCTGTATGATAAATTTGACTGAATAAAGTTGTCTAATATGAGTTTATTTTAAAATATAAATCAAGAACTCTTTGATTAAAGACCAAAATGTGACGAGGCACACACTGTCAGCCTTCAGTACTGAAATACTTTCACTCACAAAATAAGGTCTAATTACAAGATAGAAGTTAGAATGAATAGCATAAAAAGAAAAGGAAAAACAAATGAAGAGAAATTATAAATCATGCGCAAAGAAAAGAAAACAATTGAGCTCTAAAAATCAGGCAAAACTGTCAAAAAATTATAGAAAGTCAACGGAAACATTTGACTTTTAAAAGACGTACTTTCTGTTTGCAGGAGTGCTGTGCTGGATTGTTTTTGCACACTGCCTTACAGGAATTAATAGATTTCAAAGAGATTTTGTTACATGTGATGTCATGTAAAGTACATAACGTACGTTATGTAACAGCCAGGGAGGCCGGGAACGGCACATCAAAGAGTTTTGGTTACAGAATGAATGCGCACGTTTGTAAAATGTGCATATGAAGACATGAACATCTGCACAGTCCAGGTAGAAACTTCAAAATGAAAGTTACAACACAGAAGACAATGAGCTGAAGGTGTGATCGATCATTTCCCTTTAAATCTCTGACAAATAAGCATTTCTGACTTATTTGGGGACGTCGACACATATATGTTATAGAGTACGTGTGCATGTGTGTACACAAATACTGTATGTGTATACATTGCAGTCAGTGTGTGTGTGTGTGTGTGTGTGTGTGTGTGGGTGGGGAATTGAAGCAGAGACGCTGTTTGTAGTGAAAACAGTGAGAAAGAAGACACAGAGAGGAAGCCAAACACAGGCTGCTCTTTGAAGTGCAGAGCAGGGTAACGCTATTGTGACCAGGTTGCTTACCCAACACAAGTACAAGTCGTGTGTCAGTACAACACGCACACACACATATCTGACGGTACACATTTCATAACAAGTGGTATATAAAGTATTGCGTATGGATGGCGCAGATCGGAGGTGCTGCAGAGGCTATAAATTGTACTATTAATGGATGTGAGAGGCGGCGAGAGATTTCCTGTGTTAAGTGGATGAGGTATATGTGGCATACAGGAAGGGAAGTAGCATGTGTGTAGTTCAGCGGGGGGGTGCTGATGGGGGGGTGTATAAGGAGAACTATAGGATTGTGTATGTTGGAGAGGTGCGGGGTGCACGGAGGTGCAAATTGAGGTCAGTTTCAGACGAGTAGCCCTTCTTAGCTTTGATCCTCCGGCTGAACTGGATGAAAGACATCCTGCTTCCCTTGCCAAGGAGAGTGTGGAGGCGGGCGGGATGGGGAGGCTGGGGGGAGGGAAGGGGCTACCTGATAAATATGGCTTAATGCAGCACAAACTGTTTCCTCTATGACACGGTTTATCTGTAATTTTCATCTCTCGCGTCTCTCCTGTTAAACTCGCCCACGCTCTTTTGTAAATCGCTCCCCCCTTCCTTTTTCTTTTCCCTGCTAGTATAAATCCTGATAGGGAACTTCATCAATGCTTTGTCTCTATCTGCTCTTCCCTGACTCTTCCCTCTATTCTCTTGTTTTCCTTTTTCAGTTGCATTCAAAATCTGAACTTTGATCCTCCCACAAGCTGTCAGACACCGGACCCGAAGCCTGGAGCGATGCCGCCGCCGCCTGCGTGGGTGTGTGTGTGTTTCCACATGTGCAACTTGGTGCAAAAGTATCCATATTCATGTCAATCACTGCTTTACGTGATTTAAAAAAATATATATAATTACTTAATTGGGATTAGGTTGTTTAGACTTGACTCCGTTATGTCACTGATGTGTCTTCATGATGTAATGGGAAATAGATTTTAGAATTTCAGTTGCATGAGTCGAGGACTTTTTGGAGTTTTAGTTGTCATTTTTAGTAGTTATAATAATGTTCAGGTCTCACCATAGTAACGACTTAGAAAGGAGCGATGAGGTGAGGAACAGCAGCCGTCAGGTGGTCAGACAGGTGAACTCCAGGTTGGCCAAGTTTATGTGGAAAAAAAAAAAGACACTTAATTCATGAATAAAACTTTCTCTCAGAATCCATCACAGTTTACTTCAACTTCCCGATTCAAATGACCTACTGTATTTACAGGAAGACACGACAAAAATGCACAATCTTTTTTTATAAGCTGCTTTAATGTTGATTTAAAAAATAACCCGATTGATTGTGTGTACCAGAAATTTTTATGACCCATAATGTTTTATTGGGTCCTTTCAGTAAATGACCCACAATAAGTGAACATTCAAGTCATAAGTAATGATGATGGGAACAAAGGAGCAAGTCAGGTGACGTTGTCAAAGAGACACAGGAGAGGTGCTGGGAGGAGGTTGAGGTAGATGGATGGGTCGACAAAACACTGGACTTTTAAACCAATAGTGACAATTGTTTCAAATCTCTCCTGTGCCATAATCTTAACCGCAGGTTTATGATTGTAACCATAGCGATGATAAGCGACAGAGACAAAAATCTTCTCCTAAATCTGATCAAATCTTTAGCCTGTCACCTCATAAACGGGTTACTTTAATTATTAATTTCTGAACAGGTGACTCACTTTATCTGAGAAATGCGCCGCTGATAACGCCCCTGAGTGATATCAGAGGGATACAATGGGAACAAATTAGTTATATGAAAGTCACAGAGCCTTGTACTGTAAATGGCAGCCAATCCCAGATAATCCCATATAAAAAGTGGCATAAACTGAAATAACAGCAGAGGTGAAGCCGGTTTAAATATTGTTCGACATGACTGCAGATTTACCATCAAATAAAGAGGTTTAAACTATTTAAATTGTTCGTTTACAGCCCGACTGTTCACCACGCGTTTTTCTGACACGTTGAACTGATGTCGCCAGATCTCAGAAACTGAAGATGCTTTTTGGGATTTACTTGCAAACAAAACAAAAGTTTAAATTCACCAAAATGCATTGGACTCATTCTCCACAATGAATAAACATTTCTTTCCTTCTAAACATTTGCAAAGCCAATTTTTTTTTTTGCATTTTAAAGTATGCGTTGTTTATACAGTGAACCCTCGTTTTTCGCAGGGGTTACGTTCCAAATAGAAACCGTGATAGGCGAAATCCGTGAAGTAGTAACCTTTATTTTACAATTGAAATAGATAGAACTGGACATTAAATATATCTACGTTACATATAGTCGTAATGTGATTTCAATGCACGATGCAAATCCGTGAAGCAGCGAGACCGTGAAAGGTGAACCGCGTCATAGCGAGGGTTCACTGTATATATATCCTGCTGGCTTGCAGTTGTCTTCTTTGCTGCTTTTTTTTTTTTTTTGGAGCTCACCACCACTCAGCAGAATAACATGAATCTATTGTTAGGATATGAGTCATACCATCCAAGTGTGCAATGTACAAGACAAACAAAAACAGGAACCCATTAATAAAAACATTGCTCCACAGCACTACTAGTGGTCAAAAACACCACAAGGAACCTTTAACTTGAATGAAATGTTGTCGTACTAATAAAGAAAATAAACGGCAGTCATTTTAAATTCTCTCTTTGTCTTTAGCTTTCTGCTCGGAGCTGCGCGACCTCAAAGTTTTTCTTTGCGCTGGAAAACAAAACAGACTCATATGGAGCAGAAATGACAGGATGGAGCTACGAGTTCAAATACAATAGAACTCAGGAACAAAGAGGATTAATAGAAGACCACTTTCCCGTGTTTGACAGGAGACGCTCTGCGCGTTCTTCATTTATTTGTGCTGGACGGAGTGGAGTCTGGAAAAGTGGAAACAAGGAAAAAGAGTCATCTGATAAAAAAAAAGAAGACATCAGACAGTTGAAGGGAATTCATCACTGGCAGAATAAACATTTTTAGGATGTTACGGAAGCCGTGCGTGCCGGCTCGGAGGTCCATTAAAGAAGTGGGAGGATGCAAATGATGTCTCTGAAATAAAGAACGGCGCTACAAACGAATCTTGGGAGATAATCTACACCCCGAAGTGACTTTATGGGAAGAGCTGCAGCTGATCTGGCACCGGCTCAGCCTGAATCCGTTCATGCCGTGTGTGTGTGGGAACAAAAAAGCATCTTCACGTCAGTAAACAGCGCGTCAGCTTTCTTTGAGGGGAGGTTTCACCTTTGTGACAACAGAGCAGGTGGGTAGATTACCTGGTCACACAACACTATAAACCTGCACGGCAGCGCTGACTCAAAGACGGAGTGGAAAGATGCACGCGAGGAATTTAAAAACTAGTTTCCATTACAATGGATGAGCAACGTTAGCCTAAACAATCCAACTACGAGAGACACAAACGAATGTGCTTTATAGTTCTGATCTGTTTAAAGAGTTTCGGATTTAGAGCTCAACCTTGATTGATTGATAGGTCGATGTCTCACGCCTTTAAAGCTAATGTGCTGTTGAATGACCCCGTCTTTTTTTTTTTTTTTTTTTTTCATGCAGCCATCTTGGATTTTATAATAGGGATGGAAACACCGGCTCTGTTGCATAATTAGACATGTCACAACAGCCGGGGATCTCTCCGGCTCTCTAAACTAATCTCCTCTGACAATTTCCTTTGCAGCCAGAAAAACACTTCATCCAATGAACTGAGGAAAAGGTTGTTCAGTTTAATGGATTAGTGAGAGGTTGCTATTAAAAGGATGAAATGGTGAAGTGATGACATTTAATATGAAAAAAGTCAAAGGTCAACTTCACCATGACATCATAATGTTTTGCTAGATTAACTCAAGAATTATCCACGTAAACCGCAAAGTGCTAATTCTAGTTCAATTTGTGTTTTTTACGGTATTGGAGTGTTCAAATAGAACTCGTGGAGAATTCGTGGTTACGACGTGGAAGGTCGTGGGCACCGTACGCTTGGCGTTCAAGTTCAAAACACCATCGCTAGGTAACAACAACGCGGAGGGCGTCTAGAAGCCTCAGAGGCTAACAATTCAGCAGCAGGGTAACGCAGAAAATGCAAAAAGACACAGAGGGAAAAGATGAGGCCGTCGAAGATCAACATTTTCCTCTTTTATCTAAACTCCACATGACTAAAATTAGAATATGGCTCTGACGTTGCTGTCCACGAGAGGGCGCCGTCCATGTGGACTCTTCTCATATCCGTGGTGAACACGACCCCAGCATCCAGCGTCCTCCCTAGAAAAGTGTAAAGTATAATTTCTGTGGCCTAAATCCCATCTCCGACTCCATATTTAATTACCTTCAGCACCCACACACCCTCCCCCCTCCTCCCCGCCCCCCTCCCACCGCACCACCACCGGCCCTACGCATTTAGCAGGAAATGGAATGCGACACATTTACGTCGGTTTCATAAGAGCCACAACGAGAGTATCATCGCAGATTAACGATTTCCTCAATGCACATCCATCATGGGGTTTACAGCCGCACGAACACTCACACATCTTCAGGTGCGTTGGGATGCGTCCACCGCCACAGAGAATTCCTCCGATTTGTGTAACTGTGTTTGGTTTACACAAACACACACACACACACACACACACACACACACACACACACACACACACACACACACACACACACACACACACACACACACACACACACACACACAGAGTGATGCAGAGGCCGAGCTGCGTTGTGTTTCTTTCAACACCCAAAGGTTCCCCGCTGCCTGCGCATGAAGGGAGGTTTCTTAGATGGTGAACATCCCATCCAACCTGTTTCTACTCATTACGAGGTGACAGTTGGATTGTTATCTGGGAGCCAAACAAAAGCCGGAGGCCTGAGACGCGCTGACACCTCAGTGGGCTGCTCATTGACCTGGAATGAGCCCAGCGCACGCCATCATCATCCAAGAGCAACAATAAATCCAAACTGTCAGGAGAAAAATAAAAAAATCAGAGTGAGACGCAGTCGTAATAACGCAAAAACCAGCAGATGAACGTCTGAATATTGTTGATAGTCTCGAGCCAATCATCTAATACTCTAAAATTATATAGTTTAACGGCAAAGAAAACTTCTCACTTGACGGTGCGTCGTTTGTTTTAGTGCCTCACTTTTCAACTCACAGTTCCCACAGATTTCCTGTTTCTCTTGCTGTGGCCACAAAAGCCAGCTGCCTCCCAACAGTAGCGTTGTGTACAGTACACCGCGAGTGGAGTGAGAACAGACATGTTTGTTTCTGTTGATGTAACGATGGTAATAAAAACTGAAACAGAACATCACTGTCATTAACGTCCAACAGCAACAACCGGAGGATTTTCTGTTACCGATTTAATTGATACTTTTAAATGATTTGCTCCCCGGAGGATTCACCGGATGATGATTTAAAAAAAAAAAAATTGGGATATAATGTGTTCAACTGTAGTTTGCATAAAAAAATTCCAATGGAAACTCCATTGTTGTGTTGTTGGCTTAGTCATTTTAGGAAGCTGCAGACAGGTGATATTGTTTGAAGCAACAAGAAGTAGCTGGCTTCAGTTTGGTTCACGTCTTCAGGACCGACACCGGGGCTGCTGAGGTCATCTCGGTGCAGTGGCCACAATCAGAGCTGAAAGTTGAGCGACACAAAATGGCTCAAAAATGTATTTTTCCCCCCAAAACAATCATCATTACAAAGTCCTCCAGTTCCAGGCCTTTGTATAATCAATCTGAGTCATTACAGTATGTCAAATAAACAATGAAAAGGTTCTATTTTCACGTTATTTCTGTCTCTGAAAGCTCTGTTTTCTGCATGCATGCATGTTTCAGTGTAATTCATCACCTCAGTAAAAGTGGGCTACAATCAAGGCATTGAGCATGTCGAGGCTCTAATAGCGGACAGTTGTTGTTAAAAGTCTCTTACTATTGTGTCAACAGATTTGAACTGCTGTTATTATGACCTCATAAAACAGCGTGTGGACTCCGGATAATTAACCGTGAACCTCGTAGATAGTATTTAATAGGGAGCACTCGAGGGCCTCCTTCGGTGACGTAAATCTGCTAAAACGCCGTGTCTCTGCCACGGTTGTCGTCCACGGCGGACGGCGGCAGGCGCTGTGTGTGTGTGCTAATGCAGAGACGGCAGTCAGCGTTTCAGCCAGAGAGGCTGTGTGGTCCTCCAGAGTCTTCCACCATTAGTTTGTTTACAGAAGTTAAAGCTGTGAGCTGCCGAGTGCCCGGGGCCAGCATTCCAACACGGTGGCTCATACGAGCATGCACAGGCACACTCTGCAATGCTGTTGTCTCCCAATACAATATATGCAAACCTGCAGCAGCACTGAAGCAAAGCGAAGCAAAGCCCAAACTCCCGATGCTTTTTTTTTTCGGCCTTCTGCCTCGTCTTCACGTGCGGATCGTCGCTTTGAATATGATCCATCTAATCAAACCACCGACAAGGCAGGAGGGCGGCGGAAAGAGGAGCCTCGGTCCACGTAGCCTCCTCAACTGGCAGGTGAAAGCTGTTGCATGTTGAAAAAAAAATGAGCCGTTACACATGCGATTTGAATGTACAGGTGAGATGTCTCCGGCTGATAGCGCATGTTTGACATTAATAACGGGCTCGTGTGCATCGCATACAAATGAGTAATCATCGGGCTCGCTGCGGCCAACCATCGCGTCACGAGTTCCCCCTCCGGATAGGTCGGTTAATAAAAACTCGCAGGCAATGGACGAGACGACACGGTGGACAGTAATTAAACAGACAAATATGCCGACATCACATGAAAAGTCGGTCCTTATCCGAGAGGTACCTCCCATCTGTCTCTCCATCCGCGACGTCGACTTACAGTATGTGCCTGCCAGTCGAGCGAAAAAGGAAGGAATGTAAATAGCTTTTGTGCACCCATAGGAGTACGGCAATAATAAAAACGCCACTGCGGTAATTGGTCAGGGTTAAAGGTTATTTAAAGGTTGTACTGAAAAGGCCGTATACCAGCTGCTTCTGCTTTTTATGTTACGCGCTGATAAGGACGTTCTCGTCTCTGCAGGCTCTTTGTCCGAAGGTTTCGGGAAGGTAAACGTTCGAGCCGCGTATCAGTACAGGTGTCACACACGTTGACCTCAAGTTTGAACGGTTACGCACCTGAGTTAGTATAATGGGACCCGCTGTATCTTATTTACACAGCTAGAAACTACAAAACAACACGGCTCCGGAGCTTATCTGCTATTGTTCCTGCAAAACTACGCTCACGTGTAAACTATTTTTCCGCATCGTCAAATTTTTTTTTTAAAAATTGGTGGAAACTTGAGTAATCCGACACCAAATTCAGTGTGAAACTCTCGTGATATATAACTCCCTGCAGCTTTTCAAAATATCTCCATGCAAACTATTTACTGCTGGCCACATTTCATCAATATTTTTAATCTCCATTCAACAACCATAAAGCTGTCATCCCATTTAGGTTAATGCGAATGCTTAGTCATTCACACAAAGCACAAAATTGGACTGCGTACCGACACACCCTGCGCTTAATGGCCCCGAACGCCGTCGGCCACAGGTAATGGCGAAACGGTGAAAGTTCCTGAAACGCAGCAGATGGCCTAAGTTTTAAAAAGTCGTCGCATTTCTGTAAGCAGCAGTCACGCTATCCAGAAAAAAGCTCTGAGTAAAAGACGTTTCTGTAATCAGCAGCCAGCTTTCACTTTGCAGGTGTTTTTTTACTTCTAAAAACAAAGTTCCAGTTGAAGTAATTACCACACGAAGCCGTAATGATCGCATGTTGACAGATGATGAAGCAGCACGTAGCAACAAAAAAGTACGTTTCAAACATAAATTACGGGTGTTTTATTCATTTTTTTTTTATTAGATTTTAATGATCTCATTACTGTAATATGTTTTTATAACATTGGAACATTAATATTCTCTAAGTGCACTCATTTTCTAACTAATTTGATTTGATATCTACTAAATGGTTTCTTTCATGTAGTAGTTTATTGACGTGACACCTTGGGTACTTCTTGCTTTCAAAATAAGACACACAAAGTCAAGTATTTTAAAAAGTGCTTCTTATAAACTAAAATATTTACAAAATATTCATAATAATATAATATGCAGCTAAAGTGAACTACAAAATATTGGACAAAAGCGAGGGTTTAAACCGGAGAAATGTTTTTACATGATTGATTACTTGGACTTTGCTAGATTATTGTTTTTGAGCTAATTCTTTAAGTGGAAGTCTTTTGGTTTTGTACATCTTAGATATTGCTCATATTCTTTTGAAAAGATTTGCCATATTAACAAAATACGGCACTGACTATACACCTAGTTTGACTGTTATTGGAATTTTGAATATTATCACATATTTATCCCAATATCTTTGGGCTAGTAGGAGCTTGGTAAACCCACTGGTTGGTTCAGCAGTCTGTTATCAACAACGTGCGGCATATGACTGTTGGACAGTACCAGTGACAGGCAGACCGGACTTTCGTTGTCATGGTAGCAATAATAAACACATGGTTAACATTGTGACACAGGCTTGGTTAGGAGTTCAGATCCAAACTTATGAAAACACAACCAAAGTCACACAACAGCAAACTGACTGGCCGATCGAGGTTGAAGTGTTGTATTTAGTAAAATGACTGTTTTTTTCAAAGGACTCTGGTGGCCTTAAAGTCAGCGATATAACAGCACAGTTCATTGATGTCACCACAGTTCCCCTTGTCCTGGAAACGTACCGACCCTGAAGTAGGACCAAAAGAAAAAGTTCCACATACAAAAGGTGGTACTTCAACAGTTCTTGGAACTAAAAAAGTTCCTACACGATCTGAAAACACCAACTGGGGCTAAGGCACCTGTGCATCAAGCACATTGATTGGTCAATCCAAGTCTTGACCGACAGTGGGTCATAAAATATGTAAATATTAGACTATGTATGAATATCTTTGTGATTTCTTTAAAAAAATAAAATAAATAAAGGTCTTTCAAAACTTTGCCAGAACAAGATTCTCCGAAAAACATTCGCGCTACAAAACAAAATGCAGAACTCAAGCAGAATTTATTCTGTCACTTCAGAGCAAAGAAGAGCAAAATCAGCTGAGGGCGAGATAAGGTTAGATATTAGAAAAAGCTGCTAAATTACATCAAACAGACAGTTGATCCAAAACAGGAACTGGAAGTAAACAAACAAACAAACATGCAAACATATTCCCAGCTACACTGTGCACTGCCCTGGGGGAACCGTCTTCATTAAATAGAAATGTTTCTTCTCTTAAAACTTTTGACACCTTTACGTCCTGGAACAATTTATGACGGATAACGTTTTCACAGTCTGCACGAAAAAAAACGATCATTTTTGAAACGCTAGACCGAAGCAGGAGTTCATACGTCACATTTCATGCTGGTAACGGTCCGATCGGAAACGCAGCAGATCTTTATGAATGAAACCTGCAGCACATAGTGCACCGTGTTTATTGAGGACGAACACGATACGGGTCGACCACTCCGCCGACGCCTTAGCGACTCCCCGGGGAGTAAGTCAGTGTGTTGGTGATACGACCATACGGATAACACGGTCCCATCTTAGATGCATTGTTCCTTATGTAATGTGGATAATTTATATAACCGTAACAGAACACCTCCAGAAGTCAATCGGACGCCTGGGTTGTGTAACTGTCATGTTTCCAGAAGCCGCCTTTTGTTTGCGGTGCCTCCCGAGAGTGTCCATGTCTACGTATTGCGTAACTGCCACATGTCCCAAGGGCTCCGCCTGTGAAATAAACCACTTCTATTTTTGTCACTTTCTCCGCAACACCCGACGGGCACCGCGGAACAAAGAAAAGATGAGTTATGTGTCTTGGGCGTACAGCTGAGGGTGTATTTTGGATTTCAATTAAAAAACAATCTATCAATTCGTCAGTGTGTCACCCAGTTCAACCTCATTACAACCGTGGAGATGGAAACCACTGAGGTGTGTAAAGACGATACATTATACAACGCGGATGGATGTGAGGAAAATCTGAATATGAGGTCAAAATGGGAGGATTTGTTTGGCAAAAGAGGGAAAGTTTTACATGACGTTTTCATGTCTTTATGAGAATATTACTGAAATGAATTTACAGATGTCTACATACTAGAAAAAAATACTTAAAAATGTGAACTACATTGATTATAAATGGGATTTGAGGAGGAGGAAGAAGAATCATAATCGCATCTATTTTAAAATTGTACAGATTTTGAACAGTCATATAAGTCAACTTTCTAAAGTTCCTTATTAGGATTATTTATGAATGTATTTACTGTATGAACGAACTGTTCATGTTGCAAATTTTAAGTTAGTTAATTTTAAGACTGATTGTAAGAAGATTTTATTTTTTGTATTCCCAAGCTTTTCTGACATAAAATGAAATAATTCTGTAGGTCACTTGAATACACCAGAAAAATCTGTAACAAAAGCAATGATGGAGCAATATTTACAACCGGTCCTGCATTCAATTTAGATGGTGGCATTAAAATGAATGGAAGCAACACTTTTAAGGAATCAGAATCTCCAAAAACACAGATGGTGACTGTACAGGTACATGTGACAGTGTTACATGGTTACCACTGAGACTGTGTGTGTGTGTGTGTGTGTGTGTGTGTGTGTGTGTGTGTGTGTGTGTGTGTGTGTGTGTGTGTGTGTGTGTGTGTGTGTGTGTGTGTGTGTGTGTGTGTGTGTGTGTGTGTGTGTGTGTGTGTTTGGTCTCTGCGTAACCACGCAGGATGGCGTGACTTCCAGAGCCAGCTGTTATAGAGGTGTCGAAAACCTCTCTGCTCCTTTATTTTTTTTATTTTTTTTAACTGCGTCCCTGCCCTCCAGCTTTTTCTGCTCCTTTGTTTACCTCCCTGGTTTAATTTTCAATCTCTGTCGGAGACAAGAGGCAGAGAGACGTTGTGACTATACTCGACATGTCTGTTCTTCTCCTGTACCGCTGAAGATTGGTATTTTTTTTGCATTTACTGCTTGAAATAAAGTACTTTCTGTATTCCTGTTGCTTCGTTCTTGTCTCAACTGATCTGAAGTCAGAGTTTCCAAATAGGAAAACGTGAACTTTTTGTGTAACAGCAGGAGGTTTCAGCTTCATATTGAGAACTTACTTGAATACTTGCACAAATTTCACGAGTAAAATGTTTTTTTTCTCTCAAATAAATTATAAAAATGAGCATGATGGACTTGAACTGGAGTATTCAAGCTAAGTAAGCAATATAACTATGCAAATATTCTCCATTAACAGTCTTAGTAACTCAGGATAACACTCACGCCTCTCACATTAATATAATAGTGGGTCATTTCCTGCAAAAGTGCACAAGTATACATTATTGTGCATCATTTGTGTAATTGGGTTATTTTTTTGGGTAATTTTAGGACTTTTGTTTGAGGCCATGTTTAGGTGGAATTTCAGGGATCATGTGGCCATCGAAAGTACAAATACGTCAGTACACATCAAAGGTACTTATCCGTGTATTCCACTGTAGTTCAGACTGAAATGGTTTTAATTAAACGCTTGTTTTTCATGTTAAATGGTAGTTTAACCTAAAAAAAATACCAGTCTAATACTTCTCCTACCACTTATGTGTGAGGACATAAACAAAGAGAATATTTCTTATCTACGATGCTTCATCCTTGACAGATCTGTCCTTCCCCCCTCTTGACCTCCATCTCCACGAATCCTCACTCTTGGGCCCAAGGCTAGAAAAAAAAAAAAAAAAAAAAAAAAAAAAGGGTGAACCTGCTGAACCGCAGAGTTAAATAAGGGCTGGAACAACATGTTTTCTTGTACCGTTTTTCTCCGTCTGTCAGTCGGAGCTCTTCACACTCCACATGCCCTCAGACACACCTAATGTCTCCACCGTGTAAAACACCCTCATAGCAGAGAGAGAAAGCTGCTTCTCAAGGTTCAGCTGCAGGACAGGGGAGGCAGTGAACTTCTGGTCCAGGGGTTAATCAGTCAAGAAGGGGAAGAGAAAGGGGGAAGGGGAGGGGGGGGGGCATGTACCTCCACTTAACCTGCAAGAGTGAGTGACTGTCCAAACAACGGCTGCAGGTAACACCCGCAGCTCCTATGAAGTGTATCTGCAGTCATTACTGAGGTCCTACCTGACCTCGGGAGAGAACGTGCGCGTGCGGGCGCTCGTGCGTTACATCGCCCGATCCCGTCGTCGAGAGGATCGTCTGCGCAGATAAACATCCTTCTTATTTGATATCTCACCTCCAGCGGTCCAGAAAGCACCCTGAACGCAGTCGGAGAGACGCGCGACCACACCTGCCGGTTGCGGGGGGAGTGCAGCTACAAGCTACGTGCCACTCAGACACCTGCCTCTCATTGTGAGCGGTGATAATGCCGCGCACATGCAGAGCGGCGACGTCTAAGCACCTTTTATTGTGCCGCCTATAGAGACGCGTTGAAAGCGGCGAAATCGCTGAAGAACAGGCCCCGCTGTAGATTAGGCGCCGTTACAGCGACCCCGGTGGGTAATCCTGGCGCGCGCGACGCCGGGAATGTTCCACTCCCAAGACACAGGCTTGGATTAAAAAAAAAAAACCCGGGGGAGTTAATCGACATGTGCGGCGCGCACAACAAAGACAGCGCCATTAACATAGAGAACGACATGAGCCGCTCCCCTTTGTGAAGGGGCAGATGAAGCTTCTGCATAAACAGAACTCGCACCCCCCCTCCCCCCCCACCTCCCCAGGTTGAAAGAGCAGCAAGAGGAGAAACAGACAAGCAGCCGTGACAAGGACGGAAATTTGTTCTCAAACTCCAAAACACCTCACACATTAAAATGACAAAAGCTGGAAACTTTGCTCTTTGTTGCCTTCATGCACCCTCATAAACTCGGAAAAACATCCTTTCATATTCAAAATATAATTCTCCCAATTTTTCCCCACGGGGATCATTAAACTTTCATCCGTTTTACAATGACTGAAAACATCGTTGCGCTCCGACAACAAAAGCGTCTATTTGCAGTGTACACTCTGCAGCTATTAGAAGCTTATTGTTGATATTAAGTTGCAGCTTCTTTTTTACTTGATCCAAATCTCATGTTTCAAAGTTAGAAAAAAAAAAGAAGAAGCTTGTTTCACTTTGTTAATCTCCTCCTCGGTGTCAGGAAATCAATAACATTGGAAGAGTTGGTTCACCCGCATTGCAAAAATCTCATTTTCTCATTTCCACCGACGGTACAAAGCTGCAGATGGTTTTGGTTTTATTTGTCCTGCTTCTGAGATTTCTGCTGACAAACCAGTAAAAAAAAATTTAGATTTTGAAAAAAGTATATTTAAATTTCTTTACAGCAACATCACTCTTTGGAAACTGCCGGCCCGATAATGTCTTTTCACGCAGATGAATCTCTTCAGAAGATGGAGAGCGACAAACAGTGAGCGCAATACCACTAAGGGCCACCAGGAGCAATAGACTATTCAAAAAGCACCGACTTCCTCAATATAATACAAAATCGGTAGATTTATTCGAGATTGTTTTTGCCGAGTCGTTAGTGTGTCATTAGATAAATTCCCTCCCTTGACCTAGGACACAGAGAAGAGAGTTAGGCCCTCATTTGATTGACAGGCCTGCGGTGCATTCAGGTTTCCTGTATAGGTGGGCGGGGCATCGTGTCCTCTGGCTCTCGGTCAGATCCAGGCCTCGCTCCTCCCCATCTCGTTCAATATGTTCACTGACGGCCACAACGACAGACTCGAGGCTTCGAAACAGCCGTTGACAAACCGACGGACGGGTGACGTCACGGCGGGTCGCCACTTCAGAGCAAAACACCAGTACTGTTTACTTTCCGTGTGCACACGAAAACTTTTTCCCCTAAGCGCTAACGTTACGGTAGCCTCGGTCCTCCGAGTCCACTCCAACTGCGGCCAACAAGCGTCCATTAGGAGTGTGTGAAACCGCTCTTAACATTCAATCAGCCGCCCATGTTTGTGTTGAGCTCCTCAGGCTCAGGAAAGTTCCACAGTTCTGTGACTCATAGAGTTTGGCTGCAGCTGGGTAGTAACAATGTGTTTTTCTTCTTCTGCGTATAGCGTTCGTATTCATTACCTCGCCAGGCATTGTGAAACCTGGGAGTCTCCCAGCATCATTAATCCACCTCCACGACAACAGCGCGGAGACACAAACGCTCGAAACGCTTCTGTTAGTCAACAATGACTCACTCACGGTCTTCTCGGTGGCATCACAACAGCTCGACAAGTATATATATATATATATACATCAAATAAAAACACTTTATGTGGTTGAATGTTGTGTGAACAGCTGGCGAGTGGCTCATTAGTTGATACTTTTTTGATCTTAATATCTACTGCTACCAAAGTCGAGAGTGCACTCCCACTCCCACACACCAAGTGTTCATCGCGACACAAATTCAGCCTGATTTTGACTCGATTCAGTTATCTGCAAATCATTTTCAGGGTTACGACCAAATACGGACGTCGAGAAAGACAAACGGGGCTTCGTGACGTGGTATTATTGAAGAACAGCGAACGACACATCGGAGAAAAGTCCAGCATGTACGAATTTCTCTTTTTTTTTTTTTTACCTAGTCGGATGTGTCCTGCGACGTGGACCAATAGGAAGACACCGTGCTCTGTATTAGGTGTAGATACGTTTCGGGAGCCAACAGCTTGTAGCCCGCCGTTAGTCGACCCAGATTCAGTGCGTGAATTTATGGTTGCGGCAGCACTCTGTATAGGAAACCCCTCCGGGTTCATTTTCGAACTATTGGCGCCTTTAACCAATCAGCATCCACCATATGTGCTGAAACTGTAAAAAAAACAAAAACAAAAAAAAAACCTTAACACTTAGCCCTCTGATCTCTGATTGGTCCACTGAGCAAAGGAAACTGATCTCAAACAGCTGCAGCCTGGAAGAAAAAAAAACAAAAAACCTCATGAAAAAGAGAACTGTTCACGTTATTGCAGAAGTATTTTAACAGTTCAACAAAAAACTGCAATCTGGACGTCTGCATACTTCCCACCTGAAGCAGACCCTGATGTAACACCAGCTGCTTGAATCACACTTCCACTGTTTGTCACGTGGATAATCTCTGCTGGTTGTGAGTGCGTTTTGCAACCTCGCGCCGTCTCTCGGCTTGTTTTGTTTACATTTTTGCGATAACTTGATTTTCTTGAGCTTCGTGTGGGCCAATGAACACTCTTTAAGTATGCCGGTTTTGCAATTGTTAAAGGAAAACCATCTAAACCGCCGTATTAAACACTCACACCGGTGTGTCATGAAACAAAAAAAACAAGTGCTACCGCTGTCATTGTCTGCACAATAAACACAATTAAATATTTTATAAGTCAGTGATTCAGCTGAGGAATGACATACCTACACAACAATACTTTCCATCAGAGAATCACACGACATATGAACAACACCTCAGATGATTCATGTACAATTTGTATTAGACTTTAACCACACCCTCATTTAAACGGAAATCAAATTAATTTATGATTTAACCTTTTGATGTCCACCTGTTATCGTCACATAAATGAGTGGTTTCAGAATTAATGTTCACCCACCAAACAGTGAATGGAAACACTGTTTTATAATAGCTGAAAAAATAAATGGGATTTGATGAATATTTTGAGCTTGTTGACATTTTGTCTCAGAAACTGTAAAAAAATAAAATAAAGAAGAGGACAAGAAATTACAGCCATATTTTACTTAAAAATTATTATTATTATTTTTTTTTTTTAAAAAGTGAAAATTATTGAAATTTGCTAAAGCGTGTCATGTTTTTTAACCTGACCTGGCTTTTTCTTTCTTATCATTTTTTTAATTTTTTTATTGGAACTTCTGTCCTCGCGGACCGAGAGCTGCTGTTGTAAAGTCATATTTTGATAAAGCTTTGAACTTTGTCATGTGTCATGTGACACGCTAATTCATTTACAGAAGGCCATTAAGACCCATTTATCATCTGTAATCGATCGTGTTGACACCGCTTGTGACCACGAGAGTCTCTGGAAAAAAAAAAAAATCACTGTAAAACAAACTTTATAGGCTCATATATCTTTGTTTGGAAATATTGTCCATGAAATATTAAGTCTTTTATGTAGAAAGTGAAACTAAAAAACTTTAAACCAATGCAATAGGCGTATCTTCGAGCTTTTTCTTCGAGGAAAAAAATGGCAAAAAACTTCATATACTGAATGTTTGCCTTTTGAAATCAGCATTAATATGTTATAAAACATTATCAGACCCCAGTAGCTGTGTGTGTGCGTGCGCCTGGTTTTATGGCGCCAATCCTCCGTCGACCCCCCCCCCCCGTTATAAATTAGTGAACGAGCACCGAGCAGCTTTTCTTTCTTTCTTTTTTTCCAGCCTCGTGAACGAAACACATGAAGCTGCAGGTTTCAGGCCAACACAGTGGCAACACGCACGTCCAGGGGAAGGATTGCTCAATATGGACATCTCCAATCTGATTGTTTTACAGCTGTGTAATACAGGGACAGTTTGTTTTGGAGGTTAGGTGATCAAATACGGCTCGAATGTCACCGCAGCAAGGCCATGTTTATTTTAACATTTTTACAAGAAGTCTTATCTCGTATCGATCTGTGCAAATAGAGACGACGGTAGAGGTCAGTGAACGATAAAAGCTTCTTAAAGATCGTGCGTGTCGCGTTCCCCGCCCTGAAGTGGCAGTCGCATCAAAACAACAGTAAGTCGATCACAGCGAAACGTCCAGGATCCGGAGTTTCATTACCAGCTATGACATGTAGAAGTTTACGTAACCGTCCACATCCTGGCCGCGATTGTTGTGCCATGTGAAGTGGGTCATGTCGCCCGGCGTGTCACACACAAAGTTAAAGCTGTCCCTCGAGACCAGAAGACAGAAATCCCTCCTGCTCGGGGCCGGATTGTAGTTGTAACATAGAAACTCTAAACTAACAGCTTGAAGGGCGCAAAATATATATATATATAAAAAAACATTATCAGCCAATGGTGGGTAAATAAAGTACATTTACTCAAGTACGATACTTAAATACAGTTTAGAGGTACATCTACTTTACTTGAGTATTTCCATGTGATGTTACAGTACTTTATTACTCCATTCCGCTACATTACAGAGGGAAATATTTTACTTCCTACTTCACTACATTTAGTTACTTTTCAGATCCATATTTTAAACCTCAAATATATTTTCATATATATATGTATATACATATATATATGTATATATATATATATATATATATATGTATTAGTAGATTAAACACTTCAACTGTAATATTCCAGTAATTTTTATATGATAAATATAACCCTCTAAACTGGACCATTTTGCATAATGAGTACTTTTACTTTCGATACTTTAAGTATATTTTCCTGACAGAACTTTTGTATTTTTATTTTGAATGCAGGACTTCTGCTTGTAATTGAATATTTCCTTATTGTGGTAAATTGCTACTTTTTACTGATGTAAAAGATTTGAGTACTCACCGCTGTTATCAGCTAAATACATTTGCTTTTGAGGCGTAAGGTGTCAATTGAACTGTGTTCTTTACTGACATTGATATCAAACGATTCCATTCCATCTCCTTTCAAGGGGGTCATACTGTATTTGAGCAAACTAACATTCATTTTGCCGGTTGGTTCATTGACCTGCGACATTCACATCTGAGTGTAAGTGCTTCAGTCGGAGCTCGGCAGAAGAAGATCGATTCTGCGGTGCAAGCCGTCTGAATTTCCCTTCAAAAACATTCGTGTTTTAAATCCATTTGAGCTTACAAAGAGCTAAAGCACATGAGTCCAGGAGAAAGAGTATCACTCCACACGTCTTGTGTTGCCCCCCCACACACAGATGCAAAAGAAATATCCGGATCACTGCAGAGCTCCACTTTTTTTTTTTTTTCAAAAAGCAAACCTGACGTGCCAAAAAAACAAGAACACGTTGCAGTGCTCTTTGTGCGCCTCTTCTTTTTTCGTCTGGGACTTACAATAATGAGCCACACAGCGCGGGACGATGTGCCAAATGGGTGGCCTGGGGCAAGGAACACCAAGAAACCATCAAGTTTGGTGGTTTGAGCGGGAGCAGGGGGAGCCATCGGTTTGGTTTACATTGAAATTAAGGCACAGAAATGAGAAACTGCTGTTTACATTTTAGGTGGACTGCTCTCTGTATTTCCATGCACACCCAGGGAAAACCGGAGTCAAGGAGTTATGAAAAATGCATCTTGTAATTGAACAAGTGAAATGTGAAACAGAGGTTCAACCTTGCTTTAGTTTACAATTTAGAAATGCAGGCTTTATAAATTTGCTGCAGGGTTTTAATGCCGTTCGGTCACCAGCACAGAAAATCTTTAGAAAACTCTGTGAGAGGTTTTTTTCTCCAACGGAACAATGCAGCGTAACATCCGTGCAAAGACACACACACACACACACACACACACACACACACACACACACACACACACACACACACACACACACACACACACACACACACACACACACACAGATAAAGTATACAGATTTGCTTGAAAAGAGTGGTTGCACAAATCTTCCTGAAGAATAATTAAATTACAACTTAATAGTGGTTAAAATCATTGTTCCTCGTGATAGTAAAGTTTTTATTACTTCAAGAAAAGTAGCTGTGTTTATTTTTAAGTTTTATCTATAATTATCTGCAAACCAGGACTACCACACAGCTCTGTTATCATTCTGATGCCATTTCTTAACAGATAAGAGTTTCAGGCTTGTAACTGAGTTTTCTTCCTGTCGGCGGAAAAGAAAGTCTGCATTATTGCTGTTGCTGTTTCTTTCCGTAGGTAGTTCCCAAGCGGTACTGTGGAAAATTGGGTTGGTATATTGGTATACAAAAACAGGTCTTTTTGAGGCTTATTTTCTATTTAATGAGGGATTATTTTCAGATGGACCTCCAGAAAACTAATAAGAAGGAGTGACTTCAGCTAACAACACCGAGATAACTGATGGACACATTTGATTTGACTGAGAATTTTATGAGAAGTTGAATGGGAGTCTATGGAGCCGGAGGTTTTTTGGAGCCGACCTCTAGTGGTACTCGGTGGTATTGCACTTCCGCATCGGCCTCATTTTTCAGACCCGGATGCTACATCCACTTATATATACAGTTAATGGGCCTGAAAAGTTTGGGAATCTCCGGTCTGAACATGCGAGATCAATGGGAAGGTCAATTAACTTTTGATTGGATGAGTTATTAGTCAAAAAAGGTCCATTTGTATGTAATGAAGCTTCATCTAATTAGTTTGTTTTTTAGATGTCTCTATTTGACAGCAGGTGAATGACTGTACACCAGGGTAAACTTTTAAACATGGTTTTGTTGAAATATTGTACAATTAAAGTGTTGGAAACAACTGCTTAATGTCACTAGATGTGTAAAAGAAATGTCACTTTTTAAGCCACAATTTAATTTTTTTTTTTTTTTATCTAGATACAATGATGTCTTTTAACTCACAAATCAAATCTTTCTCAGGAAGCGATGTGACAGTTTGCTTCAGTTTATTTGTGTTTATTTTTGGTAGCCAGCTCAGATTTAACGATCACCTTCAGCGAGCTTTCAGAAAAGGAGTCGACACCTGTATATTTACACAGACGGCATGAAACGAAGACATACATGTGCTTTGTCCCGCTGTAATCCTCGTAGGTGTGACTCGGTGTCTCTGTCAAAATGACCACAGGGGAGTTGTGGGGCTCTCCAAGGGGATTATTATACAATGATATCGCAATTGAACTGGGGAGGTGAGGGGGGTTGATCTTCCTCTCTCTGGAAACTGGAAACCCTGTCATCTAATCAACAACAACGGGACGAGGACAAAGAGAAGTGACTGGATTCATGTAATCTGCTGCTGTGGACGTCAGCGAGTTGGTGAAATTGTCCCCGGAGGATCTCACTGTCAGTCATGAGCTCAGCTACAGAGAGAGAAGCAGGTCAGGGGGGGAAATGTGATGGGGGGGACACTAATGTTTCTTACCCTGCAAAGTGGGACACAACAGACACGGCCAAAGAAGAAAAACAAAAATTCAGGGAAGAATATGTTTTTAAATGGACATTTGGGCACGTTATTAATGTTTTTTCCACCACAAATGCTATTTTATTTCTATTTTTTGTGACCAATTTCTGTGGTTTACAGTCTTATCTAAACTCTGTGAAAGTCTCCTTTTTGTGAAATGAACAGAGTTTAATTTTGGTTTTTATAATAACTGGGTTGTTGCACCACAATAATGAAGCTTCGGTAATAAATCAAGATGGATGATGAATAGCTTTCCTTTCCTTCAGTCTTTGCTAATGCTGTCGTGAACTCATTGAAAGCTATTGGCTGCATGCGTGATGGGACAACACCCACAACATGTTTTAATTGTCCCACAGTAAAGTGCATGGTTTGCAGCCAGTAGGCATAAACATGTAAAATGCACTGTTAAAAAAATATGGGAGAAAAACTTCCACAAAAGAGAAGAATAGAAACAAGAAAGATTTTTTTTTTTTCAGAAATAATGCAAACCTGTGGACTTTACTGTTTCACACCGTCGGAAATATCCGAAAGAAGGCACGAATTAAAGTCAACACTTCAAGGTTGAGAAAAGCTCCACATCATGAAGATTGACATCTATCAATCATTCATTTATAGCCACAATATCTGGAGAACAACACGGGATAGAAAAATTCATACTTAAAGGATGAGATGGGATATTCTGAATTTTTTTGTCATTGTTATCAAATACCATGAAAATATGATATTAATTTAGCTAATCAACGCATTGTCTTGTCTTTAATTGATTCTGTTAATTTCTTCTAATTTGTAAATTACATTTTAATGTCATTATGTTAAGTGCATGTAATTATCTCGCTGCAAACCACTTTGAGTTGCATTTCTTGCACAAAAAAGGAGCAAAGCGAATAAAGTTTATAATTATGGATTATTATCAATATCAAAACCACAATGATACACGTGATAGATCTCATTCTTTTGTGCCATTGAGCTGCACTGTGGTTCCTAAAACTATTAAAATCACATTAGTGCGCTGCACCATGAACACACACACACACACACACACGCACACACGCACGCACACACACACACACACACACACACACACACACACACACACACACACACACTGCAGTTTGTTTTGACTCAATCCCACATACACTGTTCTGCTGCCTCAATTACCCACTAGAGCTCCTAATGAAAATAATCCACAATAAATGCAGCATTACTTCCTGTTTGAGTTACTGTATCTGGTGAAACTCAGAGTGGTCGCCTCCTTTAGGAAACTATGGAGAGTTTTTTGTGTGAAACGAGGCTACTGGGAGCCATTCAGCAGTGTAAACACCACTCTGACGCTGTTATTGACGGTTTTATCATCATACTGCTGCAGGTTTAAAAGCATTGAGAGACAGACTTTCGCATAATTGTTTTTATTTTTTGGTTTAAGAAATCTCGTTCTTGGTATTTATAGACCAAAATATCACCCTGCTGCTTCCATTTGTCTTGCTGAGACAACGTCAATGATGTTTTTTTTTAAGGCTGATGTTAATGCAAACCACTGTAAAAAACAAAACCAAAAAAACCCAGATTATATGGCCTTGACCTTAGAGGTGGTTCTATTTAATACACAGCTTCACATGTTGGCACAATAAGCATCTGTCTGGTTTCTCCGTATGCTGATGAATCATCCCCGTAAATTGTTTTGATTGACAAGTCGTGGGGCTTTCCTTGAAAACAGTGACACCCAGGCATGCGGCGCTGCAGGTGTGCGTTCACAGCCACCTCGGATGACAGTGTCAAACCCAATCAAGGCGTTGAGTGTACGCCGACGGATGGCACGCAAGTTTATTTACATATATCATTTGTCTACCTGACTGTAATCTTTTTGTGTTGCCTGCGTGTACGTACGCGTGTATTTATGTGTGTGTGAAAACCCTGGTATGCTCTGCCACCTCTAATTAACTCGGTGTAGATGGGAATGACTCAGCAGCAGTTGACAGCATAATCACCCAGTGGCTCACCTGTTTATACGCGCAAAACACACACACACACGCACACACATGCATTCTTACACACACAAAGTCGTGGGCCGGCGAACCCTTTGTGAACCCCTGGGAGAGTTCTCGCTGTGCAACAGGGTGAAACTCGGGAGCCTTCCGTGGCAAATAAACGCAACTATAAAACATGCCATAACGCATCTCTAAATGCCAGCTGAGGTGCATTCTTGCTAGCGTGAATGTGCGTGTGTGTGTGTGTGTGTGTGTGTGTGTGTGTGTGTGTGTGTGTGTGTGTGTGTGTGTGTGTGTGTGTGTGCGTGCGTGTGTGTGTGTGTTTGTCTGTCTGTCTGATGTAACCTGGCAGCTCAGGTGCAAACAGAGGGCAACATGCCGTTCAGAGGTGGCAACCTGCAGCCGCAGGTAGGCGAGGAAATGAAAGTTCATGGAAATTAATCAGCCGCTATTTAACTGAAATAAACAGACACAAACAAATACCTTGGTTTCACCGAGCAGGAAGCTCCTTTTAATTTCCGCTCGCGGAGGCTTTTTCAATTGATCCGACTCGTGGCGTGTTCGTCCCCCGTTAATGGGTTTTCCAAAGGCGAATTTTTTTTTCCCCACAACCTGGATCTTATTTCAGTTTTAATGGCCATTTTTCTTTCAGTCACGATCAATTGAACTAATCAGAGGACGAATCAAGAGCAAGCAGACAATCTGACAAAATGCATTTTTAAAGTGAAAGTGAATCGAATCAAAGTAGAGATCTCCACAGGTCCACTCGGTGTCGAGACAAACTGTCCACTGCGGTCGCACTGTAAAATTGTGCGCGCTGACGTGTTGCCGCCAAGAAACTGCAGGTTGAAGTGGAACCAAAAGTAGCTCAGCAACATCCAGTGGATGTTTACAAAGGAGTTACAAGTATATGTAGTAGCTCCTCTGTGTACACTCGGGTTTTGTTTTCATTTCCAATGAACTGATTTAGTTATTACAGAGTAAACTTGGAGCTTGTTTAAAACCTGTCTGACCACTTGTGTAGTTTGTCCTGAGGGACTCTGATCCCGTATGTCAACCTGGTAGATGAAGTGTTTTCACATTCAAAAAAGAACAGGTCAGAAAAAAAAATCCAAAACAAAACCAAACAAAAACTTATTTCTTGGCTAAAAAACAAAATGTTCTCATATAACTTCTTTTGGGTGTAAACAAGTGTTTTTTTTAAGATGCGTGTCACATGTTGACAGATTACAAAAGACATTCACAGCCTCAAATGTAAAATTTGCAAATCACATAAACCCAAATCTAATTAGAAATAGACCAAAGACAACATATCAAAAGTTGAAAATGAGAAATTATACCGTTTTATGAAAATACACTCATTTTTGAATGATGTGCAAATCATTGCATTCAGTTTTTGTTGACATTTTACAAAGCGTCCCAACTTTTTCCAGAAATGGGGTTGTAGGTTGAAATAATCTGGAGTGTGAGGATTGTGTTTCATGGAGGATCTGGCAATTTGGGTAAAGTCACAAAAATACGCACACAAAATTATGAATCCATGTATGATTTATGATTAAGTCTGAGGGGGTCCGTGTAAGTTACAGGAGTTTTCTGGGAGAAACAGCAAAACAGGAGAGAGTTGAGAGATGACCTTAAAATACAGGCTAAAACCTGCAACTGTTGGCAAGGACTTGAAATTATGTTATTACCTATCACCAAGAAGCCAATAAGAGCCACTGTAAAGCTCTCACTTCCTGTAAACTGTAATTCCCTGAAATAAAGAGTGAAAACTGTGATGACTCAAATCAAACTGATAAGTGATTCAAACGTGAACGTTTTTTGTTTTATTTCAAGTGTCAGGAGTAATGTAGCTCAAACTATTTGGCATAGAAAATAACGTGACCTTGTTCGTTCTGTCAAAATTCAGGTGAAGCACCTGAGTATGTCAAAAAGAGTTCATGGAAGAGTTGAAAAGGGCTTTTCACTGCACTGGCAATCTGTTGGTTGTCAAGCAGGAATAACACACGATATCGCCAACGTAACAACAGACAAGTGAATCAGACTCAAATAGTCCAAATGGCGGTTCGTGACCTTCGCTGGCATGCCGGAACAATCACAGTCTCATCATACTTTACTCTGCATCCTTTAGCCTGACCTCAAAAAAAAATTAAATAACAAGTTATCATGTGCCAGGAAGCACCATCAGCTCTGCCAAGCTATGGTGAAAGAATTTAAAGAGATGCAGGTGGTGGCACAAAGGAGATGTGGAGGAGAGGTGACTGAAAGGTTTGCCCCTCTTATTTGGTAAAAATATTCTGATAATCCCTTAAAAAATAGGAAAAAAAAAAGAAGCTTTTCAGTAAATATTTGGTTCCACGAAGCAAAAAGTTGATATGTGTATAAAGAAATGCCAAAAAAAGAAAAGGGAGGAATATTACAGAAAGATTGAGAAATTGTTGGTTTGTAGGTCAAATAAAGTCTTTGGGCTACATTTGGCAGAAAAAGGAGCTGTTGTTTTTTTAAAAATTGTATTTAAATTATTATATTTTAAACTGTAAGTACATTTAATTATAGGCAAACGGGTGCGAACAAAATGCTCCGAGATCCAAAAGTGGAGCGCAGCACGTGTGCATGGAGCCGGTGGAAGGAATAACTTTCATAAGTAAGTATTATTTCGTTGCTTTGAAGAGCAAGTCGCGGCAGGAGAAAGTGTTTTACGGAGTTCAGTCAGAGCTTCCAGCGACTCAGCTGACAGTCTGGTTAACTCACCAGGTAAAAGATTCTACTTCACCACGGTTGCTATTAATGGTTCAAATCCCACCTGTTGATGGTGATTCAACTTTTAGTGAAGATGTAACATTTGGAGAAATTGAAAAAGTTTTGCATCCACTACACATTACAGGAAGATATTAAATATCACTGCAGACCCTTTTGAAAACACGTATATCTACTATCCAAAGAATGTCCGCATTCATGTTAAGAGTGCACAGACTAAATGTCAAGTCGGTCCGACAAAATCTGGAGGAGGAGTTATGGCCACAAGGACCCGACAGAAGAAGTTTTGTTAGCGTAGTGGGATCATTGGGACTGATGCATATTTTGAAATGTTTAGTTTTTCGTAACGTTACCTAGCCTCTCTTCTGTCACTGTAGTTTTGTAAAAACAAGCAATTACAAAAGTTTTCAATCACAAAGTTTTCACTAAACTCATGTTTTGTTGGCTGGCATCCGAGGTTGGATCATCTAGCCAGCCCAGTTTTTAGTGTTGCTGGCTTGAAAATGAGGCTTAATGAAAATGGGGGGCTGAACCTCTGAAGGAGCGCTGAAGGGAAGGGTGTATTTGTCTTTCTGCTGAATTCAAATATCAAGTCTTTTTCTCAAGAATCAGCAGGCTCCACTTTCACACACTTATTTTTGAAAGACGTCCAAATCACTTTGGCTGCGCTGCTCCTCGGTGACGTCTGGTATGAATGCTGACATCAGCTGTTTTGGAAAACACTGAATATATTGGCCCACAAATGACGGGATTAAAAGTAAACGAGCTGATAATGTCAACAACGTAACAATCATTCTGTTAGTTTTTTTATTTGTTTATTTTACCAACGCCCTTCCTCATGAATCCACCTGAACTTGAATAAAAACCTAAATTTCCACATGTTGATGATGCAAAAATTTGCACAATTCGTCAAGTCCACGACTCAAATAAGCTCAACGCAAACTGGAACTCATGGTAACGGTGTTGACCTGCTTTGCACAGGTGTGCTGTTCAAACATCACAGTGTTTTAATCCTCCCACATGCTGCGACAGAGAGATAGAGGGAGAGATTTGGGAAAGATAAATGGAAGCACAATCTGCAGCGCAGGCGGTTATCAGATACGATCAGATGGAAGCAATGTGTAAGAGTGCCTAATGAGTCAAATTAAACCGCAGGGCTCGCACAGATTGGCCCTCAAAACAATGAAACCTGTTTTGTTTAATCTGGAAGGTGATAACTATGCTGCTGCCGCTGCCTTGGAAACAAAATAATTTAAACTCAGCGTTGTGCAACGCCTCCGTCGTTGCATCGAGCTACGCGATGACGAACGGCGGGATCGCAGATGCCAAAATCATCAAACAGCTTTGATGAGTAAAAAAAAGAAGAAGAAGGGAAAAAAAAAAGAGGAGAGAACCTGCTTGTGCACACAGAAACTCTGCATCTTGTACAAATACACCTGGAACACGCCCGGTAAACACGGCAACTGGGAACGACAACCACTTAAAACACCGCCGCAGAAAAGAAGGTGTTTTGCGAGCTGCTCGGATTCACTACAACCCCGGTCAAGTCTGCTGACAATAACCGAACAGCAAAACACAAACCCACAATGTCAGCCTGTTTGATGTTCCCTCGGCTCTCTTCTTTTTTTTTAATCTTGCCTTCAATAGAGGGGAGTCTGAAAGGCAGAGTAGAGATGTTTAAGAACACGGTTTGCGGCGGTAAAACCCACGGATAACAATAAGCGTTTTACACTGAGCAGGAATTCAGGGAACTTGAGGAGAGAAAACACAGAGACAATACTTGGCTGTGAAAGAGTGACGATCACTCTAACATGCTAAATCTCTGCCTTTGTGCCCCCGAAGCTTTGATCCCAAACTTCCAAGTGAGCCTCTTGTTGAGTCTGTTTGCTCTCTTTCAGATATATTAAGACTTTCCATTATGCGCCGACATCAGAAACAGCCTGTGGTATTTGCTCAAAGATTAGTTTACTTAAAAGCCCCCCCCCCCACCCCGCCCGCCCTATCAACCCCCCAAAAAAGGACCCGAAATCAGAGGGGAAAACCTTCCATTGACAGAGATGAGAGGTAATCTGTGCACGGTTGAGTCATTCCGAAGGCTGTTCATAGGCCTGTGTGTATACAGGCTGTGTGTGTGTGTGTGTGTGTGTGTGTGTGTGTGTGTGTGTGTGTGTGTGTGTGTGTGTGTGTGTGTGTGTGTGTGTGTGTGTGTGTGTGTGTATCTGGCTTCTCAGCGTCTTTTGCTGTTAGATAAATATGTATTGAAAGAAGTGTGGGACTTATGAGAACATGCCACGGGAGTGTAAACTTTTTCTTTTCTTGCCCCGAGTTTAAAACACTGTTTACTGAGCCGAACGACCTCGGAGGAGCTGCTCGCTCATGTTTTTGTGTGTCTGTGTGTGTGTGCGTTTGTTGGTGTGTACTTCGGTATCTGAGGGCTTTGATTGGGTGATTTGTATGTCTGAACGTCACCTAATCGCCGGTGTCGTTCATCCGCCGAGCGGTAAAAGGTTCATTTGGGTCACTGTGGTCCCCCCCCCCCTCCGAGGACGGCGGCAGTCGGTCGGGCCAGCGGACATCATCGACCTTTGACCTTTACCCTTGTCTCATGACTGACCCCGCCAGTTGATTGACTACAGCCTGGGAGGTATCTGAGGCGCCTGCTTGGGGTTCAGCGATGTCAAAAGATGATCTCAGAAATATCAGAATATTTACACTGTGAATGGTGACACAAGACACAAGACAATTTTACAGAATAACCAACGACTCCTCCAACCGATATGACCATATAAGTCATTTGTTGTGACCCTCAAATGGGAGTTTTTCCTAAATTAGTCCCCTGTTTAGGTTCAGACACTAAAACCACTTGGTTAGAGTTTAAGGAAAGATCGTGGTTTGGGTTCAAATCTTGGCCGTCGCCATCTCGCCATTTTGGAGCCAGAAATGACCATATTTGGTCGAACTGAGGGGAGGAGCCAGCGGTGGATCTGACTCCATCTGATCGGGAACCCGAGGACACTATGAAACCTGACTGCACCACGGGCCTGTCAATCAAACAAACACACGGCCCCAAACATGCCGCTTTTTGAGGCCTAATATTTAATTAATGACGCGATTATTTTCAGATGGACCGCCAGAAAACTAATCAGAAGGAGTGACCTTTGCTAACAACACTGAGGTAACTTGTCAGAAAAAAATGATTGACTTTGTATTTCATGAGAGAAGTTGAAGTTGTAGGGAGCCACAGCCTTTTTGGAGCCGACCTCTAGTGGTCCTCCGCGGTATTGCAGTTTAAGGCATTTCCACATTGGCCTCATTTTCGTCCATTTTTATACACAGACTGCGTCACTCGTCTCTTATTTGCGTGGCTTCCAGGACAAATGAACCTATTTGGCTTGTTATTGACACCGTTTCCATGGTATCACAATGCCATTTTCACACATTATGTCCTGCCACCACCAGGAGCTATTAACAGTCATATTAGATGCATTCCCACAACCTGCTTACAGCTAACAGCCTCAGATAGACCCACCGTACTCCACCAAACAGCTAAAAGAGTGTTTGCAGCAAGATGGTAAAGAAAGTGAAACATTAAGCAGCTAAAAAGTGAATATTTGGAACGTCAGAATCGTCCAAAGGAAAAACGATGTCGCTCTGCTTCTGCTGGATTTCTGAAATACAGTTTACTCTGTAAGTTTTCGTGCCCCTTGTGGTCCAAAAAGTTTGCATCAGGTGATACGATGCCACGCTTTAACCAACATTAACATAATCACTCTGCGAGTTGCTCCATTATTGTAGAAATAATATTTCAGTTCAACTCTCGGAGCTGATATCATTGAACATCCCAAAGATCGTTTCTCTAAAATATCTAATATCAACACTGAGATTTTAGTAGGTTGTGACACACAAACAAAACTCTCAAACTAGACAAGACCTGAGACATTTTACATGCTGTGAAAAATCATTATGAAAGCAGACAGGTGATGGGGTGTGTGTGTGTGTGTGTGTGTGTGTGTGTGTGTGTGTGTGTGTGTGTGTGTGTGTGTGTGTGTGTGTGTGTGTGTGTGTGTGTGTGTGTGTGTGTTGTGCGGTGAAGTAGGTGTGTTTAAAAAGATCAGTCCAACTCAATATATCTGTGTGCGTTCGAGCGGCTGATTGAGCAACGTAGGCGTACATACGTTGGTGTGTGTGAATGTTTGTATCTGACGACGGCTCGCATACGGACCGACACACACACACACACACACACACACACACACACACACACACGCACACACACACACGCACACACCACATACCAGAGCCACACTCACCTGTGCCATTAACCTCCCCTCCCATCTCAGGCCGTCTGGAAGGAATGTGAGGCAAAAATGAGCGACGCCTCAAAAGGTTTCTGTCTCTCAGGACCTGACAGACTGTGTAAATACAGCAGGCAGGTTGGAGGGTTCGGCTCTCCGGCTACATCGAAATAAAAAGTCTGCTGCCGTAGATCACGTCGCTACCGGAGGAGAGTAAACAGGCATTCGTCATCCACTATTAGATCTACTGCACACCGAATGTGTTCGACGTGCACACGAAATTCAAATCCGAATCGCATACTTTTTCTTTTTTACTTTTCCGTATGTACTGCAGCGGCCCTTACAAAGTACGTACTGTTGCATGTAGTTTGTACACAACTGGAACTGAAAGAAGAAAAAAAAAAGCGCCTTGAACTTTGACCTTTTTGGTCATAGCAGTTGCAATTGTAGAGCGACATTTGAAGTAAAAAAAATAAAAAGGATACGATTTGAAACGCTTCATTCTTCCTCTTCTGCTTCTTCCTTTTGCGACTGGGATGAGCATTAGCTCGGGCGGCTCGGTCGATGTGACGTATCTTCTTCCGCTGCAAAGGATTGTGGGTCAGAGACAGCCGGAGAAGCACGCCGAGCGCATTGGCCAGTAATTTAAATTATGATGAAATAAGATTTGCCGTCAGTTGCAAAAGCTATTCGTTATGTGGTTAAATAGAGGTCAAACGTACGAAGGGTCAAAAGCCCACAAAAAGATGAGTCTTCTCACAGCACGGACCGATGACGCTAATTCTCTGACATATTTGGGTTACGGGCCTCTGAGCGGTTTGTTTCCCAGCTCAGCGCCGACAGCAGCAGTCAGGTTTAAAGGTCACACTGGTTCTAATCTTCTGTCATCATTACCGTGACAGTAACATTGCTCTTCTTACGGCTCTCAGGCTGGCTGCCGACCTCTGACCTGCGACGACCTCCTGAGTGCTTGTTTGCTCTGTAATGGCCGTGTCATCCCGTCAACTGTTCACGAGAAACGAGAAGAAGCGATTAGAGCAGAGCAAAACAAAAGATTGATGGTAAAATTGTGGAACAACTGTACATGTATTTTTTTTTGGAGGTGGGGGGGGGCGTAAAGAATAGGGCGTTTGAATAGAGTGTAATTTTAATTGATTTAAAAACACACCTGATTATTTTAACCCTTTGTGCATTTGTACGTCCGGTTTGTAACCTTAAACACAGGAAATAACAAAAGAAACAGCTGCTACGGCGAACTAGTTCAACTCTAGAACTCAAGGCGCTGCTTTTTTAGTCTTTTTTTTTTTTTACTTGTATTGACAACACGTCTCTTTTGGGCCATAACATAATTAAATGACCGTCCCTCAGGAGTTCTAAACAGTTTTATAGGAACCCGAAGAAGGCAACGGGGACCAAAACCAGCATTTAAAAATGATGTTTATGTGTGAAGCAGACCTACTTGTTTGTTTCTCTTTGAAAGACCAGTACCTCATCTGACTAATTTGCCCGTAATCCCTGGTCATGATGTAGTGACAGCCTTAAAATCCAGATATTGTGTCTGAGAGGTTTGAGGTTTAACATGAGCAGGGTGTGAGCTGGAGGGAGCAGAGACGTCTGAAAGTCAGAGTGAGTAACTGCACACACTCTAAGCCCGTAAACACTGTCAGAAACAGTGGTAACAGGGAGTTCGTATTTGTTCTGAAACCTTTTAAACAGCTGGATCGCTCGGACCAGATGTGGACCCTTTTTTTTTTTTTTTTAAAGAATAAAGGTATAAACTGAAGGTGCAGTTATTAGGTAGGTTAAGGAAACTGGATGTGGTCCAAAATTAACACGTAGAATCGGTGACCCCGCCGCCTCACATGCTAATAACTCATATTAATGCTACTGTGAGGCGGTTTTGCTGTTGTCTATGTTGTGGTGCCACTTTTTGGAAACCACTGGTGTACAGTACAAGATCATTATACATAACTTTACTTTGTACTCCAGCATTTCTTTTTGAAATGTACCTTGCTGGAGTTTAAGGCAAAGTACTAAAGGGAAAAATAAAGTAAAATTCAGAGAATAATTAATTTTATAAATATCGTGTAATGCAACATGATCTGTCTACAGGTATAATTTGGCGAAAACTGTGCCAAAGCTCAGGGTCCAATCAAGCGGCGACCAACAGTGACATCACCCGTTGGTTTGTGAACGGCCGTCATGAAGCATTTTACGTTTTTTTTGCCGGCGCTATCTTGCTAGTTGGGAGCAGTTTGGAGCAGGAAGTGACCATATTTGGACGAGCTGGGGGAGGAGCGAGCGGTGGATCTGACTCGATCTGTTTGGGGAACCAGAGGACACTATGCCCCGCTCACCTAGGGCTGAAACCTGAGTGCACCGCAGGCCCGTCACTCAAACAGACACACCCCCAAAAACACATCTTTTTAAAGGCCTATTTTAATTAATGACGTGATTTTTTTTTTTCAGAAAACTAATAACAAGAAGCGACTTTCATGAATGACACCATAATGTCTTGTGGAAAAATATTTACTGACTTTGTGCTTCATAAGAGAAGTTGAATGGGAGTCTATTGAGCCAGAGCCTCTCTGGCGCCAACCCCCAAGTGGCCGTCGGTGGTATTACACCTCATGGCACTTCCATGCTGGCCTTGCCTGCCAGTAATACTCCTTTCATGTCCTCCAAAAGTTACAATTCTGCTCTCCCACTTTTTGTTTTTGTTTTTGTTTTGTTTTTCTGGGTTCATGTGTTCATGTGGCACAAGCAGGTGTGTCCCTGTGCATGTGTGTGTGTGTGTGTGTGTGTGTGTGTGTGTGTGTGTGTGTGTGTGTGTGTGTGTGTGTGTGTGTGTGTGTGTGTGCGTGCGTGCGTGCAAAGTGCAAAACGAGAAGATAAGCAATCCGGTCCGAAAGCCGAGCCAGGACTCACCATCCTGTGATGTAACAGCTAATGACAGTAAACGAGTGGAGCTCTTTGCTCGGCCAGATCAGTGGCTCCCAGAGGAAAAGAGCCCGTGGTTCCCTCTAAGTGCCGTGTTGTTATTTCTGAAGTGAATGGAGTTTGTTATCACAGCTTGCCTCCCTCGCCTCCCCCTCCTCCACCCCTCCCCCCAACCCCCCCGCTCTGCAGAGCGACAGGGCGGAAAAAAAAAAACTCCCCCCTGCTGCGTTTCTCATGCTCGACGCTCTTACGCGAAGGATGCATGTGTGCACGCTCAAGTCAGCCGCAGCGTATGGATGCATGTAGGAAACAAAATAAAGGAAGGTAAAAGCGAGATGATGTGTGTGTGTGTGTGTGTGTGTGTGTGTGTGTGTGTGTGTGTGTGTGTGTGTGTGTGTGTGTGTGTGTGAGAGGTTAGAGGAGCTCATGGCGTGCGACCCGCCTTCTACCGCCGTGACTCTGCTTACATGTTACTTATCTAATCTGCTGATCTCTTTGGCAGAAACACACACACACACGCGCGCACGCACACACGCGCGCATGCACACACACACGCACACACACACACACACACACACACACACGTTTTGGTATGTACGAAAGTAACTCGTATTTTGGCAGGTGTTCCCCAGTTTCCTTCATCAGAAGATAATCTTTCCTTTGAGTACACAACCACACACACAGATGCAGAAGAGCCCTTCAGAAGAACAACTTTGAATCTATTGTACTTTCAAACAAAAAATGTTATCTATATTTCCCAATTCATGTAAAAAAATTTCAAAAATGTTTATCTGATTCACTTTACTTAGTGTCAAGATAAAGATCGTACATTTAAAACTGATGAATTATTTGCATATTAAGTGTCCCGTTTCGATGTCTCTTAGTATACGCGTGATGATTTAACAGTTTTAAAGAGGTCTCGCTTCGAGAGCACTTTAACTTCAGATTTTTACGTTGACAGACGATGACTGAGCCCTCCGTGTTTGGCTGGCTGTGAACAGACTCTGCCCTGAAAGAAAACAGTAACGCCACCCGGCAGGGCAGGTGAGTCCCGGAGTGCCGTGCGTCACTCCGTCTCGCTTCTGAGAGCCCGACAGCCGACGCTACAGAGGAATGTCTGGCTCCGCATACCGGCCTGAGCCTGCGTACGCAAGGAACAGGCCGGCTGGAGGAACTGCTGATGTGCATGTGTGTTTGTGTTTTCTGCGTGAACATGGCAACTGCGAGCGAGAAAGACCTACTGTCAGATCGGCCTGAAATACCAGATTTACTCTGTAAAGGGGGAACATGAGATCAGTGGCTGCAGTGGGTTTCCGTCCAGGAAAGCTGGTCAGGGAGGCGGTACGACTTGCATTTCCCCTGCAGCTTGTTAGAATGTTTTTATTGTGATGTTATTACTGCGACTCGAGATGCATCTCATCTGGAGATGATTGAAGTTGATGACTGTTTAAACACAGATCTGACCTGGTAGAAAACAAATTGCGGAGTTTGTCGAGTTCGTTTTCGCGTGTCCACTACGGCAAATACGCGCTTGTCGCTGTCTAGGCGTGAAATTTACACGTTTTCCTGCAGTGCATGGAAAATGAAACCTACTGTATGCTTAAAGCACGCCCCCTTTGTATCGGTCTCAAAACCTCTGTTGCGGGACCTTGGTCACATGATCTCGCTTTCATGTGACATTTACGTGCGTGTAAGTTTCACGCTTGCGAAACGTGTAACTTCCACGCCGTCACGGTAACTTCCACGCCGTCACGGCCTGAAGCGTGTCTATCTCACATTTTGCTGTAGTGGGCCGGCGTGTCTATTTCATGCTTTGCCGTGATGCCGGGTTGGAACACAAGTTGATCTTACTGATCGGGACGTGGGGTTTCAAACCAGAGACTTTACTAAAACATCTGAAGCGGTATAACATGAAACATCCACACAAAGGTCTTCACGTGACATCCATGTGCACACATAAATGCGCATGTTCTGTGTCTCACAGTTTTTCGTTTTGACAGCTGTTCTGGTCTGAATTCAGCTGCTGGATAACAAGAGAGAAAAAAAATAGAGATTTAGTCCCCAAAAATATCTGACTCCACTCTGCTGGGTTGATCCTCAGCAAAGCTCTTAAGTGAAAAGCTCGAGGATATTTGCCCTTTGAGGAAGATTTTGTGCAAATACCGTCAGGTATTAGGCGCAGAACTATGTGGGGTATGCACCTGGTCTGCACCATGTGGATCCACCGAGTGTGATCACACCTGGGAGACGGGCTCCTGTGAATTCGGAGAGTCTGTCAATCAGAGTCCTGGTCGCCTCGCAGCAATCTGCCAGTTCAAATTCACTGTCCTGTTTGGGTTTAAACCTGAGCTCCTGTTCTTACATCTGTCCTATATAAACATGCAACCACATATTCTGCACACTAGCCTGAGAGAGAGTGTGTGTGTGTGTGTGTGTGTGTGTGTGTGTGTGTGTGTGTGTGTGTGTGTGTGTGTGTGTGTGTGTGTGTGTGTGTGTCCACAAAAAGACACAAACACTCACACACACGCACACACTCAGCTTTATCTTGGATGTTTATACAGAACGACTCGAGTGCAGATCTGATAAAGTTGATCTGATCCGAGAGAACAGCTCATTAAATCAAGTGTAAGAAATTCTCACGCACCTGAGAATGTGTGTTCTTCACAACAGACAGAAAACAACTGCAACATATTTATGTCTTTGTTTTGCGAATGACATCGCGAGCCTGTTTTTTTTTTACGCTCAGTCACAACCACATTCCTGAACCGGGGATTTTGTCTCACAGAGAATCCCATTAGCTCTTAAACACAACACGATAAACAGCAGCAGGAGCAGATCATGTTGCAGCATTAGTCAATTATAAAAAAAAAATAAAGTGAAGCTACTTTACAGTAAGGCAGTCCAATTTTATTCAGGTTAGGTTTTTGGTTGTGAGAGGCACAGTGTCGGATCTTTTTGATTGCACCTCGAAAATATGAGGATCTTAGGACCCTGGGGACAAAGCTGAGACTCTGCTAGCCAGCTAACAGCTGCAGCTAGTCTGTGCAGATGCCACATGGCTGTTATTAGGTTAACTGGCAACAGATCAGTACCAAGATTGATTAAGAAAGAGCATTTCAGAGAGGCAGTCTCTCCAAGCACTAAAGACGGTGAGAGGTTCATCACGTGAAAAACAGCGAGAGAAAATAGTGCAACAATTTCAGAATAATGTTCCTCTGCATGTAATTGCAAAAACAATTGGGGGGGATTTCATCTTCTACAGTACATAACATCATGATAAGATTCAGAGGGACATCTCTGTACGCAAGGGGCAAGGCTGGAAACCATTATTGGATGGCTGTGATCTTCAGGCCCCTCCGGCAGCACTGCATTAACAACAAACACAATTCCGTAGTGGAAATCATTGCCTGGGCTCAGGAACACTTCTGAAAACCGTCGTCTGTGAACACAGTTCATCGCTGCGTCCACAAATGATGTTAAAACTCTCCAAAGAAGAAACCAGATAGAAACATGATCAGAAACACCGCCGCCTTCTCTGGACTGAGATCATTGAAGATGGACTGAGGTGAAGTGGACAACTGTCCTGAGGTCTGATGGATCACAATCTGAGATTCTGTTTGGAAATCATGGACGCTGCATCCTCCAGGCTAAAGAGGAGAGGGACCATCCAGCTTGTTATCAGCGCTCAGTTCAAATGCCAGCATCTGTGACAGTACAGGGATGCATTAGTGCACATGGCATGGGTAGCTTGAACATCTGGGAAGGAACCATTAATGCTGAATGATATATATTCAGGTTTTGGAGTCTTTTTCAGGGAAGGTCTTGCAGCAGAATCTTCAACTGATGTTTATAGAACAGAATATTATAGAATAAAAGACTTTATTCTCATTGTACAAAAATACAACAAAATTTAGATAGTTAAAAAACAGACAAATAAGACATCTAATAAATATAAAAATATAATAAATACTTAAAAATGTGTATGTGTGCAAAATTTCATTTCAACATCAAAAGAATAAAGAAATAGTTTTGTGTTTCCTGTGACGTGTTAATGTTTCATGAGATTTGTTCAGCCTCTGAGGCTCAGCGACAGCCGTCTATCTGATCCACTGTTTGCTGGACTGTGATGTCATGCTACGCTACGCCACGCCGCGCCGCGCGCTGTACTTGCTCCACTCAGTCAGATGGGATCTAAAACCCCACCTCCCCGAAGTCACCCACACACCTCACTGAGCGTGCCAGTGCTCCGAACTGACAGAAGATGCCCGCATACGCTGTCACGTTATTGTCGCATGCCTGGTAATCTGGCTGCAGCAGCAACAGACAGGTGATGAGGAGACTGATAGGCAGCAGCCGGCCGCTGCGGCGGAGCTGCTTCCACTTAATGTGCAGAAGCGGTGAGGAGGAAGAAGGTGATAAGGTTGTGGTTGCATCTCTGGTGCTGATGGCTGGTGAAGAACATCAGTTCTCTGAAAAAAGTAGCTTCTTTTTTTCAAGCTACGTCTGCGACTGAATATCACAGTTAAGGATCTCTGATCAAAGGGAGATTGACTGTAATGTATCACATGGGAGTCTGACACTGCAGGGGCATGGTACTCGGGATAAATGTGAAAACACAGACTTTTTTTTTTTTGTGTCTTACATCCACAAGGTTGAATAAAAGGAATTAACACCCAAATCTATTCCATTTTCCTGAGAAAAATACCTGGGATCTATTAGCACGTTGTTGCAAATCAAGATTCAAACATGAAGACAAATGTTCAGTGCTGTCAAAATGACATAAAACTATATTTACTTGATACAAAACACATTCAATTTGAGCTCGACATCATTTTTTTTTTTTTTATTGTTAAGTCAACAAGTTTGGATTTTTGATTTCATCGCACTAAGTCTGGGAGGGTAGCTGAAGCTCCGCCTCCCCTCGCTTCATCACCGTGGATATTCTGAAGCATCTCGAGGGGTCTCTGTCGATGATTTCACAGTTTGGCCCAAAATCTGGTGTTTTTTTTTTTTTTTTTTACAGCACGCCAACACAACAGCCGCTCTATAAATGAACTCATCGTTGTTATTGAGGGACAGGATTTCATTCGTTCAGCCCAAGTTTCCATGCAGCCACTAGGTTCTGCTGCACAACCGGATCGATTCTTACTGACATCACAGGCTGCTCAGAAATCTGACAGACTGACGGCAGTTGTGCTGTAAATCATCTGGAAAAACACAGCACAGGTGTTGAAGCAGGAGAATGGGAGGAAGAGGAGGAGGAGGAGGGAGTGGGGGGGGGGGGCCTTTAAGTTAAAACCATAATTATGGCCTTTGTGTTATTTTTAGAGTTGCAGTCAGAGCAGCAGCATGTAGAATAAAAAACAATAACAGAAACTTCTGCAGCACTTAAGCCGCAGACAAACACGCTTCTTACCTTCCATCCACCCGTGTGTGTGTGTGTGTGTGTGTGTGTGTGTGTGTGTGTGTGTGTGTGTGTGTGTGTGTGTGTGTGTGTGTGTGTGTGTGTGTGTGTGTATCTGCGTGAGTAACGTCGGACCTGATTCACCGGCCACGACGCCCAAAAATACCAAAACACAACACACAATGAAAAGCAAGCAGGATCGGACTGAGCCCTGTTGGTGACCGTGGAGGGAACCCCCTGCTTCTGGTGATCCCGCTGCTATCGATATCTGTCATAACAACATTTTTAGCAGAACCAGTTTTTTTAATAGCACGCACACACACACACACACACACACACACACACACACACACACACACACACACACACACACACACACACACACACACACAGGCCTAACCTCAACTGCTCAGCAAAACACACGCGATGACATTCTCTCAACAGTGACTCACAGCTAATACCTGACACTATTAAGCATTGTGAAACACAAGCCGGGTTACCCATCGGAGTTACACACACACACACACACACACACACACACACACACACACACACACACACACACACACACACACACACACACACACACACACAGTGTCAGTCAGTCACTTGTTTCTTCATATTTCCAGCTAATCCCTCTTCTCAGACAAACATGGGCGAGCTTGCTAATGACGCGGGAATGTTCGGACATGTTGAGCAAAAGAAAAACAGAAAAAATGACCATGTGACAGGCGATCCGTCACGCTCGCTGTACATAAACTAGCACACAGATCCTTTACTATAACTGATAAGGCGTGAGATAAGAAGCTTGCTTTACGCCAGGTGATGGGACAGCCGTGTGTGTGTGTGTGTGTGTGTGTGTGTGTGTGTGTGTGTGTGTGTGTGTGTGTGTGTGTGTGTGTGTGTGTGTGTGTGTGTGTGTGTGTGTGTGTGTGTGTGTGGGCGTGAAGGAGTGTGTTTTTCCATCCAGTAAATCTCGAGCCGGAGCTCAGAGTTCTGCGTCTGCTCCCAATATAAACTGGAAGGTATAAACAAGAGCAGCTCTGCAGCTCCAGTCACACACAGGAAATTTAAAACGGAGCATTTAGAGACGCCGGATGATGTAAAAGTTTGAGAAATCGGCCACCTAAGACCCCCGAATGTTTGACTTTCTTCTTGTCTTGCAATTCTTTGCGGTTCGTGTGATAAAACTGGAGGTTGCTCACGTTTTTGGATGTTTTTTTAGGCCGTCCAAGTATTTCAGGTCAGGTCAACTATGTTTCTTTATTTTCTTCTGATAAGTATAAAGTCAAATTGAAGCACGTACGTACAAGTACCTCAAATTTTGAAACCCTGTGCGTACAATGCTTTTCACCACCAATTGAAACAAAAGCAATAAAGAACAGGTTTCATATTATCAGTTATTATCTGAGGAAACAGCTTGACATTAGTGTAGAAACACAGTTGTTAAAAGGCAGTGTTTAAAGAATGTTCTCTGGTCTCCACATCCAGGATAAATAAAAGAGTAACGAGGAATATCAGTGTTGATTTGGTTTGTGAATCTTTAGCTATAGTTAAAAAATGATACCGGTAATTCCTCACGGAGATATTTACATTTAACATCAGGGTGCAAAAATCTGCGTTAATACAAAGCAAGACTTCACAAAACTAAAGATAAACACCTTTTTTGTTTTGAGGGTCGATCAATTTTAGGAAAATATGGAACTTCTATTCGACTCGAATGTGACTTAAAGTGTGTTTATTTTTCTGTTAATTATATTTCGTATTTTCATGATACGTTTGTGTAATTTAAGTTGTTTCCCAGCAGTGTGACTGAGTAATGTGTGCAGAGTTCAGACCAGTTAGAGAACTTCTATGTAAACTTGGGTTGTTTTCTGTACAAAAATGAAGCTGTAATGATTCATCTGGTAAATGAGGAGTGTACTGAACAATAACAAATAAATAAAAACAAAAATGAAGCGTACAAATATGGGAAAAAATGTCACAGTCCTGAAGAGACGAGTGTGACGACAGTATGGTAACCTGAGGAGAAATGTTGGCCGAAGGGTCTCGGGGACTCGGAAGTAAATCAGACTGAAACACTAAAAGTTGGAGGAGACGGAAACTGGAATTTCCTCCTTTTGCTCGCCCGCTGGCTTCACGTCCGAGTCCGTGCCGACAAGTCGAATCCTCGCGGCTTCAGCAGAAGTTCAGACTTCAGCTTGAGCTGCAGAGAGCGAGCTCCTGCAGTAAGAAGATCCGGCGCTCGGCTCCCTCTTCTCACACATGGACCACCTGGGTGATCTGTTTATGGAAGCCGTCCCCGGCTTCTGGCCCAGAGCACATTCGAGCTATTCATGCCTCCTTTTGTTTAAAGAAAGTCAATTTATAAAGTCTACAGCGCGGGCAGTATGCAGATTAGAAACAGAGCGACTCGTCCAATCGGACCGCCGCGTTCTCGGCGTGGACGAAAGGCCGCTCGGCGCTTCAACAGAAACCAGCAGCACATTAAAGGCTTATTCCGCTGCTTTGTATTAACGGGGCTCCTTTGGTGGATTACGTATAAAAGAAATCTCCTGAATCTCTTGAACTCTTATAAAATTATTTCCTGCTCCCACAGAAACATTATGTAAACTTTGGAGCCGGTATTATGTGTGTGTGTGTGTGTGTGTGTGTGTGTGTGTGTGTGTGTGTGTGTGTGTGTGTGTGTGTGTGTGTGTGTGTGTGTGTGTGTGTGTGTGTGTGTGTGTGTGTGTGTGTGCGAGGCCAAAGTGTTTCCACAGGTTAATTTGTAGGCGAGCAGCTCCTGCTGTTCATCACGCCCGGCGGAGCTCTTTGTTTTGCCCCCGCCGTGAAAAGTGTTTTCCAGCGAAACCCAAACACGGCCTTTAGTAACAGTGATATTATCTACCTGAGCACGCGGGGCCCACCTGCAGGGCTCTGACACAGCGAGAGAGATGTTTTACCTCGTCTGCACGAATGGGCCCGGAGCAGAGGAGGGAGGCGTGGGGGGGGAACGACACAGAGAGGGGGAGGGCGTGGGGGGGGGGGGGGGGGGGGGGTTAACAAGCTAACACGCACGATGCTGTCGGGGCAGGTCGAGCCTGCAGACTTTTCATCAGCTAGTTTTTCTTCGCCTTAACGGCCACACTATAATTAATCAGATGTCTGGGCTGGGGAGGCACGCAAGGGCTGGGTTCAAGACCTTTTGTTTGGATAGATGCCGGGTCAGGTGTGTAGCTGTATAAATAGTTCCCGCCTGTTTTTCTCACAACGCCTCGCGGAGAAAGTTCGGTTAGAGCGGCGTGGCGTCGTCACAACTCCCGACATGAAGGAGCTCCACTGCAAAGCAATTATGCTTTTTTTTCTTCTTCTTCTTGTTTTTTTTTTTTTTTCATAATTGGAGATGGTTGCGACACAATCCACAATCCATCCATGAGTCTATTTATACCTCCTCTAACCCCTCAGTGAACCGCTCATCTCGGTTGTTCTTCCCCGTGAGATCCTGCTGAAGGTCAGGCTGGATTTCCACCGCCGCCCACCAGTGACCGCCCACCAGTGACCGCCCATCCCAGTGACCGCCCACCAGTGACCGCCCACCAGCGACCCCCCATGACCGCCCATCCCACTGACCGCCCACCAGTGACCGCCCACCAGTGACCGCCCATCCCAGTGACCGCCCATCCCAGTGACCGCCCACCAGTGACCGCCCATCCCAGTGACCGCCCATCCCAGTGACCGCCCATCCCAGTGACCGCCCACCAGTGACCCCCCATCCCACTGACCGCCCATCCCAGTGACCGCCCACCAGTGACCCCCCATCCCACTGACCGCCCATCCCAGTGACCGCCCACCAGTGACCCCCCATCCCACTGACCGCCCATCCCACTGACCGCCCACCAGTGACCGCCCACCACTGACCGCCCATCCCACTGACCCCCCATCCCACTGACCGCCCACCAGTGACCGCCCATCCCAGTGACCGCCCATCCCAGTCGACAAGCAGGTGCTGCAGTTTCTGCCCCTTAACCCCCCTCCCCCCTCTTCCTCTTCGTCCACCTGAGAGAGAGCGAGAGAGGTAGAGAGAGAGAGAGTTGGGTCTTCTGCCGAAAGTCACGCCGAGAATCTTGAAAGAGCTGAACATCAAAGATACGGGCTCATCCCGAGCATCACGTTCAGCTCAAACGCGGATGAAGTTTTATTTTTTTACTTTTAGCAACAAATCCACCGAAGAGACGAAATTCAACAACAACAACAAAAAAGTCTCCCGATATCAATAAAGTTTCTGTTAAAGGCTCCGTGTGCAGGATTTAAGGGGATCTACTGGCAGATGGAACACAGTATTAATAATTGTGTTTTCATTGGTGAATTAACACCTGAAACAGAATCATTGAGTTTTCAGAAGTCTAGAACGAGTCCTTTATATCTATACAGCAGATGAAGATGGCTTCAATAGTTCAGCCCAGGGAATCGTACGAGAGGGTCGATGAAGGAGGCCGGGTACCAGACGCAAGGACAAAGACCCGGGTTCGACTCCGTGAGAGAGCAACGTGAATTCTCCAAAGAAATCTTCTCCTAAACCAAACTAAGTAATCGCCCCAACCACAAAACGTGACATTGACACAGTCAGTGGACAACGGGTGTACTACAGGCCTGGACGTAACACAGGGGGGAATATTTAATATCTATACTGCATTGCTCGATATTGGCTGGCTGAGAAAAATCATCTACGGTCACGGAAACGTGAGAATACAGGTTTTAATTGACACTGAGGGAAAGCCTCTAATCAGTCAATCCAGTGGAGTTGGACACATTTATTGTGGACTCTGGTATTTGTTGACAGAAACAAAAATACAATGATACCAGCTTCATTTTTAAAACGTGAAAACATGTCAGTGAAGCAGGACAATCGTCAGATCCCAACTTTGATCACTATATTCTGCTCCCGTACTGTACGACGTGTCAAAGTCTGCCTTTTAAAGTCACGCTCTGCTGCTCCGTGGTTTTATCTACCGTGTTTCACACCAGATGGGTCCGGCGGCTCGCTGCGCCGCCACACCGCTGCTGTTTGCTCCGGCGGATCAATGCCGGGAGCGGAGGCAGGACACATTACAACCCCTCGGCCAGCTGGAGGAGATTAGGCTTTCTTTTTTTCTCATCAAACTTCCGATCCGTAATGATATTCATTTACGAATTATCACTAGATCAATATCTCACAGCAACGTACTACAAACAGTAACATCTGTAGGGTAAAGCCCGGGTTTCTAATCACCGACGCAGTGAGCCATGTCGAGAAAATTGGAGATACATACTCACACCTACAGTAGATTTTGCAGAATAAGCAAGTTCTTGAGCCAAACTAAAGGGAAAGCACCCTGTGACGTGTTGAAATGACTGGAGCTGTGTCAGCTTCACAAATTACTGGTTTTAAACCTCCTTCTTTGACTCATTTCCTGAGTCTGTTCTTACTACAAGAATAGGGAGGTTGTGAGGTACACTTTGCAGCTGGAGAGGTGCTTTTCAAAGTTTGGCTCAAAATTCAAATCTGGGTCAGGGAAAGTTAAAGATGTAGTCGATGGGGTTGCCAGATTTGCGAGAGACAGACTAATGATGTCTTTTGTTAGACGATGAAATCATCGAGGTTGTTTTTAACACTTCAGAAGGCCGCAGAATAAATAACAGTACGACCGTTTTCACAGGCTGAATAATGCTTGTAATTATTCAAGTGTAAAATCTCCAAAACGCCAAATTCTGGAAAAAAATAATAATAAATAAATAAATAAAAAGCGTAGGAAACACTTTTTGGGAAAAAAAAAAAAAAAAGTGCAAAATGACAATAAAACGGTCAAACCAAAGATAAAGTGTATGAGTATAAAGTATAGGCCTGAGATAGTCCTTTCTATAACGTGCATCAGCAGCGTGTTTGTTGGGGTTGTCTGTGGAACGGTTCCTTGGTAACTGCTCCAAATCAGAGCCGTGTTTGCCGTTGAAGGCCCTGGAGCGAGATGTTCCACCTCTCAATCAAAAGAAATAAGAGGGGCGGTTACGGTTCAGACGAGGCAAAAATAGCGCTGCGGAGCCCCGTGGTGTAGGTGGAAAAAAAAAAAGAAGAAGAATAAGAAGAAGCCAGGCGAGAGCATCTCGTGCAAACCGCTATGCGTGAGTAGAGTGTTTGGATCCTATTTCAAGTTTAGACAGAAAAGGGCTGAACGGCTGCCAGGTAAACAGAGCAGCGCAGGTACTGATTTGGCCCTGTGTTTACACTTACACAAAAACAGCCTGCAGCGCTGCTGAATGGAGGTCGGTCCTATCAGACGCAGCGATAAAGAGAGGTGTCTACGGCTGAGATCAATCAAGGCTCCATTTTATTTTTATTTTTTTTAGCCCCCCCCCCCCGGTCCCTTAACTTCCTCCATGCCTTGCAGCTCGGCGTGCGAGAGAGGGGAGGGCGGGGGGGTTGAGGGGGGCTCTAGCGTGTGAAGAGCTGAAACAGACGATAGCGGCAGATATGGAAGGCGGTATAATCGAGGCCCGTGTGGCTGCAGGTTCATTGACAGACAAGCCCCCCCCCCTTCCCCCCCCGCCCCCCCACCACTCACAGTAACGTTTTTTTTTTCTTACAGGTGTGATTAAGGGGTGATCTCTGCTCTCTTTGGGCTGTGCAATGCACACACACACACAAAAAAATAGATGTAGAAATACACTTTACAAGACTGACAATCGGTGACAAAAAAAAACCAAAAACGTTTAGCGTGTCCCTTCGAGCTTCCCAGAGGGGAATCTTGGGCAGACTACAGGGAAAACTTGGGGACCCGAGGAGCTTGTTTTGCTGCCCAGAGATGAACTCGAGTCAACCGGGGGAAGCGTTCGGACTAATGAGAGGCATTTGGGTCAATAAATATTGCACTCACACTGAGAAAAGGGCTTTTTTTTTTTTTTTTTTTTTACCACATACGGGCACCTGAACCAAAACGAAAATGCACTTTGGCTCAATCAGATGGAAAACGTAAGAATCGGTGCAGCTGTTTTTGGTCATTTGCACCAGTTTGAGGGTCATAAAGGAGCTATATTTTCTTTTTCAACAAGAGCTGAATGGCGACACTCTTCCCGGTCGGATGAGCCATCTGGCACCGCTTATTTACCGAGACTTTGCCTTTAACAAGACCACAAGACACAAAACACGACCACACTGTCGTGACGCGAAAGAAAAGTACAAAACAACTGGAAGTTCCTCATCACTGCACAAACATGTTGTGATTAAAAAGAAGGCGATCTAAAAGTTTATTGCACAAATGAGGGCTCTGATGAGGGTGGGGAGGGGGGTCCGGGGGGGGGGGGGGTTGCTGGAATGACATCACCGTCTTGGCATGTGATTTTGGGTCCGTGCATTGCCAGGCCCGCCTTTCACCTGCGCTTCACCCGTACTTCACCTCTCGCCTTAATTACTTTAATTATAACCCTTGTTGGCTCCGTTTATTCACGTGTATCTATTTTTTTCCTCCCTGTTGGTCTGGCAGGGTGTGAACACCTCAGGTAAGAATGCAGCACAAACCCAAAATAGCAACAAGCCGCTGCCAACTGACTTCAGGATACGCCGCTTCATTTTTTATTTTTTTTCTTCAGTTTTGTTATTATCACATTTAATTTATTAATCGCTGACACAGAAGATGCGGAGATTAACGCTCGGTGTTGTTGGTTAAAGTCACTCCTTCTTCTTAGTTTTCTGGAGGTCCATCTGAAAATAATCCCTCATTCATTAGAGAAGAAGATTCAAGAAGACCTGTTTTTGGGGGCGTGTCTGTTTGATTGACAGGCCTGCGGTGCAGTCAGGTTACAGCTACCGGTGGGCGGGACGTAGTATCGTCGGGTTTCCGATCAGATCGGTCAGCTCCACCCGCTGGCTCCTCCCCCAGCTCGTCCAAATATGGTCACTTCCTGCTCCAAACCTCTCCGAACTAGCAAAGATGTCGCCGGACAAAACTTCCGAACTCGAGGCTTGGTAACGGCCGTTCAACAGACCGACGGGTGACGCCGCCGCCGGCTGCCGCTCGGTTCTGGTTTCAAAAACAGCTTCGACGGGAACTTTGTTTGTCGCTGCTCAGGTGCGCCTCTGATTACATGGACCCCCTCCTCCCGCCATCTTATCCTCCACAACACAAAAGCAGGCGGCGAAACGTTTAGAAGGCCGCGTTTGTCGGGGAAATTACAGTAATCACCGTTCAAAGAATCAACTCCAGGGAACGTATGGTGTCTTGCATTTTGCCAAAACAGCCACACAGCTGCAGTCGAACATACACCCCCCCCCCCATCTCCCCCCTCTCCCTCTTCCCCCACCGACTCACAGGAATGAGCGAATTTGATGGGGAATGTCTGATCTTCGGGGGTTTTGGCTGTGAAGTAGGCGCGCCTCCGTACCTACCTGTGAAGCGTGTCGGCTATCGGCGGCCTCCGTCAAGAGACTAAATCTGCTGCCGGGGGAATCTCGGGAATCTCAGCCACGCAAAGCGCCTCTTTCACTGCCGTTCCCCCCCCCTGCTCGCCACACACACACACACACACACACACACACACACACACACACACACACACACACACACACAGCCCACGCTTTGTTTACACAGAGACATGTGGGCCGGACACCCGTCACTCACAGAGAAGAAAGAAGAAACAAAAGAGGACATACAGGTGAGAAGTCGTCCGGAGACACGCAGACCAGGGTTAGCGTGTGAGAGCTACTTCTTAGAGCTGCGAAAAAAGGGTTCACCCGATGAATTTACATAACTGGAATTCCTCTTGTGTCAGCTCTTAAAAGAGATTTCTCCCGCTGCTCAAAGGAGACACTTTAAGTCTCAGGCGGTGCTTAAAACAACAAGGTGCCAACTGTGGAGAGACACGCTAACAGGTTATATAAGTGTGATGCATTTCTTTTAATCTCCTGCCTGTAAAGCTTGAAGTTTGATTCTTCTGCCTTGATATCATTAAAAAAAAAAAAAAATCAGGTGAAAGATGACCTTGAAATCTGCCTTCAGAGTAAAAGGAGCGAGCGATACTTTAGATCCCTGCGGGGGAAACCAGACCTTACACTTCTGATTTCTAATTGCCGTGTGCGAGATAGAACAAAAACCAAAACAGAACTGAGAACAGGTGTGCTTGCTTGCCTTTCGCACCAAATCGTTGCATCACAGGTGCGTGCGGCCGTCTTTGGCAGAGCACCTGAAATCAAATACGGGCGCACCTACCGGCGAGGCAGCGTCGCACGGCGGTAATGATAGCACGTGCGCCGCTGGTTTCCCCGACTCGGGTTTTTAGGCTCGCAGCGGTCGGCCTCCCGAGTTTCAACACAAACATGTTGGTGGGTTTCGACTCCTCGGCTGCTCCTGCAGAGTCCCGCTGAGAGAAGCAGCTTCCAGAATCCAGATCCCATTAAAAGGATGTCTGCCGACAGTCGCTTTCTCTGACATTGTTTGTTAAATCGCGACAAGACAGTTTGATCATTTGGATTTTGAGACTCAGTAAAATGGTTCACTACGAGTTTACTGTTCAGTTACTAGTTTCTGAAATGTGGAGACTCTCCTCTCCTTGAAATTACAGCTTTAGTGATTTGAGCGTCACCCGTCGGTCTGTTGAACGGCCGTTATGAAACTTTAAGTTCGGATTGCGTCCGGCGCCATCTTTGCTAGTTCTGAGCGGTTTGGAGCAGGAAGTGACCATATTTGGACGAGCTGTGGGAGGAACCTGACGATACTACGTCCCGCCCACCGATAGCTGTAACCTGACTGCGCCACAGGCCTGTCAATCAAACAGACAACACGTCCGTTTGAAGCTTATTTTCCGATGAATGAGGGATTATTTTCAGATGGACCTCCAGAAAACTAAGAAGAAGGAGTGACTTTAGTGGCAACCCCGAGATAACTCGCAGAAAAAATATATTGAATTCGTATTTGATGAGAGAAGTTTAATAGGAGTCTACGGAGGCTTTTTTGAGCCGACCTCTAGTGGCACTCGGTGGTACTGCAGTTTGAGGCACTTCCGCATCGGCCTCATTTTTCAAACCCGGTAGCTTTGTCGACTTTTATAGCCTGCGGTCCGTTCAGGTCTGAGCTCCTGAAATCATGGGGATCCATTTCAACCACGCGCACAGATTTGTTCCACGAATACGACAACGTTTGAGCGGAACGGTGAGAAAACCAAAAGAGGGAACTCTCAAACAAACAAGTCACCATCTGGCCGTACATTAACATAACTGGAAAAACTGACAGAGTTCAAGCACACGCTCACGTAATGAACCTGCATTCCCTCCGAATTCTGTCGCTTTCACACACACACACACACACACACACACACACACACACACACACACACACACACACACAGCTCAGCGGACCACCTTTAATTGTGCCTGTCATGAACACCCAAAGTGATAATTAGGTGATAAAAATTGAAACTTGCAGACACACAAACTGCTCAGGATGGCAAAACACAGATTCATATCTGGGAGCTGTCTGGGCGGTAGTTAGTTTACAGCGACCTTATCTTATACTTTAGGGAGCCTTCATGTGGTTCTCGTTTAACATCGCTCTCATAAATTTACTGCAGGAACACCGTAAATCTTTTTCCGTGAGCAGGTGCACATACATGAACATGGGAGTTGAACTTACAGCGAGTTGTTCCTGGACCGGGCTCCCTGAGAGAGGAGGAGTGCCGGAGAAGACAGTTCAGCTGGCCCGAGGCCAAGCTCGTAACTCACGTTAGCTCTCCGGCTTCTCCCTCTTGCGTCGTCATCCGGCTAAAGTGTTGACAGGAGGAGAGTTAGTGGTACTCTGCAGTTTACTTAAAACAGTAGCTACCGCCATACGCCACGACTATCGCCCATATAGCCAGACGAAGTGTCAGAGGACGTGTGATTTATGGCTAAAAAAAATTGAGTCATTAGAGTCCAAAATATTTATGCCGTCAAACCGGCGGTGCAACATTCACAAAGCTGAAAATGTTCCTGAATTCTCTGCAAAAAAACATTTTTGCATATACAGATCCCCTCCAGACACGTTTGAACATGAATTTAAAACCCTTTGATCAGTAAAAACAGTGACTGATGTGGATTTTCCTTTGTCTGGTAAAAATCCTTCAAATCTTCTCCTTCTCACTCCTTAAAAATGCCCAAATCTGTAAATATGCAAATATATTTCATCTCTAAAGTTTAAGTGTTGGAAGATAATAACGGGTTGGTTTTTTTAGGAAGTTTACATTTCAAATGTACTTGGAGAAGTTGTTTTTTTTTTTAAGAGTAGTTGCTGCTTCCAGTTCCAATGACCTTTTAATCTTCTACTAGTTATCACTGAGCAGAGAGCCAACACGCCTCATTCAATCCGGATGTTTGATACTTTAAAACGGACAAAAGATTGAAAATGTTGAAACTAAATCTAAGATGCCTCTCAATCTAATCCATGAAAACCATTTATACGTTCAGTAAATGAAACGATATAAAGGATCGGGCTCCTCCTGTAAAGGTCATCGGGTCCAGGGGCAGAGAAAACCTCCCAAACGGAGTGAGATGCTTTCAAGATGCTGCGGTGTTTCTGCGCGTGCAGGTGCAATGGTCTTCTCTTCTGAACTTTGAATGACATCTGTCCATTTGCATCCCCTCTTGCTTTACCTGAGAGCGTGCATATCACTCATTGCGCGTTACGTGGAACTCTTCCAAATCGGTCTCTTCTACGTCCGTTTGTATCGCCCGAGTTACTTCCTCGTTCCACGTGAGCGCCGGCGCAGGGTGGAAGAGGTTGGGGTGAAAGACCGGCAGCGACCTCGTCTATTTTTCGGTCTATTCTAGTGTCATCTCGCCGTCTGTGTCCGGGGGGTTTTCCGCGTGACAATAAAGCTTATTACTCACGTGTGGAGAGGTTTTCCGCCGTGCGTAAAAATGTTCGGTTTCCCCCCATAAAAGAGTCTAAACTCTCATCAGCTTTGTCACCTTCCTACACTTCAGTTTCATAAGAAGCATATAATTAAAAGAAACATTCAACCCTGACGAGGCATCATTTTCAATTATTAAATCATAGTGGACTGTCAACGGGCGTCAGACTCAGAACAAAAAAAGGAACTAGAATGTAAAATATTTAGGGCAAATTGTGCTTCAAGGAAATTGTTTTTATACAAAACAGGGAAGGCAAGTTGATGCAGATCCTTCTGTCGTTCGTGATATATGAAATGATCTGTCTTGGAACTTAAAATAGATGCATGTACAGACAGACAGACCTGGTTTCATTTTAGACACATTTTCATACCTGCCCTGTGTCGCGTCACTTATCCTCCCTCCTTTTTATTCCCTCCTTCCCTGGCGTGGCATGGCAGCGTCCAATTGTAAACATACATTACTATATCACTCAATCGCTTCAATGGATTGGAGCTGGAAACCCCGCCTGTGGGCCGTCCCTTGCCGGGGCATTATATTATAGCAAGACAAGCGTGTCTCCGGAGACAGATCTGTATTCTCCCGCTCCAAACTGAGGCTCAGGGTGCCTCCAGCGCTCCAGACGCGCCTCTGCAACACACAAACACATTTCTGCTGTCAGGACGCCGACACCTGCTCTGCTGCTCAGCTGAGACGAGACTCCCAACAGAGGAAGCACTTCAACGCTGAGAGCTGACTAAGAGGAGAAGATTATCCTGTTGTTGTTGTTGTTGTTTTTGGAAAACATGAAACTTGAAGTTTTCTCTGCGCATCACTTCGCGCAGAAGCCGCTGGAGTTGTGCATGGACGCAGACGGGGGAGTCCCGTCTCCTCTGTCCGGGGACGAGCTGGGGTCGGACGGGGACTGCGTGGCTAACAGCCCGGCACCTGTCACCCAAAGCAGCGACGGCGCGAAAGGGAAACCTTACACCCGCAGACCCAAGCCCCCGTACTCCTACATCGCCCTCATCGCCATGGCCATCCGGGAGTCCAGCAGCGGCCGCCTCACTCTGGCAGAAATCAACGACTACCTGATGAAGAAGTTCCCGTTCTTCCGCGGCAGCTACACCGGCTGGAGGAACTCGGTACGCCACAACCTGTCACTCAACGACTGCTTCCTCAAAGTCCTGCGGGACCCGTCCAGGCCCTGGGGCAAGGACAACTACTGGATGCTCAACCCGCACAGCGAGTACACCTTCGCTGACGGGGTGTTCCGCCGCAGGAGGAAGCGCATCGCCAAGAGGTCCCACAAGGAGCAGGAGAACCCGGACATCCTCGGCGAGGACACCCGCCTCCCCGCCCCAGAGGAGAGGGTGGGGGCCAAGTTCTCCAGCTCCTTCGCCATCGACAGCATCCTCAGCACACCTTTCAAACGCAGGGAGGAGAGCCCCGCCGACGCAGAGAGCCGCGCTCTCCGGCTGTACTGGCCCCCGGGGGCCCACATACTGCCGTACACTCTGAACTATCCGGCACAGCACACGTATCTGTCCGAGGCGGCGTACGGCAGCGCGGAGCCCGGCAGGGATGCACCCACGTACCTCCAGCACACAGTGGTCGCTCCACCTGAGGCCGCGTTCAAGATGCCCAGCAAGGCGCGAGCTTTTCACATAGACTCCCTGCTGTCCTGAAAACACCTGGACTGACTCCCTGCTGTCCTGAAAACACCTGGACTGCTGCCAGACTCGTGCACTTTTTGTAGGCGCTCTTAGCTTTCAGTGCTTTAACTGTTTGTGTGTGTGTGTGTGTGTGTGTGTGTGTGTGTGTGTGTGTGTGTGTGTGTGTGTGTGTGTGTGTGTGTGTGTGTGTGTGTGTGTGTCATCGTGACTACTCTGTAAACAAAAACAAACAACAAACATGGCATGTTGTCAATGTAGATCTAACTGTGTGGTGACAAAGCAACGTAGTAGTGTCATCGCAGGACATTCCACTGTGTGTGTGTGTGTGTGTGTGTGTGTGTGTGTGTGTGTGTGTGTGTGTGTGTGTGTGTGTGTGTGTGTGTGTGTGTGTGTGTGTGTGTGTGTGTGTGTGTGTGTGTGTGTGTGTGTGTGTGTTAGATAGAGTCTTCATGTATCCATGGTTCATTGGTCATTTCTACTGTATGACGGCCAACACGTGCCAAAACAGAAACCTATCAGTCTATTTATATTTTCATGTTTTGTATGACCTGCTGTATAAATTCTGTTGTAAATAATGTAAAAAAAAAAAAAAAAAAAAAAAAAATACTGACAGCTGCGTGGAGAGTCACGTGGCTGCACTTAACGCATGGAAAAGTGCCCAGTTTTCCTCAGATTGATTGATTGATGCATGCCTGGTTATTTTTTATGAATAAAAACCGAAAACAAAAAAAACAATGAGACCACGATGTGCAGTGAGTTATTCATAACAGACATGAAAGGGAGAGGGCGGTGTTAGATCAGAAGCAGGTGCACACGTGTGTGGTGGAGGGAGCGCGAGGGCCTTACACCTGTTACCTGTAATGTAGATTTATATTGCGTAATGTTTTGAATTTCAGCACTAAATCCTATTAATCAAATTCTAAATAATATAATTAAACCATATACAGAAAAGTCTGGTGCCTTCAGGCTCCTCACATTGCCTTCAGTACGGGGTTCTTAGTAGAATATATATATATTAAAAAAAATTGGCCAGTGGTTGTTTATCAAAATGGCAAAAAGAAAGCCAGTCTATTGATAGAAGGCAAAAAATACAATAAAATAACAACAAAAATCAAACAAAAATATTAAAACTGTGTTTCAAATATCATGTTTTGTTGCTTGTTGTGTTATTTAATGTGTCCATCCACATAAAATACATTAAAAAAAATGTCTCTGCAGTAGTGAAGTGTTTGTCAGACAGGAACTTCTAACTTCTCCCATAACATTTCAAACAAACAGCTCAACAAATAAAACCTGCCATTAAAGGTTCCCCTTAGATGAAAAGTCCAGATTTCACAATCATTTTTCATTCAGAAAAAAACATCAATAATAAAAAAAAGGTCCTTTAACGTAGATTGACATGATTGCAGTTATGATTATTTTTATAACATCAAACTGATATGTGCAACATAACATAACTGATCGTGATCAGTGTATAAACTGTAACTAATAATAATATGAGGTATGAAACGTGTCAATTCAAACGGTTTTCCGCCCATTTTGTTTTTGCAAGAGAGAAATCTGTTCCAGCCACAAAAGACTACTATTATTTTTTCTTTGCTTATTTCTGTTGGCCTCTTCACATTTACACGCACGCACACAATATTATGATGAGAAATACGCGCACGCGGTCCTGCAGCCTCGTCCGCTGGCCGTGTCCGAACCGGAGGAGGCTTCAGCTGCTCTCCGCGGTCCTGAAACGGACCCCAGACTCAACAAGCTGTCCGTCCACTGACAACATAAAACATCCGAGTTTCTATCATTTTGTATATTTAAATTCAACACATCGACCATTTTACGGCCCTCAAACCTGCAATGTCAATAAATGTATCTAAAATGAAACGAGATTTGTTTTTTCTTTAATGATCTCCAGTGACTCATGAATCACATTTATTCTGTGTAATTATTCCCTGTAATTATGTGTTGTTCTGTTGTTGTTTGTGGGACATTAAAATAAATAATAGAAAACTTAAAGTGTTTGGAGTTCTCCTTTGAATTTATGTCTGGTAAACAGAAGGACGTTTCTTTATACAACTATTAATTTAGCACCAAAACCAGACAACAGCTTTGAAAATGTGACAAACTGATTGGTGCCAATGAATCCCTGAAGATAAAGGAAAGGGGAAGATAGTTTTTCTGGTACATTTCTTGGTTAAGAAAATAAAATATCCCCTGTAATAAGAAATATTAAATAATTCAGGGTATCTGAATTACTGGATTTAGAGTTTTGGATCTTGTCTTGACTGAGTATCAGATGTAAACATTTTTTTGTTTTTACATTTATCTCGAGGAACAAACTTAATGTTACAAATAAAACTATGAAGATTTAATTTGATAAGATTTGTAGAATTCGGGTAGACGTACTGAGTGGTCCATGCAGCAGTTTATATGCTGATGCTGCTCATTGGCGGTGCAGACAGAGCAGCAGCACAACCGAAAGTGGACGCGTGAGCTCGGAGCGTCGCGGAGCAGCCCGGCAGGTAGACAGGTGAGCCTCGCTCCTGTTTTCAGGGACAATGCTGCAACCTGCAGGTGAAACGTCGGAACAGCACACCTGTCTGAGGGGCCTGTCACGTGGCTGGCAATCTGCTCCGCATCCCCCTAACATTGTTACCATCCTTGGTGTCATGACGCGCAAGCTTTAAACTTTCCCCGCGTTTCCGGTTTGGAGCCACATCGCGCTGCCTGAGGAGGAACTCAGTGTTGCTCTCGAGGCTGCAAAAGGAGCCACAGTTTTGTATAAAAAAAAAATAAAAAAAAACAGAAAAAAAAAAAAACCCAAACTTTTAAGGCAGGCACAATGTTAGGAAGTCCAAACAGTCTGTCAATCCGGCAAACTGAACCGCGCCTGACCTCCCAGAGTCCCGGAGAGGCAGCTCCGGCGCTCCAGGCCCCGCCACAGGAAACACAGGCGGAGCAGCCCGGAGAGGAGCCGAGCAGCCAGAAGAATATTAGATTACCGCCTAAAAAGGACCCGAACTCAGTGTTTGTTATTGTTTTACTTTATGAATATTGTTTATTCTATAGGCCTATTTTACACACAAAGACAATACAACCACGAGTCAATTAAAGACAAAAACTAATTAGGCTTATTATACGTTTAAACATTGTGTTTGTATATTATTTGGAAACAGACTCATCTCTTAATATTTGTTCATGGATATTTTTGGAATGAATATCAGAACAAATGTAGTTTCCATGTTGTTTTTTTTCCTTCTATTTAAAACACCATAATGATATAAAATACAATGTTTAAAATTCTCATTTGGCCTCAAAAAGGTCTATAAATTATCTGAGGTCAGGCAAACATTTTCTCTAAAATCCACCTCATATTTTCGGAGGGGTAAACAGCACATCTAATCCTCCACGTGAAAACAAACACAGGGCCTTATTGTGTCGGTACTGGGCTCATACAGGCCTCCGATAACCCCCCCCCCCTCCCCCCGCCTCCTACACACACACACACCTATCAAAAACACAGCGATATATTTTTCAGAAAGACTAAATTAGAAGCTCGTAGAACCTTCATGCGTAAAGTGGTCGGATCTCCTTTTCTTCAAAGAGCTCCGAGAACAAAGATTCCCTCCGCGAGCCGAGGCATCCTGATCTCCGCGGGGGTCATAAGTTTTGATGTCGCAGGAAATTTCTGGTCCTCCAAAGTTGTGTGTTTGTGTGTCATAGTGGAAAACGATTTTATCCACACATCCTTTGTTGTGCAAAGTGCAAAGGTTAAAACTGCTGGTTATTGTTTGGACAAATCCTCTAAACTTAAAGAGGCCCTGTCGGCCAGCACGTGCGCAGACGCTAACATATCTGAAATAAAAAGTACAAAATTTAAGATTTTGTTAAAAAATTTTATTTATCTGTAAAAGTTGTAACTGATTATGTTTTGGTTTATTTTGTACGACGAAAAGCCTGCTTTGTGTATGGACTCGATGAGATCAACGGAAATATAACAACAACAACAAAATCATTACAAACATGAACTCAACCTAAAAAGCTCCCAGTCGATGCCTTTTTTTTTTTTCGCTCTTCAAAGCCCAATAATCTCCGCTCCGTCGCAGCACGGATGTTGATATTACCTTTATGGGATATATAACTCCATCATGTTGGACAAATCTGTGTGTGATGTCTCCATAGGGGAGGAAACTGTCGACGCCCGCTCGCCTAATTTCGCTTTTCTCTCTCTAATGAACGCGGGGGCCCATGGGACCGGCTCTGGCCCCGGGGCGGTAAGCTGACACTGGCGCGCTGTGTGTGGTATCCAGGGCCGGGCTTGATGGAAAAAGCCTGCTTCCACTCATGTCAAAGTCATTTACTCAGAGCAAAAGCCCCCCCCCCCCCCCCCTCCACCCCCCACCCCTCCCGCGCTTTACACACACGCACGGTAAAAGACCCACCACCTCTCCATCTCTCACACTCCTCGGCCCGGCCCGGCTCGGCCCGGCACCGCGACAGTTTGTTTTTGTTATCCTCTGGTCCCGTTTGGGAGGAAATTATGATCGAAATAATACAAATAATACAAGATGGTGCGTTTTTCTTTTTTTTTTCTTTTTATTGCTTAACGTTGATGTGTTTTTGGGGTTTTCTCTGCCGCGGATGTCATGTGAATGCTTTGTGTGGGTGGGGGGTGAGGGGGGCGGGGAAATCATGGTATCAACTGCGAGCTTGGACCCTTTCGTGCATGTTGTGGTGGTTTTATTTGCGTCAGGAGAATTGATGTCCTGTGGCTCATCGGACTGAAATCACAGCTTCGTATTTGGAGGAGCAGAAGGAGGAGGGGGGGGGGCGTTTTTTAAGTTGTGCGGCTGGCGTGTGGCGCTGTTGATTGGGATGTCTGGGGGAGGTTTGATAGATGGCTTAATTGCGTGTCGTCTGAACTTGGAGGGAGGGAGGGAGGGAGGGAGGGAAGGAGGGAGGGGAAGAAAAGAAGACGAGGAGAGGAGAGAACGAAGGGCTTCGACGCCGGAGAGGACGGTGAGTGGACTTGGGGCCAGATTTGGCATGAGGGTGGGAGGGGGAGGTGGCTCTACTCGTCACTGATTTCAGGGAGATTTGCAGGCGCAGAGTGCGGATGGGGGGGGGGGGAGTGGGGGTATTTATGAAATGATAGGTGGTCGGCCTTTGTTTGGCTGGACTGCTGCGATGCAATAAGTCGACAGGTTTTTCATGTTTCCTCCACTTGAGGGATTATTAAAGCGGTCGATGGCCACCCGGCGCGTCACACAGCGCCACTTAGCGCCGCTTTGACACCCAGTGGAGCCCCTTGTGTCGAGCTACAGCCCTGGACACTCAGTCTCCAGTGGATAACCAGCCCCCCCCCACACACACACACACACACACACACACACACACACACACACACACACACACACACACACACACACACACACACACACACACACACACACACACACACACACACACTCTCCCTTCCTCTTCCTCTCCCTGTCAGAGCGTACTCCCCGTGCGTTCTTTGCATGCGTCAAAGGAGCACCGTGCGTAACGGGAGAGTCGTGCGTAACTGGAGACAGCTTTCACTCCATTTTGCACCGGGATTCTGGGGACCACTGGTGGTGTAACGCTCACTTTCACGGACACTGATCGCAGGAAGGCGACATATTTCTCTCCCGAAACACCTCACGGCTCCTCTTTTTTCCCTCCCTCTCTCCTCTCTACGCCAGTTGTACGTCAGAGCTGACATGACGACCGAGACCCCTCAGCAGCAGCTGGACCCTCCGCCTCCTCTGAGATCCAGCCCGTCGTCCGGCGTCCTGCATCCCGCCATGCTGAGCCCACAAGCCGCCACGGAAAGTTCGTCCACCGCCGTCAAAGGAAAGAAGACGAGCTCCGGTTTGAGGCGACCGGAAAAGCCCCCGTACTCCTACATCGCTCTCATCGTGATGGCCATCCAGAGCTCGCCCACCAAACGGCTGACACTCAGTGAGATCTACCAGTTCCTCCAGGCTCGCTTCCCATTCTTCAGGGGTTCATATCAGGGCTGGAAGAACTCGGTCCGGCATAATCTGTCGCTGAACGAGTGCTTCATCAAGCTGCCCAAAGGGCTGGGCCGGCCGGGGAAAGGCCACTACTGGACCATCGATCCGGGAAGTGAGTTCATGTTCGAGGAGGGCTCGTTTCGTCGCAGACCCAGAGGCTTCAGGAGAAAATGTCAGGCTCTGAAGCCCATGTACCGGATGATGAATGGCATAGGCTTCGGCTCCTCCATCCTCCCGCAGAGCTTTGACTTCCAGGCTCCATCCAGCCTCGCCTGCCACAGTAACGGCTATAACTTGGACATGATGAGCAACTCAATGGCCGGGGGGTACGACGGGCTGAGCGGCGGCCACCACGTACCTCACATGTCGCCGAGTCCCGGCTCCACGTACATGGCGAGCTGCCCCGTGCCTTCTAACGGGGAGTACGGGCCGGACAGCAGCAGCAGTCCCGTACCGTCGTCTCCGGCCGTGGCCAGCGCGCTGGACGGCCACTCCCCGTACGCCAGTACGTCCGCACACTGGGCGTCCTCCGGCGGGTCCCCCTACATCAAACAGCAGCCTCTGGCCTCCAGCAGCCCAGCATCCTCCGGTTTACACTCCGGCATGTCGCCTTACTCCCTGGAGCAAAGTTATCTCCACCAGAACGGCAGGGACAGCCACTCCACCGACATATCAGGTACCCCAGACTGTATGATGATCAGGTTATTACATTCAATTGATAGAAACATAATAATCATTCATCTGAACTTTATCTGCAAGACAAGCTTGCCTAAAGTGTAACATCACTGTTTCTATCTGCAGCAGAGGCCTGTGAGAATATTTGAAAAGGTTTAAGGAGTGAAAATTGAATTGTAAAATTATATTTGACATAAATAGGCTCTTGTCTGTCGTAAATAGAATCATGGAGTTTATTGGAAAGGAAATTTAGAATGGGAGTTTGTATATTTGTGCAAAACGAGCATCAAAATAGATTTATAATTTTGTGTTACTCATGAAAAATATAGTTATACAATTACTTCACAACCATTTAATATTTTTTAGGGAATAAATAAGTTGCATATAATGTTTATTGAATAATAATTCCCACCTAAAGACCATACTTTGCTAAACTCAGTAAAATAATGGCGGTTTAAAAAAAAAAAATACAATTCTGGGAAAAAAAAAGAAAAAAAAAGTGTATTTTTAATGCCTCGTTTATGTTTCCACGGTTTGCCACATCTGTAACACACGTCACGGTGGATATGTTGTCTAATTAATAGACACATAAAAACAGCTCTTTTACGCTTCTAATTCGCCTCCCCAGTTCACCCTCATTTACTTTGAACAGAACACAGCGAGGCTTTACTAAAGTCTGGGGATTTCACCGAGGCGAGCAAACCACGCTGGAGCCCTGAAAGGGTCCCAGAGGTTAACCAAACAAAGACTGCGCAGGTCGGACCACACCGGCGGTGGGTTTCAACCACGGCGTATATCCACAAGAGACGGGAAGGCCTAGTTCAACTTTACGCAGCGTCCTAATTGAGGAGAAATGTGTTGGACTGTACACAACCGGGTCGGCAAGAGTGCTGTCAGTCAGGGGGGCTCGTGTGTTGTCTGTGAAAACGGGCACAGGGCAGCGAGCTGTGGCCCGGAGGATAAAGCCTGCTGTCTTCCCCTGAAAAACACGCTCACATCTGGAGTCCTTATGACCTTGACGAAGCCGCAGCCTCCCTCATTTATTTTTCTGTTTCTGGAAATAGACGCTCACACATAGACACGAACGACGGTCCCTGGATCTGATCTAAATATTCCAGCAGGTTTGGGATCCTTAAAGGGGAAATGGCACAAATGGATAATTGGTACAAATCTGTCAAAAATAAAAGCATTAAATTAACAGCTGAAAAGGAAGGAGGGATACTTATTGAAATCAGATTAAGAGGAGAGTCACTGCGCCTGTGTTAAGACAAAGATTTTAATGAAGAATTCAGTAATTTATGCTTTTATATGAAGAAATAATCCATTTCTGTAACTAAATTCAACTTTACATGAGACAACGAAGCTTAGATAAACTTAATTTATTTTATAAATAAAAATGATTTGACTAAAAAACTAAAAAGGTCCAGGGCGACGTTCGTGGCACTTTAAAGAGATTTCTTTATATTTTGTGTTCACTTTAATCAAAATTTAAAGTCAGAACCGAGATGACGTCATATTTCTTACGGTTTATGGAACAACTTTAGGTATTTTTTAAAATTTTATTTTGATGATATATGACATGCAAAACATCCATTTCCGGAAAAAACATCAACGTCCCTCAGAGTTTTTGCGCAGAATATTTCGGTGCCAAATTTGAAATGTCTTTACGCACGTATACATTAACTTTCTGGTGTCTTCCTGTCCACAGTGGGGATCCCACGCTATCAGAGCCACTCCTCGGTGTGCGACAGGAAAGATTTTGTGTTGAACTTTAACGGCATCTCCTCCTTCCACCCCTCGGCTGGCGGATCCTACTATCACCACCACCACCACCACCATCCCCAGAGCGTCTGTCAGGACATCAAACCCTGCGTGATGTGAGCTCTGCTTGTCACGAGACGGTCACAGTTAAAAACTGCAGCTCCGTCACATCTGAACAAACACGAGGACCTTTTTTTTTTTTTTTTTTTTTTTTTTAAAGATTGTCGTTTTTTAAATTTTTGTTTTTTTTGGGAGGATTCATACTAGGATGTAACGTGGTGTCCCGCTTTCACATGTTTGCCTCCTACATGCTTCTTATTCTTCTTCTTTTTTTTTGGTTGGACTTGAGAAAACTATGCATTGAAGGAACTGAATGAAGAAACCCCCGAGGCCTTTAGAAAAAAACCACTCTGCCTTTTCTGCGAACCCTGACGAGCTTTCTTCTTCAAAAGAAGTCTCAGAAATACGAATTGTAAAGTGTTTGCTCTTGTAACACGTGCAAACAAATTGTACTCCATGTAACTATTTTATTAGAGGAACTACACACATGATGCTTTCGGCTTTTCAAGAACTGCAACAACCCTTTGCACTTATTATATATAACCCTTTGCAAACCTTTTTGTTTTGTTTTGTTTTTTGTTTTTTTGACTTGTAAAAGGTTTCAATAAAGCTGATATATATTTTAGGCTACATTCCTTTAGACTTCTGTTTTTACCACAAACATTCACATCAGTTTTCCGCATTAAAATAAGATGACAATCAGTTTTCATATAACACAAACAGATTATTGAATGTTGATATTATTTGTGGCCTTTTACACAATGCTACTTCATACTTGTACTGCAGTTAATACAGACGTTAAACTTGTCTCATTTGCAACAGTAAAATGTTTAAAGCATTAATTAATTGTAAATGATAATGCATAACATTTATAATAAACACTAAGAGGATAGATGCTGCTGCATAAAAACTACTTTTGATAATTTGACTGTATGCTCCTGTGAAAACATAAATTAAGGCTTGAATGCAGGACTTTTTAATTGTTTATGTCCCCACGTTGCTACTTTTACTTCAACGATTGAATAGTTTTTTTTCCAGCACTAATCATCAGGTTTTGATTTAGAATGAATCTCTAAAAATCATTCACATTTTTGCAAACATTCAGTAACATACAGGAACGGCGCAAGCACCTGATTATACTCTCAAAATACTTGTTTTCAAACATATTTGTCAGATTAAAAAAAAACAGATGCTTTAATTGTAACGGTCTGCCTGGATTTTAAAAGCATTTCTAACTGAGAGGATCATTTTCATTTTTCAGGCTGGTTTAAGTCTGAATTTTGTATCATTTTAATACTCTCAGTTTGATGATGCAGTTGTGATACAACGGTGGTGTTGCAAGTATTAAAATCCTTCACTAAAGTAAGCGTAGCAATGCAATTATATAAACATACTCCTTTCTCAGTCAGTTGGAACATTTTTAATCCTACACAAGTAAAGGAATATTAACGTCACAAATTTACTTTAAAAATATGATGTACAACTCCTCACTATTCAGCAAAATGCTAGTTTTCATATTATGTTGCTGGATTATCGTAAAATTATTACCATGCAAACATCATTTATAATGTATGAGATTGATGTGAACTTAATTTACAATTAAGTTCAATAGGTAGTTTAATGGAAAACAAGGATTCATATTTCAAATGATCATTTGTGTTGGATGTTTTAGGGTTAGTAGCAACTTCTGTAAATATATATAAATAAATATAAAAGTACACTATGATACAGTACAGTAAGAAGGATGATTTGTGCCACTGAAAAGTTGTGGAATTAAAGTGTAAAGTTGGATAAGATAGAAAAACTAAAGTAAAAATGACATACAGTGAAGAAGCTGTATTCTACTTCATGAAGGCGTTGATCGGTGATGAAGAGGACGATCACCGCAGGGATTTTTGGCGCACACAAAGCGACACTCAACTTTAAGAGGCACACAGGGCGACCATGAACATTTGTCAATGTTGTAGATTGTCAGTATAAAGTGAGATCATCAAGACATAAAAGTCCTTTTAAAGTTCGAAAAGAGGCGAAAACGCCCCCCCCCCCCCAATCCTTTAAAAAAAAAAAAAAAAAAATCTGTCTTTGAATATTTCTCCATTTTTGCATGTTTCACAGCTGAAAGTCTTTCTTGCATCCTCAGGCAGCTTCTTTCCATGTGGACATGCAGGGCTGCCAACATCTGAAAGATGCCATGTAAACAAACGGACCGACGGGGCCCAGAGTCTATGGAAATGTAACAACGTGGTATTTTTAGAGTGCGGTAAACAGATCGGACTGACACAGAGCTGCCTCGTCACACAAACACAAAGCAGACTCGCTGCGAGCTGCACTTCACTTTGTGTGTGTGTGTGTGTGTGTGTGTGTGTGTGTGTGTGTGTGTGTGTGTGTGTGTGTGTGTGTGTGTGTGTGTGTGTGTGTGTGTGTGTGTGTGTGTGTGTATGTGTGAGCATCTACATGGCTTTTTGGTCATAAATCAAACGCAGCATCCCATAATTAGCACACGTATGCAGATAGTTTGGCAGCTGCAGCTCACTAATTCCACCTCTGACATCATCAGCTTCTCAAAATGTTCTGCTGAGTCACCGCTTGTGTCTAAAATGCAGCCTCTGAGAAAAATATTTAAGTGCTCACGTGTCACACTTATTCATTTAAACAGCTTTTCTTGTGACGTGCAAAAGTCAAATTCAATTTGTAATCATTGAATATGATCAAATTGACACAAAAACAAGGAATATGTCTCGTTTGAACTGTGAATTTATGTTTCAGTTCTTATGTGCTGCTGATGCAGAGAAGCAGAAGTGATCTGCATCATTTCACCATCTTCACAATCTGCTGGCGAGTTAAACCTCAGTGAGGAAAACACAGCCGGCTGAATCATGGTGGTCCTCCTTCTTGTGCTTTGAACACTGTTGGATACAACAAGTGTCATATGGGGATCAGTAACGGAGACAAAAAGGGGAACCAAGCCTCAGCAGTGACATTTCAAACAGAAGAATATCTCTGATTGGACGACAAAGTCCTGTTTGATTTCCGTCTATGATGAAAAGCAACTCAAACTGGCCCTGCAGCTGCTTGCATTTTCCAGAACAGGAGTTTGTGGGGGTCCTGCACTGTTAAATATAGCGGAGTAGACTGCCATCTAGTGGTTGCAACGGTAACCCAGCGGTGATTTCTGCAGGTCCACATGATGCTGGAACTCAGATGACCTCATTTACACTCAGTCTGAGAAACAAGAACTAAAAGAAGCAATGAGAAATGTTTTAAATACAAAAAAAGAAAAGAAAAAGTGACCCAGGTCTCAGCCAATAACAACACAACCCTAAAAACTGCCATCATCAAGCCACTGTTAAAAAAAAAATGCATAATCTATATACGTCATCAAAGAACAATTATCCAAATCAAACTTCCTGATTTTAGTCAAATCATTCATGTCCTCCGGTTGTGATTTTGATTCCATCAAAGTCCTCAAAGACTTCCACTTAAACACAGACAGCAGCACAATCTCAGTCTGAATATTATTGAATCTCAGCGTTGCATTTCACACAATCGACCCCAACATATCAACAGACAGCGACTCCTTTGTGTCTATCCCTAATTTCAAATCTGGGCGGACAACAATTGACCAGTGGAGTTCCCCAGGGCTCCATCCTCGGTCCTCTTCTGTTCAACATCTACCTGCTACCACAAACTCAGATGATGGAAAACAGCAAACACGTTGCCACAATTACTGCAGATGACTCGCAAATTCACACATAAATAGAGGATTATAATCCCATAAAAGCTCGGAGTTAGTCCATCGAACAAGTCAACGACTGGATGAGACAGAATTTTCTTTCTTTTTTCCGGTATTGGAAACACAAGGTCAACGATTAAAAGTCAGCGCTCATCTTCAATCAGTGAAGTTAAAAGCCATTTTATTAAATTTACACTGCAACTTTTATCTTTGTGTATTTTTCATTATATCATTTTTCTATTTAACTCTTTTTAATTTCCATCTTAATAAGTGGTTTTTTTTACATTTTGTCTTTTATGTTTTATTTAAAGTACTTCGAATCACAGTAGTATTAAAATGTCTTGTACAGATAAACTTTCCTTTCAAACCCGAGTAAAGCACCGGTTTCATGATCGCAGTGTTGCAATAAAGAAAGCGTGAACTCAAAGCTGATCCTGTGATTTACATTTATGTAGACACATGTACTATTTCCTGAAGTAACGCCACATTTTACCGAATGTGATTATTTGTATTCAGACCTTGGAGAAAAGAAAATGAGCAAATATTTAAAAGAAAAGAAACTAACACCAGCAGAGAAAAATAAATAAATAATCAAAGCAGTGCAGAGGAAGTGGTACAAATCAATAGGAAATGAGTAACTAAATATATAGTATTGAAAACATTTTGACACCGAAGGTTTCAAATCAGCCCTCTGAGCAGCATCAGTACCCACAACTTCTGAACCAAATCCAGGAATTCATTTTTAACCAGTCTGTTTGGTCGACCTCATCGTCTGTGAATTTTAGAGCCTGTCAGGTTCAACACATCAGAGCAGACTCTGATCTGCATTTAGACTCAGCTCATAATGGTTTGTACTTATTGTAGGAGTCTCATGTCCATGATTTTATGGAAGAAATGTTTGGTCCATCCATCCAGTCATCCAGCAGCAACTGACTGATCACATTACATTTCCATCTCTTCAACCAAATGGTAGAAACAGGTTTAATATTTTAAATCGGAATATTTGTGATGGATTTGTCCTCCTTGCGTCCACGTGGCAACATGTCTGAGAAAAAGCTCCCGGCTCAAGAGTTTGGAAATGTTCCTTTCAGGTGTTGCTGTTTTCTTTCTTCACTCTGTTGGGACTGAAGAGGTCTTCATCTGAGTCGCTACTCGTCCTCTATTGGAGCCAAAAACACTTCTCACAGACAGGAAATGAGGCTGTTTTTTTTTTTTTTTCCTCTTCAACATCTGTCTCAGCTTCCTGCATCGGACAGTTTGGACATGGCGCTGCTGTCACCGATTACGCTCCGCACACTCAGACATCTTCTGAAATTCTGCAATTCCTGAAGATGATTGTTCTCGCTGCAGCTGTGCTTTCTGAGGAGACGGAGCTGACCTTCAAGGAAAGTTTCCCAAGCTGGAAACTTTTGGAGCCTGCTGGAGTCTAAAGTTCTCAAATAATGTCGGACATCTGCAGCGAGGCTGACGACCTACCAGAGGAGTCTCGGGATCAGATTGTAGACCAGGTTGACCTCTCTTCTCCAGACATAGAACAATAGACCCCAAGCTGCTCCAGAAAGCAGGCGAGCACCTTGTATGGCAGCTCTGCAGCTGACAGTGTGTGAATGTGTGTGTGGTTGGATGAATGGGAGGTGATAAAGCCCTAAATACTACCATATATGTATATATATATATATATATACGATTTACATTTGCTACACTGGCTGCATGTTGACTTAGAAAGGGATAGTTGGAAGAAGTAAGAAAAGATGAAGGGAGGTGTAACTCTTTGGAGGATCCACTAGGGGGCAGAGTTTAGCAGAAAAGTTTTGTTTTTTGTTGAAGTAGCTTGAAATAATTTGACCAATAAACTGTGTTGTAGCTTGTTGTTTTACGAATGTAATACATCTTTGTTCTATTAGATTATATAAATCAGAATGTGTTTAGTCTTGTAGATGTTTCTTTTATGGGGGAAAAAAAAACTGCAGCCACAGATGAAACCAACCTTTGCGTATGATTGCATACATTCAAATATTTTAAGTTTGTTAATTTCACTTTAGTTATTTACGGACTACAAGTTCACAATAAAAGACTATAAAGACGTTTCTTTTTTGTTTGTTTTAACATCAGTGAATATTGACGTGGTAAACACAATTTACATAATTTCTTCTTCTCTGTGAATCTGGATTTTATTCAAACTAGCATGATAATAAAGACAGATACGTTTTGTTCTGGTGTGTTATCATGCGAGAACATTTTCCGGGGCAACTAAATGAGAAACAGCTCAATCTTAGGGGAATCCCCCCCCCCAACTCCTGATTTGGGAAGCTGTCTGCTCTCAAATGTCCAGTTTGGGGTAAAAAGGTTGAAACACTGCCGCACTGCGCTCTGCGGCCTTGAGAACAGCTTCGCCTTCCTCAAACCAGTCGCAGCCGGAGCACCAAACACAAGATTAATGTGTTGCACATGGATGATTGGCAGATATTTATTTGAAAACCAATTCCAATGAGCTCTTTTGAGTGCATGGCTGCGAGGGTTTCTGGGATATTTTGGAAATTTCGTCTGTGTTTAATTAGACACTTAATATAAACACTGTTGATAACGTTGAAGTGCCTCCAAAGAATTTCATAATCAACCCGGCAGGAGTGATACTTTGTGAGAAAAATAAACCGCAAACTGACGTCGGGTCACCAGAAAAGATACACAATTTTAAAAACTTTTTTTTTTTTTTTTATCTCATGTTTTAGGACTGTACACACAAACATTTGCTCATAAAACTCAGGTTTTTCCTTTTGTTCCTGTCGGAGCTGCTGATGGTGCACGTGCATTAATGTGGCAGCAGAGGGCGGTGCAATACTATTTAATGCTAATGTGTTTCCTCTTACCTCAACTCCAACCAGTGACCTCTCTGTTCCTGAGCCTTGATTTCCAGATCTGACGTTCAGTGATGATATCTGGAAATGAAAAGCAGAAATAAATAAAGTTTTACATTGTTTCAATGACTGTAGGTATCATGTAGATATTGTAAAATTATTATGAAATACATTTTAAATCATTAAACCCGCCACAGACCGCTTCATTTCATGTCTGATATCAAATGAAATGTTCGTCTGTATAAATACCATATTTTTTTGTTGCAATTCGACATTTTTCATGTGGATCTTGCGCAGAAATGAAAATATTGCATAGTGTTAGTAATTTGTGTTTTACATGAGGTTATCCATAACCTATACATCAGTGTCTGGGTTAAAAAAAAAAAAAAAAAATTTTTTTAAAAGGCATTATTTCCTTTCAAATGGGAGCAAAAAGGTAACAAAGGACTTCTGAACATATAAAGGAGGAGAAACTTAGATTCAAGTCCCTCAAATAGCATTAAATGGCAGCATATCAACATTTAATAGCCTATATGGTTGAATAAATTATGTAATTGTTTGGAGTTTTATAGGTACTTTTATGTGACTGAGTTTGACAACAGTTACAACAACATCGTTTATATTTGGTTGTGCTCCTAACATACACCTTCACTTTTGCAGATCCCGAGGAAGAGTTATTGACGAAAACATGAATAATACACACTTATATCTGTCAACAAATACACTATAGTGCGTTATAGATATATATTAGGGGACCTGAATTGAAATGTAATTTAATTTAATGGTCAAACGCATCCATTGTGCACTTTTACGCACTGACCACTGGGGGGCAGGAGCGTGTTGTACATGAACACAACAAAGTGAGATTACAGCCTTCAACTTTATCTCAAATGGAAAGAATGTTTAAAAGTTGTCCAATAAAAAAGAATTAAGCAATTTATCATGATTGTAATATTATTAAATTATAAGGACGTTTAGATAAGTTGTTATTGGTCCAAGATATTGTGTTTTTATTGAACTATCAGTTGTGATAGGTAGAGGGGTTTGTGCTGCACGTTACTCTGCCCACCACTCACCGACAGACGCAGTTGTTGGCCATCTGATGTGAGCAGCAGGAGTCCCCGGACACATCCAGAGAGCCGGGACCTCACAGGTGACGGCGTTTGTTTCCTCCTCCTCCCCTGGCCCTGCAGACACATGCAAATCACAGAACAAAGAGGCCATATGAAAACCCACCAGTGAGAAATGAACTCCTTTTACAGATTATCATGGGTTTATTCAAGATTACTGGTTCTGTTTTTTTCTCCTCTGTTGTAACTTCTGAAAATTCTGAAAATGGGTGTTTCTCTGAAAAACGTGTCAGTTTCCAAGCCAGAGATAAGATAAAGAAGTTGGCATGTATCTGTTTATTGCATCGTCATATTAACCCCTCCTCGCTCCTGCTGCATATATTAATAAATGCATATTTGTTTTATATACATTTATATATTCACTCACCTGGTTTCCAAAAAACGCTTCTTCTCTCCACAGCTTTCTAAGATCTCGGCTGTAACGGTTCCATGAAAGAGAGTCATGAAATATTGGCGTTAGGAATATGTTGGAATTACATAATATTCAGGGGATTTAGTTAAACTCGGTTTCACGTTGTTCAACATTTAAACTCTACAAAAGTATTTACACATTTTCTGCTTCATGCAACCTTAAAAAAAAAGAAGAAGCTCTATCTTGGCTAATATGACATCAAATGTAGGTAACGAGCCTACAAGACCATTTTATATCACATGCAGACTTTTAATATGATTTAATTTACAAGCTTCTAAATATCTAAGATTAAAGAAATCAAATTAATTTCCCTTTTTCTGATAGTTTTAGACACAACAATGTTTATTTATTTTACAAAATATGGGAACATGTTTCTCGGTAAATGGCATCTATAAAATAACGGTACTGGTCATTTAAAAAACAAAAAACATAATAGAAATACAGCTATTTATCGTAAATTGAACTGTATTATAAATAAATAAAAACATAAGGTCAAACATTAATAATGGCTGCTATTTTTAGCCTGTAATTTCCATGCGAATTAACTGATAATAGCCTTCACGTAGATTATTCATTGGTGTTACTTATCAGCAGAAAAAGATGGATTAACTGCAACCATCTCTGTATTTGTAAAACTCTTAGATTATTATCTTGATTCTGCTGAGGAACTTTGTGTGTTGTTTTTATAAGATTTTGCAATCAACAAACCGAACAAGAACTTCCCAGAAAACCCCTTGAAAAGGTGATGGCTCCTGTTAACACCCGCTCAGTGTGAATGACATTTGGAGGTCTTCATCACCTCCTCCTCCTCCTCCTCCTCCAAACAAAAAAAGAAGAAAAAAAAATCCCACCTCGGTCTCAGCAGCCGCTCGCACCCAGGGAACCTTTTCTCACCCGGCTCGGCCAAATGATCTTCATTTAACCTTTAATTAGTTTCCAACACACACCGCCCACTGGCTCTGTCGGTGGGAGGGAGAGGGAGAGGAGGAGGGGGGGGGGGATCCTCACACTCTTTCATGTCCGTCTGTTTATTCAGAGGCTCAACCGCAGCTGATGATAGTTTCTCACAACAGACTGCGGAGTGATTGATATCAACTCATTCTGCATTCCTAATCGGCCGTACCTTAGCTCTAATTGGGGGCTTAATTATCCAGACATTTTTTAATATCTTTCATTTCTTGAAAAGGCCCTATAACTCCAGTCAGTATTAAGATGTAACAGATGTGACAAGAGCTGTTTTCGGTGGAATATTTCCAAGTTTTTACGCACAGCTTTCATATCGAAAAGATGGAGAGGAGGTTATAACTGCGGTTCAGTCAGTAACCTTTAAGCCTCTCTCTCTCTCTCTCTCTCTCTCTCTCTCTCTCTCTCTCTCTCTCTCTCTCTCTCTCACACACACACACACACACAAACAATTAAATCACTTTCACCTTTTCAAAATTGATACATTCAGGTTATTTTTATGGCTGTCAATATGAAAATTTAATTGGAAATAATAAATGTCTCGCAATGTGGGTCATTAAGTGAAATGTTCGGCATGTTTTTGGGCACACCCTTAAAAGCGTTTTAATAACTCTTGAACTGGGAAGAAGGGGAAGGAGAGAGAGAGAGAGAGAGAGAGAGAGGGAGGGAGGGAGGTGGAGGAAGGGGGTGGGGGTAGTAACTTTTTTTTTTATCGCCATGCAGCTTTTCCACAGGTTCAATTGGATGATGGAGCACACACTCGGATTCGGGGTGGAGCAGCCCGAGCAGCCAAAAGGGAGGAAAATGTGAAGAGTAAAAAAAATAAAAAGAGTTCCTTGCTGTGTAGAGTCGCGCTCCTCCAGCCTTCTTAGTTTCCCAAATGTTCAGTGCAGCAGCGCGCGCTCTCTCCGGTTCACCGTGGCGGACTGTGGCTTGAAAAGGACTTCAAGAGGGGAAAAAGACCGAAGAGAGACGCGGAGCTCGCGCTGAAGTTGTGACACTCTCTGAGGGGAAGTAGTTTGGGGAGGTTTTACGCATTGCGCAGGATGCAGGCGCGCTACTCCGTCTCCAGTCCCAACTCTTTGGGAGTCGTGCCGTACATCAGCAGCGACCAGAGCTACTACCGGGCCGGCGGCGGATACACCGGAATGCCTGCGCCTATGAGCATGTACTCACACGCGGCCCACGACCAGTACCCGGCCAGCATGGCCCGGGCGTACGGACCGTACACCCCTCAGCACCAGCCGAAGGACATGGTCAAACCTCCCTACAGCTACATCGCCCTCATCACCATGGCGATCCAGAATTCACCGGAGAAGAAGGTCACCCTGAACGGGATTTATCAGTTTATCATGGAGAGGTTTCCCTTCTACCGGGACAACAAGCAGGGCTGGCAGAACAGCATACGGCACAATCTGTCCCTCAACGAGTGCTTTGTCAAAGTGCCCCGGGACGATAAGAAGCCCGGGAAGGGCAGCTACTGGACCCTGGACCCGGACTCCTACAACATGTTTGAGAACGGCAGCTTCCTACGGCGCCGGAGGAGGTTCAAAAAGAAGGACGTGCAGAAGGACAAGGAAGATCGGGACCGGCCGGGCAAGGATCCCTCAGCCCGCACCACGGGCCGGGACCAGGACCCGTCGGTGCAGGGCTCTCAACCGGTCCGGGTCCAGGATATAAAGACTGAGAACGGGACCTCCACGCCGCCTCAGGCCGCGTCCCCGACCCTGGGCGCCGTACCTAAGATCGAGAGCCCCGACAGCAGCAGCAGCATGTCAACAGGTAGCCCACACAGCATTCCGTCCACCAGGTCACTCAGCATGGACGGACCCGAGCACCACCACCACGGCCAGGTCCCGGCGCAGGGCTTCAGCGTGGACAACATCATGACCTCCATGCGGGGGTCTCCGCAGGCCGAGCTCTCCCCGCCTCTCATCGCCTCCTCTCGGACAGGTATCACCCTGTCCGAGAGGGGAGTTGAGCTGTCGCTCAACTACTCCCCCAACCAGACCTCCGCCTACAGCTCCACGACCTGCAACCAGAACGTCATCTCCACGAGCTCCAACGCGACCTATCACTGCAACATGCAAGCCATGAGCCTGTACGCGGGGGACCGGTCCTCCGGCGGCCACCTGGCGCCGTCCACCACCGTGGAGGAGGCTCTGCCCGACTACTGCATCACCACGACCACCGCGTCCCCGCTGGGGCACGGGAACCCGAGCCAGGCAGGCCAGGACGGCCACCACGGGCACCAGGGCCGGCTCGCGTCCTGGTACGGAGACCTGAGCCACTTGAGCCCGGGTTACCCGGCGCAGCAGCAGAACTTCCACTCAGTGCGGGAGATGTTTGAGTCCCAGCGGATCGGGCTGAACGGCTCCCCGGTCAACGGGAATAATAGCTGTCAGATGGCGTTCCCGTCCGGCCAGTCCATCTACCGCACCTCAGGAGCTTTTGTTTATGACTGCAGCAAGTTCTGAAAGCCAAATGTGTCTTTTAAATTAATAACTCTAATATATATTTTCTATATTTTTTTGTACTTTTGGTCTCTCAGTCACACTCCGAATGGACAGAGATTTTTCTTTTTCTTTTTTTTTGTCGAGAGATGTGTAACACCAAAAACACGTAAGTTTCCTTCCCTCTCACTTGGAGAATTGTTTATAAAGATGGCTCAAATACCAGCTTTTATGACTAGACTGTAAATTATAGCCTAATATAGTAATTTATTTTTTAGGAAAAGGGAGTGGTTGGATGTTGAGGACCAAACACTTTTTTTTTTCCAGTTTTCTTGTTGCTGCCTTTAATTGTCCCAGTTATTGTATAGAAATAGAGGAGGAAGGGGGAGGGGAGGGGAGGGGAGGGGGGCTTTGTAGCCTATATTGACTTATTTTATTCATTTTGTGTTATTTGTTAAGAACAATTTTGAAGGCATTACATTTTGTTTTGTTTAATAAAGTGCCGTCTATTTGATTTTAATTGGAGTGATTTATTAGTAATGTGATGCCAAAGGAGAAAAACAAAAGGGCACATTTAAATTGAATACACGTCAAAATGTATTTGAAATTAAGAGAATTTGAAATGTATTCAAAACATGATATATTCATGTTAAAGTCCCTGAAATTAGGGGCCACTGAAAATTGTAAATTTTTTTAAAGGACATGCGCAGTGTGTGCAGCGTTTTGTGCATGTAGGCTGTTTAAGTGAAAGGATGATTTGGATTTAATGCGGGAAAGAAAAAAAAATGATATGTAACGAAGTGATTAAAGCATCAGAGGGCATTTTTTTTTTTTGGTTGAAGAAGGAATATTAGATTATCTGTCTGCAGCTCTGCAGAGGCCAACATTTGGCTGCACGCTCCAGATTACTTTCAAAAATAAAACTAAAAAAGAAAAGAAGTAGAAACATTTTCCTTTCTTTCTTTTTTCAACTTTGTGCTTCAGTTTCACCTGCACGTTGAATATTTTCAGTCTCGGTGTAGTAGTAGTAAATAAATGCACGTGTGGCAGCAGCTCAGCAGTGCGGTTTGAAGTCACAAAAGGCCTTGTCAGCAAAACAAATCAGTCATTACAAACTGAGCAGGCTTCCGTCCGACTTCTGTTTGGGGACGATGAGAGGTTTTTTTCTTGGATGCAAAAAAAAGAAAGAAAGCTGCATTTATTTTGGATGAGTAGGTTTCGCCTGTTGACGCGTGATGATGGATGTTGATCGGTGATGGAGGGATACACGCAGCGCTGCAAGCATGGTCAGAGTCACAGCAGAGGCTGATTGAAATAATACTGCTGTCAGATGTTTATTTTATTTCACTACTTCCTTGATGATGTTTCACCTCCTCCACCTCCCAACCCCCACAGACACACTTTGAAGTGGGTTGTTTTTCCTTGTATTTCTATATAAGCAGGCAGATCCACATGCCAGTTTAAAAAAATAAATAAATTAAAAAAAAAATCATATTTAGAATTAACATTTTTTTTAAAACTATATTTTAATATAAAAACATATTTTAAAACACCGTTATGAATCATATAATAATGAGATTTGCAAAATGGTTTGGTCCATATAACGGCTGCCAGCGAAAGCTCAAACGTGACTCTTAATTTTAGGCCCACGTGGATGAAATTCTAATGAGTCAGTGAAGCTAAAAAAAAAAATTTGTAAAAAAATTCCTGCGCTTCCAAAACGCTCCCCAGAGTCAGCAGTCAGATGAGGGAGGCGAGCTCATTAAAACTCACGTAAACAAGGCGCTATTGGCTCTTCTGCTGCACCGTCTATACTACAGAGGAGGGGTGGGGTGGGGTGGGGTGGGGGGGGTTAAGTACGGCTCAGCTTGAATCTACCAATAAAAAAAAAACTAAAAAAAAAACCTCAAGGAAAAGCCTGTATTATTGCCTCTAAATACGCGTCCTTGTGATTGATGCGGCTCTTAAAGAGTCAGGAAGGAAAATCCAGTCACGCCGTTTTTCATTACGAGGACGAGACAGGAGGAGGTGAAGGAGGAGGTGAAGGAGGTCAGTGGAGAGGATGTCAACAATGCACTTTAGGGAAAGGACGGCGAGGAGGAGCCCGTGGTTAAAGCCTGTCACACTCCCTTATCTGCACCACCTTCCCGGGGCCTTCATGGTGCAGGACGAGGGGGGAGGGCAGGACGAGGGAGAGGGGGGTGGGCGGAGGGAGGGGAGGGGGAGACTGGGAGCTGCTTGTGGCAGTTTACAGGCCTGCAGTGCAATAATAATAATAATAATAATAATAATAATAAAAAAAAGCTCTTCAGGCGTATTTCAGTGCCTTAAAAAAGGGCTTTTTTAATTAAGGAGTTATTAGGTTATTGTGCCGTGTTGCGTTCAGGGTACTTTCATGTTGAGTTCAGCGTCACCAGCCTCTGGGGGAGGGGGGGGGGGGTTACGGCACCAGTTGTCTTGCAGATGTTCTTACATGGCGAAGCATGTTTTGATGCGGGTTAAAATGAAGCCAGATCAATGCGCAAGCGCCTTACTGCCATTTGTAAAGCAACCTGATAGTCCCCCCCCCCCCCACACTCACGCCATGTGTATTAAAGGTTTGGCACATATCGGAGCATTTAAGGGAAACATATCAAGCCGAAAAGCTCCTGAAATGATGTGTGGTGGGGCCTCAGATATTCGCACGGGAGCCATTTCTTAAATCATAAACAGGAACTATTTTCTCATAAAAGACACCGTGTGCCTCCTTAAACTGTTTCTTTTCCACCCAGAAAAAAACCCCTCAAAAACCCAAAGGCACCATCGACTTGAACCTATTTTTCATGCGCGTTAACTAACAACAACGGCTGCAGCTAAACTGTTTGACCTTATGTTGTCTCTGGCTTTTGAGTGATGAGTCAAAACCTGAATATCAAAAATAAACTTGGCGATCACTGCGCGCTTTGTGTCCAAATTAGGAGCAAAATCCCCTCCGAATTAAATATAATCACACTTCTGGGGCCTCAGAAAGCTTTTTAAATTAGTAAAAAAAATATACATTTTATATATATATATATCTATATATATAAATATACATATAAAAAAACTGCCAACTAGGTCTAACTGACAGTATATTAGTAGAATATTAGTTTCCAGATTAAAGGTGTTAAACTTTAGAACATGTTGTGGCTGTTTAACAACCAGACACTCAGACGGTCACCTCCTCACACTGCTCACCTCCTCACACTGCTCACCTCCTCACACTGCTCACACTGCTCACCTCTCCTGTCTCAGGTGTGCGTGCGTGTGCGTGTGCGCGCGTCTCAGGGGAGCAGAGCTGAATCCCTCCGTGCAGAAGCGATGATTGACTTCGCGTCTCTCGGTCTTTGATCCTGCAGGACTCCAACAGAGATTTAACTCGGAGGTTTTCTGCCTCATGTGTTGGGTGTTTTGTTTTTGTTGTTTTTTGTTTTTGTTTTCCGTGGTGTGTGTTGACGTCCGAAGAGTCCTATAATCTAGTTTACACAACAAACCAGTTAAAAGCCCTCAGAGGAGTGATTTTCATCATTTCAAGCTGCTGGCTGGATGAACTTCTGAACATTTTAAATCTTCCAGTTTAGAGGTTCATCTTGTCTCAAAAAAAATAATCTCGTTATTGATCAGTTAGTGACGTCACATTTTACAGATTTTTTATTTTTTTTTGTAGTTTGAGTTATTTTCAGTGTCACTAATGTCATATAATAGGCTCTATTTTTTTTATCCCCTTAATGTCCCAAACTTTTTTTTAAGCACACAGCCTCCACTGAAAGTTACATTTATATTTATTTAATTGAGCATCATATTTACTCGTGGAGGATTTTATTACTAATAAAAACATCCGTTTTTATTCAGCAGGAGGTGGATTAATCGTAAACGACAGGCTACCACAATCATCATGATTTAATTTCCCTCAGCATCTTTTTTCTGACTAATAGTTTATATTTTCTGCTGTTAAAAAGCATCTAAATACTCACTAAAGCTGCATTTAAAATCCACGTTTTTCTCTGAAGTTGCTGCTCCTTCCTGCCACTTTAATTGGATTATTTTCCCCGTAAATATTCCATTTCTATTAGATTTGACAGAAAATCAATGTAATATTCTGATTTTACAAGGAGTCCTAACCCCCGTGGCCCCCTCCTGAGTGAACATGGACCTCCAGAGCCGTTTAATCTCCTGAAAACGTTCCTTCAGCCGCGCGAGAGTTCGGATTTCCTCGTCTAAATCTCGATCAGCTTCCTTTCCTCGTGGCGCGGACAGAAGGAAGACCTGATCACGAGACTCGCCTAATTGTTGTCGAGGGACACGCGGTGCACCTGTGTGAGGCCTCGCGCTCAGTGGGTGTTTTCTGCTCTCATCGCGGTTTCAGAGGCCAAAAACAACAACAACAACAACAACAACAACAACGAGCTCAGAGCCGCACATGTGTTTCCAGTCGGACGCGGCGCTGTCCAGCGCGATCACAGAGCCTCCGAGCCGCGCTGAAGGTGTTGTGTCCCGCCAACAGACGGGGGAGATCCCGCCCCTCCTCGGACCGCTCGCCGGGACCTGCGGGGCTCCGCGTGCAAGTTGAATGTCGAACCGCTGCAGCTCCTTTTCTACCGGCGGTGGAGACTGTTTACTTTCACACTGCAGCTCACTTCAGGACAATTTGGACCCGTTTTGCACTTTCTGCTTCACCTTCACAACATTTAATATGGAAAAATATATTTTTAGTACTATTTATTTGGCAGCTTAAGCAGGTTAAGATTTTATATAAATGAAAGAAAATATTTTAAACGTGAGTTGAATGTTGCTTTATACAGAATTATCAAATAATTAAGTCAAATTAGATTCAACATTAAATGAATGGATCAGTAATAATACAATATTATACTTTTACTTTTGCTATTTGCTCCTAAATCGATTTACTTGTGTAGAATTTGAATGCATGACTTTTCCTTGAGTGTTTCTGCAATGGTGGTATTTATTGAAGGAGCAGATTACTTCTTCCATTACTGGTAAATCCGTCCAAAATACTTCAATACACAAATACAACAAGAGCTGTACTCCTGTTTATAGGCGCAAGGAAGGTTATTAAAAACTAAAATAATGGATTGGGTTGGAAAACAATGGAGATTTCTGGGTTATTGTGAAAAACGCATTGAAGGAATAAATGCTGACAGCAGATTGAAGATTTAGAAAGTAGTTCAGAGAAAGTTACCTCCGTTTGAATCCCGTTAATAAAGTGGCAAGAGATGATAATAAAAAAACAGAAGAACCACCATCAGGACCAGGTCCGCCCGGGTCCTGCTGGTCTACACGGTCACACTGCGTCCCCCGATATTTGGAGCAAGTCAGGAAAAAAAAAAAAGACATAAAAAAAAAAAAAAAAAAAAGGACAAGAGACGTTTGAGAGCTGAAAGTCTCAGACTCCGAGTCCGGAGAAAAACACACTTCCTGCCGAATAAAAGAGGGCAGTGTGCTCAGGAGTCAAAAAAACAAAAAAACAACTAAAAAAGACTGGAGACGGAGAAAGAAGAGAGGACACACACACACACACACACACACACACACACACACACACACACACACACACACACACACACACACACACACACACACACACACACACACACCTTACTCACCGAACCCACATACCTGCATTTTAAAAAACGTGGCCAAGGATCTGCTGCTTTTTCTTTTTCACGTCTCCTTTCTTCGGCCTACAAGGAGAAAAACATACAAACAAAAACATACAAACAAAACAAAAAGACACAACAACTTGTCAGCTCGCACAGACATCATGTTAATATTTCTATCAGCATCCTTGTTTATTAGAAAAAACAAAGTAAAAGACAACAGGTTAAAAGATCTGTCTTTATTCCAAATCATTTATTCATTTTAATAAAAGATAAAATCTTCAGTCGTTCTATTTTTTTTCTTCCATGTCTTCCTCTAATGGAAGAAAGTTTCAGCTTGGACACTTAAATCAGTTTGTTCACAATGAAAAGAAATGAACACAAATAAACCGTGAAACCTGCCATCTAAATAAAACGACGACATGATCAGTGTTGGAAATGTTAAAAAGGCCTTTCTGCTACAAATAAAAACAAATGTCAGAGACGGACTGAAAGGCAACGGACGGTTCACACTAACACCCCCCCCCCAAAAAAAAAAAAAAAAAAAGACACCATTACTTCAGTTGAAAAAAAGAAAAAGTCTTAAAAGGTCCCAAATAAAATCGAACATCCTTCCACTGAAGGTGTCGGTGATGAGCGCTGAGATTTTTCCCCCTCGCCCTGTTTTTTTTTTTTTTTTTTCTTCAGGCGTTCGGGTTCTTCTTCATGAGCTCGATGTCTGCGTCCACCATCTCCTTCACCAGCTCCTGCAGAGGAACACAGGAAGAGGTCGGAGAGATCGGCGTCCAAGAAATAAATCTCAGTAAGAGGCTGAGATTGTAAAAAACACAACAAACAAAAAAACAAAACGCTTCTGTTTGTTTGCATCGTGGTTGAAAGAAACCACCGCGAGAAAGCTATTCGGTCTGAATAAGTACACGTGTATTAGAGTGTTAAGACTGCCAGGGGTGGATAATAATCTATAATTTATGGTATCATGCTGGTATAATTTGAGCTCGGTGCTTCTTTGGCAGCTCTGAGAGTTAAAAAAAAGAAAAGAAAAAGAAAAGGTCCCGTACTAACAAATCAGGATTCAAGTATCTGTTTCTTTTCTCAGAAAAATTCCCGGTTCAAATGTTGGACGACTGGAGATTAATTTTCATTGGAAAACATGTCAAATATTCTGCAGAAAAAAAAAGAAAAAAAACTTTTTCTTTGGTATCAGCGGACTTTAAAAACGTTCGTCTCTTCCTGAAACTATAACATATTTTTTTTATGGCATATATTTTTGTTGTTGAATTTTTGCTGTCCTGTTTCATAACGTCTTTGTATTGAAAAGTTGCTGCTCTTAAATTGTTCCCACAGAACAGAAGTTTATCAGACGGATAGAAAACATGAAGGCACTCGGACATCAAACACATAAAAGCAGATCTCTTATTTCTTCTTTGCTGATTTGTTTGATTGACAGAAATATCCATATTTCTAATAAACATCATCATCATAATAATAATAATCCGGAGGCGCCGCTCGCTGCCTGAAAACCCTTATAGGGCTTCAAAAACATTCCTCCATCTGTCAGCTTTGATTTTTATTTTAGTTCTTTTTTTTTTTTTTTGGGAAGAGGGAGGTGGGGGCGTGATCGTTTCTATGGTTACGCAATATATAACTATATATTCATTCTGCACACGCACCTCAAACGTCACCTTCGGCTTCCAACCCAGCTTCTGATAGGCTTTGGTGCTGTCGCCCTGTAGGTAGTCCTGTTAGAGAGAAAGGAGGGAGGGGGGGGGGGGGAGGAAGAGAGAGAGAGAGATAAAGAAAAACAAATCATGTGTCACGTCTGATCTGACCGCTGGCGAGGAGGAGGAAGGAGGAGGAAGAGGAGGTGGGGGATCCTGCTGGTGTGTCGACCTGAGATGAAGACGATGTCTAAACGGGACGTCTTCAGCAGGATGCGAGGGATGGAGGGGTGAGGACTACTTTCTCTGTCACACACAATATATAGAAACACACACACACACACACACACACACACACACACACACACACACACACACACACACACACACACACACACACACACACACACACACACTCTATCTCCTCTCTCGGGGAAGAAGGAGGTCACAGAGTCTCGCTGGCCATCAATCCCACCTCCCCCCCCTCCCCCCCTCCCTCAGCTCCCCACCTCCTGATCTGTCCAGACGGCCCCCGTCGGTGCCAGAGCATGATGAATTGTGGGACTCTGGTGGTGTAACCCCCCCCCCCACCCCCTTCCTTCCAGCCCAGGACCCCCCCCCTCCCCCCGTTGTGTTTTGCACCGGGTTCAGGATCCAGTGAGACCCCTGCTTCAGACCACCAGAGAGACAGAAAAAAAGCGTGTTTTTTTAAAGCCTCCTTTCTTTCTCTTTCTCTCCGACTTCTATTTCCAGCTCCACGTCTGGTTTTCTTTTTTTCTTTTTTTCATCTGTCAAACGTCGGTCACACACATTTGTGTCAGAAACGTGTTGGCCTGCAGAAGCCTGTCGAAACAACGAGGCGGAAAGAGGAATCTTAATCCTGAAGTTTTTACCCCTAAATGAATGACCGACGTGAAGATGCGACAACGAGGACGTATTTATTTGGACTTTTAAAAAAAATAAATCTTCAGCAGATTCATTTTGTGGAGAAGTAGCTGTTCGTGCTGTGAAGGAAATCCCCGTTTCTCTTTTATTTGTTTGTTCTCTCTCGTTTTTAATGACACAGGCTGCGTGGCCAAAAGTATGCGGACACCTAAAACACAGCATCATATGAAAACTCATTTTTGATCAGGAATTTTTTTTCTGCCTTCGTCATTAAATGTATTAATAATAATTAGCTCCACCTCCTTTTTTTTTTTTTACCAGTTCCACATCCAGGCTTTGAGGCTGATTGTGTATCTGCTGACATCGGCTACACACAACACACATTACTCGAACATGAACAGGAAGTGACGCGTGCAGCGACGTACAGGACGGGGACGCGGAGGACGAGATCCGGCATGTGAGCACACGTTTGGTGTCCATGTGATGACGTGATCTTTCTTTAACGTGTTAAAGAAACAAAATTCAAAAGGGAACTCTGGGAAATTACATTTTAAGAACGATTTAATCATCACGATTAAAACAAACTTCTTCCTCCACGGTTCGTCGTGATGAGCGTTAGTGAGGTCCGACGTTGGGCGATAAGGCCCGGCTCACAGGCGGCCATGTTGGACGGGAGCGAAGGGGAGAGGGGGGGGGGTTCGGGGTCAGGACCGTTTCTGTCCGGGCAACGTCATGTTTCGACAAGTCGAAAGTGTTAAATATCACCGTATGCTGTCGTATTAATAATCCCAAACCAGCTCCGACTAGAAGTAAAGTGTAAAAACAGAGAGCCGTGTTATTATCCGACGCCGAACCTCTTGAAAACCTCTTTTTTTTTCTGGGTGATCTTATTACAGAGGAACGCACACAGCGGCGGCGGCGGCGGCGGCATAGTTCAACCTTTTAGAGAGCAGGGACCCTCATCCTCAAGAGAGGCTCAATCTCCTGATTACACACAAAAGGCAGGAACACCGAACGCACACCGAGAGAACAAGTACAGGCTGATTTTCTGACGCTGATCCGTTTCACATTATCGGGCCTCCGAGTTGGAAACCCCGGTTCGGTTCCGGGTGAGCGGCGCTTTTTATTTTTAAACCCGGTGTGCACATGAAAGCCTCATTTTCTCCTCCGCCTGCAACAAGCGGGGGGAACAAACAAGCTCTTTCTCGTGTGAGCCGAGCGCCGCGCATTACTCACAAAACCATTTATGGCCGCGGAGCCATAACTGGAAACATTTTCAAGACTTAATTACCTCCAAGCAACGAGACACAATTCATCACGGGGCTGAATGTAATTATTAAAGGGTCAATTCCTCCGCAATTACATCAAATAATCCACTCGCTTCGTAATTACATTGATTGGGGTGTTTTGTAACGGGGCGGGGCGGGGGGGGTTCGTATGTGCTTCGTACGCTTGTCATTGACTGTTTGCTCAAGTGGGCGGGGCTTGTCTGAGACGGATGCCCCCCCCCCACCCCCCCAAAAAAAAGGAAAAGAAAACAAACGTGGGAAAAATGGCCCGCTGCAGAGAAATGAGAAAAAAAAAAAATAGCTGAAGTCGCCTTTTGTTTGTTTTTTGTCGGCATGTGCAGTTCAAATGAACGGAAATAAATTTAAATAGCAAGAGTGAAACCACAGCGCGGGAGAAGACGCCAGCTGAACCAACATGTTAACTTCCTTAACGTTTTCTATCGTAAGATTCCTTTTAACAAAAAATAAAACCCATTACAGTGGAGATATTTAGTCTTCATGCAGTTTAGAGGGGGGAGAGTGTATCCCAGGTACTTTTCTCCAGCTGCTATCCAAATTACCTGGAAGCTGATGCTAGAAGCTGCAATTTACCAATGTTCCCTAAATGCGTCGCACGCGATCAGCGGATGCCAGCTACAGCCGAGCGGAGAACCACGGAGAAGCTCAACTTAAACAGACGCGTGGACCAAAAACGCGTTTCGAAACGTCGTTTTGTGAACGGCCGTTACGGAGCCACGAGTTCGGATATTAGCTGGCGCCATCTTTGCTAGTTCGGAGCGGTTTGGAGCAGGAAGTGACCATATTCGGAAAAGACGGATTATTTTCAGATTGTCGGCCAAAAAACCTACAAGAAGGAGCGACTTTAGCTGACAACACCCAGATAACTTGTAAAAAAAATGTTGTTATTGACTTTGTATTTCATGAGAAGTTGAATGGGAGTCTATGGAGGCTTTTTGGAGCCGACCTCTAGTGGCACTCGGTGGTACTGCAGCTTTAAGGCACTTCGGCATCATTTTTCAGCCCCGGAAGCTGACGTCCACTTTTTTTGTTTTGTTTTGTTTTGTTTTGTTTTGTTTTGTTTTGTTTATACAGTCTGTGGTTGGAAAAGAGTGAAATAATGTCCAAATTTACTGAAAACCTTTCTTCTGTGTAGTTTTTACTGTTCCAGGGTCGCGTCATCGCTGCGTGCGTCAGGGGTTTGACGTCGAGACCGAGACTTCACGTCCTCTGCTGAATCACCGCACTTTGGCCGGCTTCGCGATCCTTTTCACAGAAACGAAGCGTTGCCTCCAAACGGACCAAACCACAGAAACGAGCTGCGATGGAAATGGAGACGCGTGACGGAGACACGGAGCAGCGGGACTCCTTCGCGTCGGCCGCTCTGACGCTCGGCTCGACTGTTTTTGACCCGGATCTCCCGGCGTGACCTCCTTTCACCGCCAACCGGTGGGACCGAGTGTTCGGCCGTGAACCGCCGGGAGGGACGAGGCCAGGCGGGACGAGGCCAGGAGGGACGAGGCCAGGAGGGACGAGGCCAGGCGGGACGAGGCCAGGAGGGACGAGGCCAGGCGGGACGAGGCCAGGCGGGACGAGGCCAGGAGGGACGAGGCCAGGAGGCGAGCTCTTCTGTTTTTAAATGTTCGAACATAACAGACGACACGGACTCCAGAGCCGAATGTTCAGCCTCAGCCGGCAGCTCGGGAAAAAAAAAAAAAAAAATCCAGATTTTACGCACTGCAGACGACAAACCGCTGACACAGCGTTAACGCTGGCTGTGTCAGTGTATTTATTACATGCGTCTGAGCCGTGACCTCACATCCTTCTGTGGTGCTGGGAACCGGTTTCATTTGGCTGGAGGCTAATATGACTGTCAGGCTGAAGGTTTTATTCATTTCTCCAGTTATATATATATATATACATATGTACATATATATAAAAATCAAAAACAAAATAATCATTACTGTTGGAATAAAGTTTTACCACGGCGCGGTGCTTTTAATGTGACGGACCGTGACATGTTTTTTTTTCTATTTAATAATCCAGTTGACGCTTCAAGACACCTCGATGTGGGAAACGACTCAATACTTGTTGGAGAGCTGATTGATGTGTTGAAAAGCACCGAGAATCCAAAACTGTCACGTTTGAAAAAAAAGATCAAATATTTCTATCAAATAAGTATTATATGTGCCATTAAAGACTAAAGGAGGCAGAGGGACAACCGAACACAAGACACACCGCCAACCGCTGAGCCAAAGGAGCTCGCAGATCTGATTAGCTCGTAAACAACTGCGCGACTCGCGAGAAAGCTGCTAAAAGACGGAGCGCTGCGGCTGTTTGAGCAGAACGAGCGCAGCTTCAAACGCACGGCGGAAAATAAGCAACTTTAACGAAGGATGCGGCCAAATAACTGGATTCAGACGGAGCAGCGAAACCGCTGCCGCTAACATAAAGACCGGCGACCGGAGACGACGCGCTCACTGAAGCACAAACAATCTCTTGTTGTCGGAAAGTTCTCGGAAATAGAAAAATAAAATACAGACTGTTTACTTGAAATCGTTATTCATTGTCATGTTTTACATCTGTAGCCTATATTTTCAAACAGGGAAGAAAACCTGGTTTTGATTTTTAATTACAGATGTACAGATGTACAGATGTGTATATATATATATATATATATATATATATATGTATATGTGTGTATCGTGAACCTACAATTCCTACCCGAGGAGCAGGGCTGACAGGAAGTATAGAAAGCTGCGCCTTGTAATACATAATCATCACCGTCTTTGTCACGCCTGGCCTCGGAGAACAATCTCCATCCGTGACTGGCAGGAGAACATCTGTTGAAATCAGATTCTCGTCCGCTAAGTCGGCGTTCTTAGCGCGCGACCGCACGGTTCAGCATCCGGGAAGTTAAATCCGGCGTCTGGTCCTTCTCAAGCAGGATTTCTGCAGGTGACGGACAATCTCACCGTCTGCAGGAGCGAACCGCCCGGCGAAAAATAAAAACCGCTAACAAGAGCGCTCTGCGGCCGAGTGAACTCACCCCAAACAGAGCATGTAGCGAATAATTCAACACCAACCACTAACAGATGGGGGCGCGCAATATAATCTTCATATGGATCCGATTTGGAACCGGACCCAACATTTTTGGTACGTTCTGTTTTTTTTATTTAAAATAAAAAATTTAAAAAAAAAAGCGGCGTTCTGCCCTCCGTGTCTGAAAATACGAAGTAATAATAACAACAATTAAAAAAAAAAAAAAACACGGTGGAAAGAAAAGCTGAAAATTAGCCGTGACAAAATGCGTCCCCTCCGCTCGGCGAGCGTTGGACATATTTCACAGTTTAAAGACAACATGATCTGCCATCGAGGTCTCTGGAGGCCGACGTGGGTAGAAATGGAAAAAAGAGAAGCTTGTTTTTTGTTTTTTTTGTCACATTGGAAAATGAAACACCAAAGTTTTATTTGTTGTGATCCCTTAACACGAATACAGCGGTCACCAGAGTGATTACTGCTCTGGAAGCATTTGCACAGTTGTTCCTTGGAGATTTTTCCTGTCAGTTTTACCAGTTAAATATGAATCGTAGTTGACTTCCCTCCTTAAGTCGTCATGGTCGCACACTGGGACTTCTCACTTTCCAATAAACCGAGATTTTAAAGGTCTCATATTGTATAAATTTGGGTTTTTCTATCTCTTTTTTGGATTATAAAGCAGATCCGGCTGCAACACAAATAGCGTGAACGGGGCGAAACGGAGAGTCCGCCGAGAAACGCCTGTATTCAGCAACTTCCCTGAGTTTGTGATGTCACAAAGTCATGCTGATTTCATATGCCCGCGTCCGGCACCGCCCGCTGGCCATCCATTTATCCGGAGGAAAAGACTTGTTACCAAGAAGACAAAACAGAAAAAGCTCCGGAGAGTTTTTGTTATTTAAAGCGACAGAATATATTTTTAAGAAATCGAGAGTGAAAATAAAACAGTTAAAAGTGTCAAATATGGGACCTTTAAACTTTTGTAAACGTCTAATGATGTCCAAAAGTTAGCATTGCTCCACTGACTTCAATACCGAGCTTTAACATACGACGTATTGTTCAATTATGTAATTAAATATGTAATTAAATATTTTCTAGTAAGCCTCTTTTGTTGGTTTTAAAATATGTTTCTGATCGACCTGCTCTGCTCAGTTTATTTATTTTGAGTGGAAAGAAGAAATAAAAAAGCTCAAACATCCTCAAGAGACTCCTCTTCGTATCGTACTGGACAGGAAAATGTGAAAGCGTTGCCATTTCAAACAAAGACAAAACAAAGAGTGTTTTTGTCCGTCGAAAATCTAGCGATGGAAAAGAGGCCGTCTCCGACTGTAACCGGCTCATCCTTCACAAAACAATCTGGAATAATTAATACTTATTCCTGTATAATACTCGCTACGTCTTCCAGTCCCCCCCGCCCCCCCCTTCCCCCGCCCATCTTTTCCTGATACTATCCACTCTAATAAAGATGAAAAGCCATAAAAATAATCCGTAGAAATGCAGAAGTGAAGAGACGGATAGAGTGCGATCACGGCCCATAAAGCACAGCGGCAGTAAAAGGCACTCAGAGCAGGCATTTAACGCGAAGGAATTCTGGTATCACTGCGAGGCCTTTCAATAAATCAAGCAGCACACCGGGGATGACCCCCCCCC